>NW_028274819.1:101152755-101454355 GCF_037043125.1 Eumetopias jubatus
AAAATCTCAGAAGATCATTGCAGACAGAGGGGAAAGTATGTGCACAGGCTCTGTGGTAGAGAGGAGCTTTGAATGTTGAGTCGGCAGACTATGGCTGAAACACAGCGAACGGGGTGTAGCTGGAGAGAGAAGTGATCTATAGCAGGTGCTTGATAACATTTGATGAACAAACAAATGAGTTGGTGAGTGAATGGGGTTGCTGTAGGGGTCTTGGGGAGCTACCCTTTATAGGGGTTCATCTCTCCGTAGAGTCACTGAATGCTCAGGTACCCTTGTCCTGGACTCTCTGGGGGGCTGCCCACTCTACTGACAGAGACCCCCCCCCGCCCCCCGCCCAGAGGTCCGCCAGCTCACCTGGCTATCAGATGCCAGCCACAAGCTCTGGCCCTTTACACTCGGCTGACCCTGTCCACCCTGGCCTCTCTGAGAACCCCTCCTCCTCTCCTGTCTGGTTCCCCCAGGGGACGGCTGCCCATGTTTATGAAAACTGAACATGTCATTCAAACCGGCACCTCTGGCCTCACACAGCTGAGGATCAGGAGACACTCTTTTTACCTCCCCTTCCTGTCACTGGACTTTACAAGCAGAGGCCGCTCTCCCCCTGGGCGGTTCCCAGAACCTCGCAGACAGTAATGAGTCTGGGGCTGGTGTTAAGCTCAGATGTCAAACAGAGTGGCCAGGGCCTCCCGAAACACTGAGAGAGCCGCGAGCTTCTCCCTCTACAAGGTCAGCTTGTGTGTAACACTTCATTAAATTGCTCAAACACTGAGCCGTGTCTTTAACCAATACCTTTAATGTCATTTTCTGCAGACTTAATAGAGGAGCATTAGCATACCTGTCAAGTCTTCCCATTTAAACTTGGAAGCAAGTGAAGTTTAAAGTGCCTCCTTCAGCCCACAGTGGATTTAGCTTCAAACTTTGGTTTAAGAAAAAGAAAAAAAACACAGAGAGAAAGAAGGAGGGGGAATCCTGTGCGGGTCGGTGACGAAGTAGAGAATGTTCTCGATATTGCGACCTTCCTCCGAGTCTCCCCTCTTGCCTCCGGGAAGTATGCCTGGGTTAAGGACAGCGGGAGGCCAGCCTCCGTGTTGACTAAGAAGTGACCTTTTCTTGTCTCACATTAATAGACTGGATGGAGCGTCACGAGGTCAATTAGTCCCTTTCCCTACTACCCCCCCCCGCCCCCCGCAAAAGCCTGCTGCCCAGAGCAGGGCGCTGAGCCCTTCTAAGTAGACAAGACATAGAACCCAAGGCACAGGGCGGTGCTGGGAGGTTACAATCCAGAGCCAGTTTAGACCATCGGGGCTTGAACTCTGAGGCTCCCTTTTTCTAAACGGCCTGGACTATGTGTGGAGAGCTTCTTAGCTCTTCTCCTGTCCTGGTGGGGCTAGGAGAAAGAACTAGAGCAGGTGAGGAAGCCAACAGGCAAGAGCCAGTGAGAGGATCAGCCGAGGCCTTCCTAGCTTTGGAAAGGGGTCACTGTTCTCTGAGTCAACCTCAGCTCTCTTGGGAGAGGGGCCCTTGGGCATTCTCAGTGGACAGTGCAGGGCCTAGAAGGAGCCATCTACAAATGGTGCACTCAGCAAGGCTGCTGTTCCCCATGTGTGTGTGACAGAGGGACAGGGACGGCTCAGGCAACTGGAGGCCCTCAGGGTGAGCTGGTGTCCCGCGTCAAGTCTCAGCCTTCAACCTCCATGTGAGACTTTGTAGGTGTTGAGCTTGGTTCTCCCAGAAAATACGTTTGGTAACTTCTATTACGGTGGCAACCACATCACCTGGGAAGCCGCTCTGCCCCAAAGGGCTAGTGCGGTCCTTAGTCTGTAAATTCATGCTCATTTTTGGCAAACACGGAGAATTTCCCAGGCCCCTTAGAACCCCCACAATTTCTAATTCACCTTCTCTACCTCCCCGAGAAGCCTCATAGATGACTGACAGTCTGTCTTCGGTGTGTTCTCACTAAGATTTTTTTCAGGGTTTACTATCTGTGGTTTGTGTTTATAAATTGGGTTTTCAAAAGTTTCCAAGTAAATTTTAGTGTTTATTTGCTTTTTCAAAATATGCATGCCCTCCCCTAAGCCCTCCATCCTTCCCTAGGGGGGATGTCCTCGTGCATTGCCCTGGCCCCAGGTATCTCAGGGGAGAGCTGCAAATCCAGCATGGTAGCTACGAGTACACGTGGCTAGTCCAAACTGAGATATGCTATTATTGTAAAATGCACTCGAGACTCGGCATGTCACTGAGAATGTAAACTACCTCAATATTTTTATACTGATCACGTTAAAAGGATACTATTTTGACTACATTAGGTTAAATAAAAAATAGCAAAATTAATTGCACCTATCTTTTACTACTTTTTAAATGTGGCTACTGGAATATTTAAAGCCACATATGGGCATTCATCGTATTTCTTTTGGGCAGCTCTGATCTACAGTGTGGACATTGGACGTGGATTTGGTCCGCTCTGGCATTCAATGGCTAGATGACCTTGGGCATATCTCTTTACTTCTCTGGGCCTCAGTTTGCTGAGTTTTAAAAGGGAAGTTTGACTAGACAAGGTGACCTACAAGATCTATTTCAGTTGTAAGTTTCTTTGGTTGTATAGAATGGAATTTCTATCTCCCCAGAGACCTTAAAGAAGAGGATGAATTCTCTAGGCTGACTTTAGTGTTTGAGCCATTCTGGGGCTATAATGACCTCTGGCATTTCTGATTGGCTTCTGTCACCTTGTACTTTCCCTTCCCAGTTTTTTTTTTTTTTTTAAGGATTTTATTTATTTTTTTGACAGAGAGAGACACAGAGAGAGAGGGAACACAAGCAGGGGGAGTGGGAGAGGGAGAGGCAGGCTTCCCACGGACCAGGGAGCCCGATGCGGGGCTCGATCCCAGGACCCCGGGATCACAACCTGAGCCGAAGGCAGATGCTTAACGACTGAGCCACCCAGGGGCCCCTCCTTCCTAGTTAACCTAGAAGTTGCACTCAGGCTCCCAAAGGTAGGGCTAAATGAACTCTGGTCTCTCCACCTGCATTCTCCCATTTCACTTTGCCAGGCCAAACAGCACCTGGGGAGGGATGCCCCTGTCCCGTCCCTTAACCCCTGGTGATATGTCACTGATCTGCACAGTTGGCTCCAACAACTCCCCAGGTGGATTCTAGAGAGCAATGAGCCGAACATAAAAATCCTTTTAGTATTGCCATTTTGCTTTTATATACCCATCAAGCTTTCATATTTAATCTCCTACATCACAATAGCTGATCATTTTTAACATTTGACATTGATAGAGTGCCCACTGCTATTATTCTGACATACTATAAAACATTACACCCATTTGCAATAGAAAAGGCCAAGAATCAATACCCAGCCCCGTTTTCCACTGTGGCTGTAAATCACAAAGCACCTAACAAATTGGTTTAAGTAGAAGAAACTTCAGAACCAATGAATGGCCGGACCAATCCCCACCCCCTGTTAGACATGACAGGGACCTGGATGCCTGTGGCCTAGGGAGGTGGGGGGTTGGTGGGGAGCCGGGCTGCTCCATAAGGCAACCAGATTCTCCAGGGACAAGAACTGTCCATCTCTCTGGGCCCCAGAAATGCACATAGAGAACAAAGGGCATCTTTATTCTGCTCATGTCTGTATCAGCTCTTGCTTTGTAGCAAGTGGTCCCACGCTGGGAACCTGGTGACTTCCTACTTCCTACCTTATCTTTCTACTGGCTCCAAGACCCATCTTCAAGATTATTGGTCTGTTTTGTCAGTTAGCCTAACCCCTCCATTGGAACAGCCAGATGTTAAACTGAATTGATGGGCTACTTAATAAGACTGACTTTAGGATGAATTAACTGATCAGTTCTGCTTAAAATGACCAAAGCCAGGAGTTTAGGAGAGTCATGAATTTAGGCATTGCTTAAAATATTTAGGGTAATAGGTTGGGCTAAATATTCAGTCTGTAAGCTTGTATATGAAGTGAATGACACTCTCAAAATCCAGAAGTTTAGAATATTCAGAAAATTGCTATCATTTTTCATTCTCTGGGTATCATCTGGATCCAGCCTAAGGCTGTGCTGATTTTGTCGGACTCCACTGAAAGCTTCTTCCAGCTCAAGCTACCTTTGTTGAAAATACATGAGCCCATTGTCTGACTGAGTACCGTCTCTGGGATGCTGTAATGTTCTGACAACACAAGAACCCAGCTCTGGGAGAAAAGAAAGGAGAAACAGCTTATTTATCAATTTATTTTCAGTTCAGAAGTCTGGTATACAAGTGTCCACATTTACCTGACTTTCTTGTGGCAGGTATACTCCTGAAAAGTCACATAGACACCAGATTCTTTTAGAACAGATTCCTTTCTCCTACTAGCTTGCATTATATTTCAGAGATGATTTGCCTGCATTTCAATTAGAAGGGAATGGTTCTTTACGTTACCTGTCTTCTTCAACCTCTTAATGATCCTACATAAATAAGATGAAGAGCTTTTGTAAAACGAGATTCTTTGGTAAAGGAATATGTCCTCGTGCTTTGCAAGCGATTCCAGGCATTCTGTTTTCATATTTGGAATGACGTATGTGGAAGGTCACTGGATTCAGATCTGCAGTGGTTTTCCAGAAGCTTGGAGTGGTACAAAGAACATCAGATTCCAAGTCAGCGGTCTGATCTTACCATTTTCCAATTGGGTGAATGCAGGGAAGATGAGATATATGATCTCTTTATGCATTTTTTTTTTATTTGTATAGTAGGAATAATAATTCTCAATCTCTTTCATAAGATCCCTAATGAGGAAATGAGAAAAACACAAGCAAAAGCATTTATTATTATTGTTATTACTGATAAGGTAGTAATAATAATAAAATACAGTGAGAGAAGAAACAAGGTAAACCATTCTTTCATCAAGTTCTATTTTATGGCAATGGGAGCAAAGCTCTGTTTATTCAAAACTAACCTAACAGAAAGCTCAAAAGGGTCAATTCTAGGTTTCTCAATTTTGTACCCTGAGAATAGAGAGTCAGGAAGACAATCAGATATAACCAGTTCCTAGAAGGCTTCTAATTCTAAAAAAAAAAAAAAAAAAAAAAAAAGTCTGACCTTTGCCATGCATTGCTTTTTTCTTGAATGTATTTGAATATATTTTAATGAATTCATTTATTCAGTCACCAAACATTTATTATCTATTCTATGCTCTGTCCTGAATATATATAAAAACAGACAAGATATGGGCCCATGTGGACTGTCTATGAGGTTGTCAAGCTTTCTGATTATCAGAATCATTTCTGAGGTCCTACCCCAAGCCTTCAAAATTGGAAGTTTTCGTGGCTGTGTATTTTGACAAATTTCCCAGGTAATTCCAACAGTTGGGCCCCCTGGCCTCTATGGTAACATGTTATTAGCCACAGGTCACCACTACTAGGAGCCACCTTCCTCCAAGCCCAAGTAGTTTTCAGGGATAAGGAGTGGTTAATATTGAGATACTAGATATCTGGTTTTCCTAAAATTGGGACGACTAGGAACTGGTGGGTTCAGCGGGTGCATGACCACTGCAGAGATGCAGAAATGGGCCAAGTCATTTGTTCTTAGACCACAGTCCTGCTTCTGACCCCCTCCAAGATAACCTGGTTTTTTGTTTGGCATCCTGGACTGCGGGCCTCCTGTCTTTGGGCCCAGAGGACCACCCAGAAATCCCGTTGTCCATTTTATCATTGAGCATGGAATGGTTCTCTTTAGACGAAGTCTCTGTTTAGAGCTTGAGTAAGGGGAGAGGGAAGGGCAAGGAAGAAAGGGCAGGAGGGTCTCAATCAGCTCCCTGGTGATTTAGCTGCATTGTTCTCTGAGCAAAAGCAATACCCCAGTACTGCTCACTTTTATGGTTCCTGCAAAAGAGCTTTGCCAGAGCAGTTTTCCCTCAGTCATATTGCGGGCACCTCTCAGCAACCCTCCAAAGGACCTAGGGTAAGTGTCACAACTTCCATTTGATGAATGGTGATGCTGAAGTTCGGAGCAATGCAGTGACTTCCCTAAGTCAGCAGACACATTACCCCTAAGGGCAAGGACAACATTGGTCTTAACCATCTTTGCCCTTAGCATATTTCTAAAAACGTAGTAGATTCTTTTAAAAAAAAAATGTATTTGTTAAGTGAATGAATGAACAAACTCATGAAAAAAGGAAAGATGATCAGTTAGGGCTGGACCAGGCATCAGACCTCTTCCAAGTGCTGGGGCTGATGAGCCGGGAGTTCGCTGGCTTCACCGGAGAGCACGGACCGGAGTCCCAGCCCCTCTGCTGAGGCCTTGTAATTTTCAGCAACAGTGTTGTTTCAAAGGTCGCCAGAGCCTTGTGCAGTCCTCTCCCTGTGGGCCCTGCATGGCCCTTTCAATACCGGACTCTGCCTTCTGCCCAGTCATCAGTGAGGTTCGCCGTGCAAACCTTCATTTTGCCTCATGGTCTTGCCTTCCCTGGATGGAGAGCTATTCCTGGCTTGTACCTGCTTCTGCTGATTTTGCAATATCATGGCTTCGGCTAAATGGAAATTCCTCTTATTCCCACAAACTACCCAGTGCCCTTTGATGGGAGCTGATTTTGGGGAGAGTAGGCTTGAGGCAAGATAGTGGCAGAGCTTTTCAAGTGAAAAGGTCTTCGAAGAGAAGGGCTGGGGGCCTTCCAGAAGCCACCTTGCTCTTCCACCTGCTACAGGCTTTCTCAGTCCCACCAGCCGAGAACCCCCAGACGGCCTGCTCGGGCCAGGAGCTTTGGTTTTGCACTCAAGTCCATTTCTTGAGCCTTTAAATGTAAGTTCCGTTTCTTCTTGCTTGGTCCTCTGTGGACTTGGAGAACCTGCCCTTCACTGGAGCCCAGGTTACTAGAATACACAACCAAGCAAACCTGTAGAGTCTCTTTCCTGAGAGTGCTGGAAGGAAACACAAGGTAACTTTGCCTCCGAGGGTTCAGTGAGGAGCAGGCTGGCCCAGAAGTAGGGACCTAGAGCAGGCAGACTTCCGCATCATCCTTAGGTATATCTGGTTTTCAGTAACAGAAATCCATTACCAGCAGTGAGTTTCAGGATGGGGGAGAAGGTACAACAGCCCAAATCCTGTCCTGGTGAATGAGGAGGACAAATAAATAGCAGCGTGGAGTAGTGCAGACCTTACTACAAAAAAACCAAGGGCCAGACGGTACTAAATATTCTGTTTTTCAGACCCATTAGAGCACCCCAATGTGCCCTCTGTTCCTCCTTCCACTTGGCCCAGGTGGCCAGGACCCAGCCTGCCTTCTGGGCTCTCAGAAGTGACCCTTTGGTATCTGATCTCCCATCTGCTGGGCTAGGCATGTGGAAGAGACATCTGGCGCAGCCCCTCCCGGGGGACGGCAATTAGGGGATATTTAATCCTGTCACCTGGTTCATTTGCAGTGATGGATTTGGATTGGAGCTCTGAGTGGTGCCAAGAGGATATTGGATTACCAGGGCCCATCCCCTTCACCTCTCACACAGAGCCAGCCCACCCCTGCCCTGCACCTGTCTTCCCTGGCCCCAAGGTGGACCCATGAATTGAGAGCAAGTCCTTAATCCCCTTCCCCACCCCCGGATATTTACCTGAAACTTCCTGCAGATCAGGAAAACACTGATGAGATTTTCAGCCCCCTTGATCACTCACCCCCTTACTTTGGAGGTTCTGAGTTGCAGATTCTGGAGTTTGAAGGGATATCCCGTGAATCCTGTCTTCACTTCCCAGACTCTCAATGTTGGAAAACTTTGAACTGGCTCTTTCATGTGGAGGCCTTTTTTTCTGAATCAGGATGCCAGTCTAAATTTACCTAAATTTTCCCTCTTCATGCTAGCAAAGTACTAGAAGGAGCTAAGATGAAGACCCCAAAGATGGGAATTATATGATTTTTATCAAATCACTTGCCCTCTCTGAACTTCAGTTCACTCATTTGTAAACAAAGCAGATTGGATCCAATATTCTCTAAGATGCCTCCTTGAACAAACTTTCTATGTTTATGGAGTTCAGTCACAGGGTGAAGAGTTTGGGCTAATGGAAGTTTCCCAGAGCTAGAACACAATGGAATGTACCAACAAGATGCTTATTAGGAAGTATTTCCATGCAGAAGAGACACTGGCCTGTCTAAGGAATTCCAAGATGGCCTCAGTGATTTTTCGCAGCCCCTGGTGATATAAAGACTTTTGATGGGTCTTCCATCCACTCACTGGCCTGGGTTTTTAGGAGCCCACAAGAAAGAAGTAGCTTCAACTTTGTGGGCTTTCCAGGTTGATATATCTTCAAGCAGCCTTTGAAGATGGTGGACAATCTCTCCCCATGGCAAGTTCCATGTTTCAGGAGAGGCGAAAGGTTTGGGGTCATACTGGGAATCTTACCACTCCTAAGACATGGCTCAGCAGCTGCCCTCTCCCACAACACAGGTTAGATACGAAGCCTTTCCTCAGGGGGTCATAAGTGGTTCAATGGCTTCCCATTGCACTCAGAATCAAATCCCAATGTATTACCATAGGTTACTCAGCCTGGAGATCTGGCCTTTGCTGGCTTCTGTCTTGAGTCCTCCAATTCTCTTGCTCCTTACGCATAGACCTGTGCGTGTGTGTGTGCGCATGCACGCAAGCTTGGGCACATGTCTTGGAGCCTCCAGTTTTGTTCCTGCCTCAGCACGGACCTTTCTCTCTGCCTGGAAAAGGCTCTCCTAGTTCTTTCCATGGCTGGCTCCTCATTATTCTTCAGCTCTTGGCTCATATACTACAACTTCAGGGAGATCTTCCCTGAGCCTTCTGGAGGACATCGCGGTTTACCCCTTAATAGCATCTATACATTATTCTGTATAGAGTCAACTTGCTGATTTTCTTTTTCTCTCACTCAAATATAATCTCCATAAAACCAGTAAACTTCTTTCTCTTCTTGGCAGCCCTATTCCCAGCACCTAGAATAATGGCTAACATCGTAGTGGTACAATAAACATTCGTTGAATCGATGAGCGGAGGATACCTGTTGTGAGCGCTGAGGCTGTATTTCTGGATGTCGGTGGGGGTGGGGGGTGGGCTGTGCACTGGGCAATAAGTCGTCTGTTCGCCCCACCCCACACACTCGCCCCCAATAGCAGGGGCCCGTGCTTTCCACCTCCCACCTTGAGAAAGGTAAACAGTTGTCACCCTGGCTCTGCCCTCTGCCAAGCTACTCAAATTTCCTGGTCCTAAGATGATCAAAGGCACTGGAACAAAGAATCATAATTGAATGGGTTCCGTGTCACATCCTGGCAATGGGAGCACTTGCGGTGCGGGCCCAATCCTGGGAGAGAGCTCTTGAGAGCTGCAAAGCTGCTACCTTCAAAGGCTCGGCTTGAAAGCAAAGAAAGGAGCGCTTGAGGAGAGAGGATTCTCCCGGAGGGAGGGGAAGCACTTCAAGTCCATTACTCCACCCCTACAGCCACAGGGATTTGTGTGTGTGCACACGCACATGCGTGTGTCCAACAGAGGGATGACACATCTCCCACAAGCACTGTGACTCCAGAGCTCTTAAAGACCCTTGCAAAGAGTGGCCACTCACCCCCTCCGTCCATAAAGTGACAGACTCTATGAATTTTGTTTATATTGCCAATGCCTCCCTAAATAATTCCCTGCTTCTCCAAAAAGCTCGTCTTGATCAACCCCTCCTGCTTCTTACTGTTCTTCTGAAATCCATCAATGCCTGTGTCATAGTTTAAAAATACAACTGCTTTTAGGTAATTTGATAAATCATCCTCAGGCATTTTCATATGCATGTGCTCTGCTTCTCCATTCCATTTATAAGCTTCTTCTGGGCAAAATCTATACTTTTTTTTTTTTTTTTTTCCATTTGTAACCCTTTCTACCAGAATCTTAGGACAGAATTCTTGTCTGTATGCTTATTGTCTGAACACATTTTTATAGGCTGAGAATGCATGAATGCTGATTCTCTTTCATTCATTAATTTACTTAAAATATTCACCGAGACTTAATCTGTGGCAGGCACCGTGCTAAGTGCTGGGGACTCCATGTTGAGACTCAGTCTGGGGCAGAGATGGAAACATACACAAATAACCACGATACAGTGTGATAAGTGCTATAATAAAGGTACTGTATAGTGGAAGCGTTATGGGAACTCAGGAGGGAGCTTATAAAATCATTTGATTAATGTTCCAGTGTCTAAATGTGAATGGTTAAATAATGCTATTCCTAAGTGCTTCCTGCTTTTCACGGCCTTTTTTATGTCCATTATCTTATTTGATGCTTTTAGTGATCCTGTTAATAAGCTTTCACTCCACAAATTCATCCTTACACAGAGTAGGTGTTCAAGAACTATCTACTGAGAGACAAAATAGACAAATGGAGAGTGAATGTTATTATCTAGGGTACCATTAGGTAAACTGAACATTCCAGAGTGATGTGCTGAAGGTCATAAACGAGAATCCCGGTAGCCTGTATAAATGTGTATTGAACACCTACTATGTGGCGGGCACCATCCACCGTGCTGCAGCAGATACCAAGACGTTCGGAACACATTCCTCCCTCGTGGAGCTTCCGGTCTCACTGGTGAAACAAAACGTAAACCATGAGCAATTAAATGACAATATAGGAGACAGACAGTGCTTGAGACAATAGCACAAGGCGGTCGATACATGATCCCCAAATGAATGGGGTAGACTAGAGGGGCCCCGGGAGGCAGGAAGGCTAATGCAGATTCCAGTGCTCCCGGAAGACCTGACGAGAGAAATGGGAATGAACTGGATCTTACAGGATGGGCCAATACAATCAGAAAGAACAGAATAGGAAAAAGAGAAGGTGTGGAACATATAAGAAATACTCAAACACGCTGAAGCCAAATCACGCCGGAGCACATTGGCCAGATCTGACAGGTAGACAGCCCTCACCAGAGGGCTCGTCCCTGCTCCCTGCTCAGTTTCAGCTCACGTGCAACTGTGGATTCCCCTCACACAGCCCTGCCTCACCCACCCTCACCTGCCGCCTGCTATCCCACTGTTGAACCTCTCCCTAATGCTTTCGCCTATAACCCTTCCAGGCCTACTGCATTATTAAAAAACAAACAAACACATCCTGTGCGTTCAACTTCATCACCAATGCTCTATCTTCTGGCTCTAATATAAAACCGATCCCTCAGAAAGCATGGACTTCTTTGCAGTTCTCAGTGGAAGGCTCTTATTCTCCACTCCACCTGTAGCATCTAGACAAGGGAGGGACTTGAGGGTCAACTTTCGGCTACTTCCCCATTTCTGTTTCTAGATAATTATTCTTCCTGTCATGGGAAATGCCCCAGGATAATCTGAGGCTCCCGGAATCTGCCGAGACATCTTTCTTGCTCTCTTAATTGTTGTCTGTGAGTTTCCAGGTCACTTTGTGAGAAATGATGCAAAGAATAACATTTCTGCTTAGAGATATAGTAACTAAACTATCTTTTGGGGTAGGTCTTCCAAATGCTTGGCTGCTCTGTTCTTTGACTACCATCTGACGTAGGCTCAGACACTCTCTTTATGTTATATGGTCCTGATCCCTTGTCCATAGGTAAGAGGACAACATACACTCATGATCAAAAAGGGCCAATCTGATCATCTCCCACAGGAGTTGAGAAAGGAGACCAAAAGACTAGTTTCAGTCTGAGCAGAGGAATAGTAAACTGCTGAGCTGGGTGATCAGTATATGCATAGCCATGTTTGGCCATGTGTCTGTGAAGCAGGGAAAGCCAATCTAAAAGAAGGTGGAGAAGAATCATGCAGATGTATAGAGGCCAGATATTCAGAGTGAGTCCTGCTTGGGCACCTGACAGCTTTCCAGTCCACCCTGTGGCTCAGCTGTTCCTTCTCCTTAATGACCTTAAGATGCTCTATGTCTTTGGAATAACCCACACCCTCCCACCAAGGTTAAGCACTTTTTTTTTCGGATTTTGTTTGATTTTGATGCCCACAACTAAAACAACTTCACTAAAAATAAAATCGGAGATCAATGAGGATAGTTGTCACCAAGTTTTGAAGTTTGCAAAGATAGAAATGACCCAGTTAAGGCAAGTAGCACTCTTTGTTCTCAACTTACCTATATGTTGGGAAGCACGGTCATTAAGAAAGAAGAGTTGAGACTTGTGGTCTTGGCAAGATGGTAAATCATTATAACCTGGAAATCTTCCCACTAGAAGCAGCTATAAAAGCTTCATATTTAAAAACAAATCTTATAAATGCACAACTAAACTCTCAAAAAAAAAAAAAAAAGGAAAAAGGAAAGAGGAAGTTAAGACCTAGGGAAATCAGAGGAAGACACAGGGATATGAGTGGGAATCAGCAAACACCACCAAGAGGACTACTTGGGCATCAGAAACTTGACCTAATAAATAGCAACCTGGAAGATAATGTAGAATAAGTTTATTTAAAACGAATAACAACATTTAAAAAGTAATATAGAGTCTAATATATGTGGATAAAGCACTATGAAAGCAGAACAAGCAGGTTTTTAAATGAACCATGTAGAAATGAGAAATCTACAGCCTTTGCCACTAAAAGCTCAATGGAAACTTATTAGGAACAGGGCAAAAGACAACAAATGAATTAGAAAAATGGACCAGGAGACTTTAATCAGAGGAGACTATGACAGGGGGAAAAATGAAAATATGAAAAATGTAAAAGGAATGGAATGACAAACCCACAGTAAATAGATGCCTCCTAGGAGTTCGAGAAGGAAAGTACTGAGAGAATGCAAAGATGACAGTTGTCCAGAACTGATCACAAACGACTAATCAGATTAAAAAAGTGTCATGGTCAAGCAGAATAATTAAAAATAAATCCATCACTAAATGCAGCATAGTGAAACTGCCAAATACAAAAGTCAAAGAGAAGAGAGTTTACTAAGAGAAGCCATAGGTATTTGGGCAGCAGACTTCTCAACAGCAATATTTCAGCCACGAGGTAATGGAATGTGTCTTCAAAATGCTGAGGAAAAATCATTGCCAACCCTGGATTCCATCTTGACCCTAACTGTCATTCAGAAGTGAAGAAAAACTAAAGACATATTCAGAAAGATAGAGATGAAAAGATTTGGTAACCCACAGAATCCTCCTGAGAGGAAGATTATAGAGAGGAATTGAAACCAAAAAGAAAGAGTAAGACACAAAAAGTAATGGTGAATAAAGGAAGGGGTGATCCTGTGGGTAAGGATGCAGAAACTGATTATATGAAATAATAATAATGAATATACCTGATTTGGTGTTTGCACAAACAAGGTGGAAAGTAAAATAGTGGGCTATAATATCAAGTAAAAGAGTTTGGGGCATCATAGTTGGGAGCCAAAATGTTTAAGCTTTTCTGTTTTGTTCAGGAAAAAGGTAGAAATATTGATTAACCGTAGATTTTTCAAGTCAGTGGGCATGTTAAAAATTTAAAGCTAACTACACATAAAAAAAAAAAAGAAATATAATGCATAAAAGAAGGAAATTAAAAAGAAATGTAATCAATCAAATAGAAAGCAAGAGAAAGCAGGAAAGTCTGTGGAAGAACAAAACAACGAAAAGTACAATTAAATCTAAATATCAGGAAACACAATAAATATTCTACATGTAATGCTGTTTTAGGTACCCTATAATAAAGCCTGGGACTATCGCAGGTAAGCAAGGATATATAGTCACCACTGTCAAAGCATATAAGCAGGGGAAGTTAATATTCAAAAAACATATAAAAGCAAAGGTGCTTATTCTCACTAGTAATGAGGAAGTACAAACTTAAAAAGTTAGATGTTACTTGACATCTCTTCAATTTACAAAAATAAGCACTGAGGGATGAAGGAACATTTTAACATCCCTAGGGGAGTATAGATTGAAATTAATTGGGCAATACACTTAGTAAAGTGAAATATGAACCCTCAATCTGGCAACTTCCACTCTGGCTGTGAAGGAGGAAGAGAGTCCAGACTTGGCTTCCCAGGGTCAGCACCTGGGACAGGACAAGATATGTGAAGCATTTCGCTGACCTTGAACAAGAGGTCCCTGAGGGAAGGAGAACAAAACAAGTGGACCCTATAATCGCCCTGGCCCTCTGCACCGAAGCAATTTCTGGGCAGTGGGAGGAGAACCCAAACAGCCTGATAGTCTCGCTGAGTTGAGAAGTGAGGTATCAGAGTCCAGTGAGACCGGGGTGGAAGGAGTTGGTGAATCAGTCCCAGAGAGAGAATGCTATGCAGGTAAAGAGCTCCAGAAGTCAGCCTAGGAATTCCCTTGAGTGGTTAGCTGAAAACCACTCATCACATGTCTGGGGTGAAACTCCGCAAGCCTGGAAAAAGGACAGCTCCTGGGGAAGGAACAATTACGGGAACTATCAGCCAAGAACTATTTACAGAGCTTACACAAGGCCAGGCACCGTCTGAGCGCCGAGTAGGCAGAACAAAGAGACTTTGTTGTGTACACAGAATATTCAAGAGAGACACAGAAAGGGTCATGTTTTACTAGGGGGATAAACTAAGTCTAGAGGAGTTTCCTCAAGATCTGGTCTTTAAAAGTCTCAAAAACCAAGCCTTGAAAAGATCAAACTGACTCACAAGGAACTTCATTGTCTGCCAAAGGAATATAACAAAATCTAGCGCCCAACAATGTAAAATTCACCATTTCCAATATCCAGTTAAAAACTGGTAGACATGTGAAGCATTAGCATGTAGTCCACAAGTGGAAGGAGAAAAAAGAATCAAGAGAAACAGACCCAAAAGAAAAATGGCAGTAAAAGGAAAGAGATTTACATAAAGAAATGTAGAGTGCTAGAAATAGTGAATATGGAGGTAAGCATAAAATACTTTTTACTCATTTAATTTATTTAAAAGATTATTGATTATTTACAGAAAATAAGAGTTTAGTTTGAGATTTATAACATGTAAAATTAAAATATTTAAGGACAAGTGCAAAGAATGGGAGGAGAGAAATAAGGTTCTTATTAAGGGCTCAAGATTCCAGACCCTTACTTATAAGCAACAAAATAAAATAGCACCGTAGGTAGATTGTGGTGAGTCAAAGCTGTGTGCTGTAAACCACGATGCAAGCATTAAAAATAAAACAAAGAAATACAGCTAATACTCCACTACAGGAGATAAAATGGAACCATTAGAAGCACTCAAGCAAAAATTAAAACTTTAAAAAAGGTTCAAATAGTGGAAGACATAACAAAAAACAGATGGAACAAATTGAAAAAAGGCAATATGGTGGATCCAAACCATACAGATAAACACATTAAAAGTAAATGGTTTAAACATATGATTTCATTCATATGTGGAATTTAAGAAACAAAACAAAGTAACAAAGAAAAAAGAGACAAAATAAAAAAACAAACTCTAACTGCAAAGAACAAACTGATGGTTACCAGAAGGGAGGTGGGTGGGGGAGGGGTGAAATAGGTGACAGGGATTAAAGCACCCTTACTGGAACGAGCTTGGTACAGAATTGTTGAATCGCTATATTGTACATGTGAAACTAACATAACACTGCATATTAATTACACTTAAAAAAAAGACAGAAAAACTACAGAAAATCTAAAAAAAAATTTCCAGTTAAAAGTCAGAGATTGTAAGACTGGATAATAAAGCATGATCAAATTATATGCTGTTTACAAGAAACCCGACTGAAGTCTAAAGACACAGATAAGTTAAAATTCAAGAACGGAAAAATATGTACGGTGAAAACAATTATCGTTAAGAAAGCTGGAGTGGCTGTCTTATTATCAAAGTAGACCTTGGAACAAGGGATGCTATAGGGATCGAAGAGAGAGGCTTCATAATGATGAAGGGGTCAAATTTCAAGAAGGTATAATAATTCCAACTGGTTATGCATCTCATAATATATTTCAAAGTACATGAAACAAAAACTGAAAAGGGAAAGAGAAATCCATAATTACAGTCAGAGACTTTAACAATTCTCTCATTAATTAACAGAGCAAATAGACAGAAAATAAGTGAGGATAGATGTCCTAAACATTATTAACCAGCATAACCTAACTGACATTTATACAACACTTTTCCCAACAACACAATACATGTTTTCCAACTAAACATGAGATGGTCATCAAAAAAAAAAGACCATAAAAATAAAAACAAATAATGTAAAAGAATTAAAATCGTGGGGGGGGGGCGGAGCAAGATGGCGGAGGAGTAGGAGACCTGGATTTCGTCTGGTCTCAGGAATTCAGCTGAATAGGGATCAAACCATTCTGAACACCTACGAACTCAACAGAAGATCGAAGAGAAGAGTAGCAACAACTCTCTGAACAGAGAAGCGACCACTTACTGGAAGGTAGGACGTGCGGAGAAGTGAATCCGAGGCGATATTCGGGAGGATAGACAGCGGGGGAGGGGGCCTCCGTCGGCCGCTTCTGGCAAGTGCTAGAGCCGCGGAGCACAAAATCGGACCTTTTAGAAGTCGGCTCCGCTGAGGGACGTCGCTGCAGTGGCTAAGCGGGGGGTGGAATCCTCCCGGGACAGTGTGGTCTCAGGACCCTCGGGGTCACAGAAAGACCGGGGGAGCCTGAGTGCGGCAGAGCTCCCAGGGATCGGAGCGGGGAAGCCGGCTGCAGAGACGGAGCGAGGCGCGGGCTCTCAGCTCGGGGTGGCCATAAACTGTGATCCGCGGCCCAGTCGGGCCACTGCTCCTCCAGCAGGGACCCAACAAGCGGCAGAGCCGGGGAGACTCCCCTTCCTCCCCCGGGAGGAGCGGCGCGGGAACGCACCGCAGGGATCTGCTGGGTTTGGAGACTCCACACGGGGTCGGGTGCCAGAGATAGAAACGCTCGGTCACAGGCCGGGTGAGCACGGAGTGCGGCCGGAGACTGGGGACACGGGAGTGATTGACTGCTTATCTCTGGGGGCGCACTGAGGAGTGGGGCCCCGAGTTCTCAGCTCCTCCGGGTGGAGATAGGGAGGCCGCCATCTTCGCTCCCGTCCTCCAAAGCTGTACCGAGAGCTTGCAGGGAACAAAAGTTCCTGAGAGCAAACCCGAGCAGCTTGCTTAGCCCAGACCGACAAGGGCGGGGCAATTCCGCCTCCGGCAAAGACATTTGGAAACCACGGCAACAGGCGCCTCCCCCAGAAGATCAGCACGAACAGCCAGCAAGCCAAGACCAAGTTTACCGATCAAGGAGAACAGCAGAACTCCAGAGCTAGGGGAATACTGCACATAGAATTCATGGCTTTTTTACCATGATTCATTAGTTTTTCAAAGTTAATATTTTTTAGCTGGTTTTTTTTTGAATTTTTCTTTTTCCCTTTTTCAATCAACATCTTATCAATCCCTTTTTTTAAAAAAATATTTTTTAATTTTTCATTCTTAGAGTCATACTTTATCCCTTCATAGTAGTTACCCTTATTTTTGGCATATATATATAAGTTGTTCTCTCTTTAAAATTTTGAGATACAGTTTCTTCTAACGGATCAAAATATACCCTAAATCACTAGTGTATGGATTTGTTCTAGTCTCCTGCCTGATCACATTCTCTCCCTTTTTTTCTTTTTTGTATAAATCTTCTTCTTTCTTTTTTCAAACAACTTCTTATCAATTCCTTTTATAAAATCTTTTATAATTTTCATCTTTACATTCATCTGCCATTCCTTCATTGTATCAACCCTTATTTCGTACATATATAAGTCTTTCTTCCTTTAAAATTTTAGGAGGCACTTTCTTCTAACAGACCAAAATACGCCCAGAATCTAGTGTGTGGCACTGATCTATGCACTAGCCTGATCACATTTGATCATATTCTGTTTTCTGTTTTGTTCTGTTTTTGTTTGTTTTTATCTTTTTCTTTTTCTTTTTTTTCTCTCTTTCTTTATTCTTTTCCCCTGGTTTCAGATCTTTTCTGATTTCTATAGTATATTTCCTGGGGACGTTGTTAACCTGTTAGCATTCTGTTCTCTCATTCATCTATTCGCCTCTGGACAAAATGACAAGACGAAAAAAATCACCTCAGCAAAAAGAACAAGAGGTAGTACCGTCAGCCAGGGACCTACTCAATACAGACATTAGTACGATGTCGAACCTAGAGTTCAGAATCATGACTTTAAAGATACTTGCTGGGCTTGAAAAAAGCGTGGAAGTTATTAGAGAAACGCTTTCTGGAGAAATAACAGAACTAAAATCTAACCAAGTCAAAATCAAAAAGGCTATTCATGAGGTGCAATCAAAAATGGGGGCACTAACTGCTAGGATAAATGAGGCAGAGGAGAGAATCAGTGATATAGAAGTCCAAATGATGGAAAATAAAGAGGCTGAGAAAAAGAGAGAGAAACAACTACAGGATCACGAGGGCAGAATTCGAGAGATAAGCGATACGATAAGACGAAACATTAGAATAATTGGGATCCCAGAAGAAGAAAGAGAGAGAGGGGCAGAAGGTATATTGGAGCAAATTATAGCAGAGAACTTCCCTAATGTGGGGAAGGAAACAGGCATCAAAATCCAGGAGGCACAGAGAACCCCTCTCAAAATCAATAAAAATAGGTCAACACCCCGACATCTAATAGTAAAACTTACGAGTCTCAGAGACAAAGAGAAAATCCTGAAAGCACCTCGGGAGAAGAGATATGTAACCTACAATGGTAGAAATATTAGATTGGCAACAGACCTATCCACAGAGACCTGGCAGACCAGAAAGGACTGGCATGAGATCTTCAGAGCACTAAACGAGAAAAATATGCAGCCAAGAATACTATAACCAGCTAGGCTGTCATTGAAAATTGAAGGAGAGATAAAAAGATTCCAGGACAAACGAAAACTAAAGGAATTTGCAAACACGAAACCAGCCCTCCAAGAAATGTTGAAAGGGGTCCTCTAAGCAAAGACAGAGCCTAAAAGCAGCATGGATTAGAAAGGAACACAGACAATATACAGTAACAGTCACCTTACAGGCAATACAATGGCACTAAATTCATATCTTTCACTAGTTACCCTGAATGTAAATGGGCTCAATGCCCCAATCAAAAGACACAAGCTATCAGATTGGATTAAAAAACAAGACCCATCAATATGCTGTCTGCAGGAGACTCATTTGAGACCCAAAGACACCCCCAGATTGAAAGTGAGGGAGTGGAAAACCATTTACCATGCTAATGGACACCAGAAGAAAGCTGGGGTGGCAATCCTTATATCAGACAAATTAGATTTTAAAACAAAGATTGTAATAAGAGATGAAGAAGGACACTATAGCCTACTTAAAGAGTCTATCCAACAAGAAGATCTAACAATTGTAAATAGCTATGCCCCTAACATGGGAGCAGCCAATTGTATAAGGCAATTAATAACAAAAGCAAAAAGACACATTGACAACAATACAGTAATAGTGGGGGACTTTAACACCCCCCTGACTGAAATGGACAGATCATCTAAGCCAAAGATCAGCAAGGAAATAAAGACTTTAAATGACACACTGGACCAAATGGACCTCACAGACATATTCGGAACATTCCATCCCAAAGCAACGGAATACACATTCTTCTCTAGTGCCCATGGAACATTCTCCAGAATTGATCACATCCTAGGTCACAAATCAGGTCTCAACCGGTACCAAAAGATTGGGATTATTCCCTGCATATTTTCAGACCACAATGCTTTGAAACTAGAATTCAATCACAAGAGGAAAGTCGGAAAGAACTCAAACACATGGAGGCTAAAGAGCATCCTACTAAAGAATGAATGGGTCAACCAGGAAATTAAAGAAGAATTAAAAAAATTCATGGAAAACAATGAAAATGAAAACACAACTGTTCAAAATCTTTGGGATACAGCAAAGGCAGTCCTGAGAGGAAAGTATATAGCAATACAAGCCTTTCTCAAGAAACAAGAAAGGTCTCAAATACACAACCTAACCCTACACCTAAAGGAGCTGGAGAAGGAACAGCAAATAAAGCCTAAACTCAGCAGGAGAAGAGACATAATAAAGATCAGAGCAGAAATCAATGAACTAGAAACCAAAAGAACAGTAGAACAGATCAACGAAACTAGGAGCTGGTTCCTTGAAAAAATTAACAAGATTGATAAACCCCTGGCCAGACTTATCAAAAAGAAAAGAGAAATGACCCAAATCAACAAAATCATGAATGACAGAGGAGAGATCACAACCAACACCAAAGAAATACAAACAATTATAAGAACATATTATGAGCAACTCTATGCCAGCAAATTAGATAACCTGGAAGAAATGGGTGCATTCCTAGAGATGTATCAACTACCAAAACTGAACCAGGAAGAAATAGAAAACCTGAACAGACCTATAACCCCTAAGGAAATTGAAGCAGTCATCAAAAATCTCCCAACAAACAAAAGTCCAGGGCCAGATGGCTTCCCAGGGGAATTCTACCAGACATTTAAAGAAGAATTAACACCTATTCTCCTGAAACTGTTCCAAAAAATAGAAATGGAAGGAAAACTTCCAAACTCTTTTTATGAGGTCACCATTACCTTGATCCCAAAACCAGACAAAGACCCCATCAAAAAGGAGAATTACAGACCAATATCCTTGATGAACATGGATGCAAAAATTCTCACCAAAATACTAGCCGATAGGATCCAACAGTACATTAAAAGGATTATTCACCACGACCAAGTGGGATTTATCCCTGGGCTGCAAGGTTGGTTCAACATCCGCAAATCAACCAACGTGATACAATACATTAACCAAAGAAAGAACAAGAATCATATGATCCTCTCACTAGATGCAGAAAAAGCATTTGACAAAGTAGAGCATCCTTTCTTGATCAAAACTCTTCAGAGTATAGGGATAGAGGGTACATACCTCAATATCATAAAAGCCATCTATGACAAACCTACAGCGAATATCATTCTCAATGGGGAAAAGCTGAGAGCTTTCTCCCTAAGGTCAGGAACGCGGCAGGGATGTCCACTCTCACCACTGCTATTCAACATAATATTAGAAGTCCTAGCCACAGCAATCAGACAACAAAAAGAAATCAAAGGCATCCAAATCGGCAAGGAGGAAGTCAAACTCCCACTCTTTGCAGATGATATGATACTGTATGTGGAAAACCCAAAAGACTCCACCCCAAAACTGCTAGAACTCATACAGGAATTCAGGAAAGTGGCAGGATATAAAATCAATGCACAGAAATCAGTGGCATTCCTATACACCAACAACAAGACAGAAGAGAGACGAATCAAGGAGTCGATCCCATTTACAATTGCACCCAAAACCGTAAGATACCTAGGAATAAATTTAACCAAAGAGGCAAAGGATCTGTACTCAGAGAACTATAAAATACTCAGGAAAGAAATTGAAGAAGACACAAAGAAATGGAAAAACGTTCCATGTTCATGGATTTGAAGAACAAACATTGTGAAGATGTCAATGCTACCTAGAGCAATCTACACATTCAATGCAATCCCCATCAAAATACCATCCACTTTTTTCAAAGAAATGGAACAAACAGTCCTAAAATTTGTATGGAACCAGAAGAGACCCCGAATAGCCAGAGGCATATTGAAAAAGAAAAGCGAAGCTGGTGGCATCATAATTCCGGATTTCCAGCTCTATTACAAAGCTGTCATCATCAAGACAGTATGGTACTGGCACAAAAAACAGACACATAGATCAATGGAACAGAATCGAGAGCCCAGAAATGGACCCTCAACTCTATGGTCAACTCATCTTTGATGAAGCAGGAAAGAATGTCCAATGGCAAAAAGACAGTCTCTTCAACAAATGGTGTTGGGAAAATTGGACAGCCACATGCAGAAGAATGAATCTGGACCATTTCCTTACACCACACACAAAAATAGACTCCAAATGATTGAAAGACCTAAACGTGAGACAGGAGTCCATCCAAATCCTAAAGGAGAACACCGGTAGCAACCTGTTCAACCTCAGCCGCAGCAACTTCTTCCTAGAAACTTCGCCAAAGGCAAGGGAAGCAAGGGCAAAAAGGAACTATTGGGATTTCATCAAGATAAAAAGCTTTTGCATAGCCAAAGAAACAGTCCACAAAACCAAAAGACAACCGGCAGAATGGGAGAAAATATTTGCAAATGACATATCAGATCAAGGGCTAGTATCCAAAATCTATAAAGAACTTATCCAACTCAACACCCAAAGAACAAATAATCCAATCAAGAAATGGGCAGCAGACATGAACAGACATTTTTCCAAAGAAGACATCCAAATGGCCAACAGACACATGAAAAAGTGCTCAACATCGCTCGGCATCAGGGAAATGCAAATCAAATCCTCAATGAGATACCACCTCACACCAGTCAGAATGGCGAAAATTAACAAGTCAGGAAATGACAGATGTTGGTGGGGATGCGGAGAAAGGGGAACCCTCCTACACCGTTGGTGGGAATGCAAGCTGGTGCAACCACTCTGGAAAACAGTATGGAGGTTCCTCAAAAAGTTGAAAATAGAGCTACCATACGATCCAGCAATTGCACTACTGGGTATTTACCACAAAGATACAAATGTAGGGATCCGAAGGGGTGTGTGAACCCCAATGTTTATAGCAGCAATGTCCACAACAGCCGAACTGTGGAAAGAGCCAAGATGTCCATCGACAGATGAATGGATAAAGAAGAGGTGGTATATATACACAATGGAATATTATGCAGCCATCAAAAGGAATGAGATCTTGCCATTTGCAACGACGTGAATGGAACTGGAGGGTGTTATGCTGAGTGAAATAAGTCAATCAGAGAAAGACATGTATCATATGACCTCACCGATATGAGGAATTCTTAATCTCAGGAAACACACTGAGGGTTGCTGGAGTGGTGGGGGGTGGGAGGGAAGGGGTGGCTGGGTGATAGGCACTGGGGAGGGTATGTGCTATGGTGAGCGTTGTGAATTGTGCAAGACTGTTGAATCACAGATCTGTACTTCTGAAACAAATAATGCAATATATGTTAAGAAAAAAGAAAAAGAAGAAGATAGCAGGAGGGGAAGAATGAAGGGGAGTAAGTCGGAGGGGGAGACGAACCATGAGAAACGATGGACTCTGGAAAACAAACTGAGGGTTCTAGAGGGGAGGGGGGTGGGGGGATGGGTTAGCCTGGTGACGGGTATTAAAGAGGGCACATTCTGCGTAGAGCACTGGGTGTTATGCAGAAACAATGAATCATGGAACACTACATCAAAAACTAATGATGTAATGTATGGTGATTCACATAACAATAAAAAAATTAAGAAAAAAAAGAATTAAAATCGTAAGTGTGTTCTCTGACCATGGTGGAATTAAAATGGAAATCAGGGACAGAAAGATATCTGGGAAATCCCCAAATATTAGAAAATTAAACAACATACTTCTAAATACCTGATGGACCAAAGAGGAAGTCACCAAGAAAATTTGTAACTGTTTTTTTTTTTTTGTTTAATAAAAGTTACAACATAACTTGTGGAATGCAGATAAAGCAAGTGATTAAAGGGAAATTTTTAGCATTAAATATTTCTATTAGACAATACAAAAAATCTCAAGTAAATCGTCTAAATTTTCACTTTAGGAAACCAAAAATAGAAGATAAAATTGAAGAAAGTAAACAGAAGAAAGAAAGTAATAATGACACAAGCAGGAATAAACAAAATTTAAAGCAGAAAAAACAACAGAGGGGAAAAAATAAAATCAAAACACCGTCCTTTGAAAAGATCAATAAAATCAATAAACTTCTAGCCAGACCTGATCAAGAACAAAAGATACAAACGAACAGTATTACAAAAGAAAGAGGAAACATCATGCAGATCTTATAGACATTAAAAAGTTAATAAAGGGATATGTGAACAACATTATGCCAATACATTTGAAAACATAGAAGAAATCGGCACATTACACAAAACACATAAACTTAATCAATTCCACTTAAGAATAGATAATCTAAATAGCTCTATATTAAATTAAGAAATTATAATTTTAGGGTAAATACCTAGTAGTGCAATTGCTGGGTCATAGGGTAGCTCTATTTTCAACTTTTTGAGGAACTTCCCTACCTTTTTCCAGAGTGTCTGTACCAGCTTGTATTCCCACCAACAGTGTAAGAGGGTTCCCCTTTCTCTGCATCCTCACCAACATCTGTCATTTCCTGATTTGTTAATTTTAGCCATTCTGACTGATGTGAGGTGGTATCTTATTGTGGTTTTGATTTGTATTTCCCTGATGATGAGTGATGTTGAGCATTTTTTCATGTGTCTGTTGGCCATTTGGACGTCTATTTTGGAGAAATGCCTGTTCATGTCTTCTGCCCATTTCTTGATTGGATTATTTGTTCTTTGGGTGTTGAGTCTATTAAGTTCTTTATAGATTGGATACTAGCCCTTTATCTGATAAGATATTTGCAAATACCTTCTCCCATTTTGTCAGTTGTCTTTTGGTATTGTCAACTGTTTCCTTCGCACTGCAAAAGCTTTTTATCTGGATGAAGTTCCAAGAGTTCATTTTTTCCTTTGTTTCCCTTGCCTTTGGAGACGTGTCTAGCAAGAAGTTTCTGCTGCCGAGGACACAGAGGTTGCTGCCTGTGTTCTCCTCTAGGATTTTGATGGATTCCTGTCTCACATTTAAGTCTTTCATTCATTTTGAGTTTATTTTTGTGTGTGGTGTAAGAAAATGGTCCAGTTTCATTCTTCTGCACGTGGCTGTCCAATTTTCCCAGCACCATTTGTTGAGGAGACTTTCTTTTTTCCATTGAATATTCTTTCCTATTTTGTCAAAGATTAGTTGGCCATAGAGTTGAGGGTCCATTTTTGGGTTCTCTATTCTGTTCCATTGATCTATGTGTCTGTTTTTGTGCCAGTACCATACTGTCTTGATGATTACAGCTTTGTAATAGAACTTGAAGTCTGGCATTGTGATGCCACCAGCTTTGGTTTTCTTTTTCAACATTTCTTTGGCTATTCAGGGTCTTTTCTGGTTCCATACAAATTTTAAGATTATTTGTTCCAGCTCTGAAAAAAAAAAGTTGATGGTATTTTGATAGGGATTGCATTGAATGTATAGATTGATCTAGGTAGCATAGACATTTTAACAATATTTATTTTTCCAATCCATGAACATGGAACATTTGTCCAATTCTTTGTGTCTTCCTCAACTTCTTTCATGAGTGTTCTATAGTTTTCAGAGTACAGATCCTTTGCCTCTTTGGTTAGGTTTATTCCTAGGTATCTTACTATTAGATATTTATCACAAAGATACAAATGTAGTGATTCAAAGGGGCACTTGCACCCCAATGTTTATAGTAGCAATGTCCACAATAACCAAACCGTGGAAAGAGCCCAGATGTCCACCGACAGAGGAATGGATAAAGAAGATGTGGTATATATGTACAATGGAATATTACTCAGCCATCAACAAAATGATATCTTGCCATTTGCAACAACCTGAATGGAACTATAGGGTATTATTCTAAGCAAAATAAGTCAATCAAAGAATGATAATTATCAGATGATTTCACTTATATGTGGAATTTAAGAAACAAAACAGGATTACAGGGAAAGGGAAGGAAAATCAAAACAAGATAAAATCAGAGAGGGAGACAAGCCATAAGAGACTCTTAACCATAGGAAACAAACTGAGGGTTGCTGGAGGGGAGGAGATGGGGGGATGGGGTAACTGGGGGTGTTGGGCATTAAGGATGCACGTGATCTAATGGGCACTGGGTGTTGTATAAGACTGATGAATCACTGAACTCTACCTCTGAAACTAACAAAGTATTATATGTTAACTAATGGAGTTAAATTAAAAAAATAATAAAATAAATAAATATTAAAAAAAGAAATTACAATTTTATTTATAAAAGTCCCAATAAAGAAAACTCCAGGCCCAGACGGTTTCACTGGCAAATTCTGCTAAACATTTAAGAAAAACAAAACAAAACAATTCTACACAAACTCTTCCAGAAAATAGAAGGAGAGGACACTCCCCAAATAGTTTTATAAGGTCAGCATTTCCCGGATACCAAAACCAAACAAAACACATTACAAGACATGAAAACTACAGATCAATGTCCCTGCCATGAACATTTATATAAAACTTCTTAATAAAATAATAGCAAATTGATCCCAAATATATAAAAAGGATAATACATCTGACCAAGTGGAGGTTATTGCAGGATACAAGTTTGGTTGAACATTCACAAATTAATCAATGTAATTTACTACTCAACAGATTAAAGAAGAAAAACATTTCATCATGTTTATCTATATAGAAAAATTATTTGACAAAACTCAACATTTATTCATGATAAAAACTCTCAGGAAGCTAGGAACAAAAGGGAAGTTGTTTAAACTGATAAAAGGCAGGCTATGAAAAACCTATAGCAAGAGATCAGGAGAAAGACCAGGATGCCTGCTCTCACAACACTTATTAAACATCGTATCAGAGATCCTCATCAGTACAATAAAGCAAGGAAAAGAAATAAAAGCCTAAAGTCCTCCAGTGCCTCCTTGTCACCCACAGGACAAAAATCCTGATTCCTTAACATATAAAAGCCTTTCCTGATTATGTCCTTGTCTATTTCCTACTGGCACGTGACAGCCAAGTGCAGGCAATTTTTCCCCCAGCTCTGTGTTCAGTGATGTCACATTTGGTACTTTGAAATCAACCATGATGGGAATATTTACAACATAGAAACAGGCAAATGTTAAAAAAAAAAAAAAATGATCCCCTCCACCCCAAAGAACTGGTTGTTAAAAATGTACCAGCTCACCATGGCTTTCTCCCACATTTTGCACATCTCCACACTATTGAAATGTTAGACAATTTGAAGTTTCTAGAATACAGTCTTTCAGATGCCGTTTCTTCTATCCATAATATTTTGACTTTTCTTATTAACCATCCACACTTCTACCTATCCTTGGGCATCGTCCTCTGTTCAAGGCCTTTCTAACCCACTCCAAGCAGGGCGGATCACATCCTCCCCTGTTACTAGTGCACATTTTTGGTGTGTTATTTAGTGATTTTTTTTTTTTTTTGCTATATCGGATAACATGAGTTGCTTATGCACATACATCTTCCTCACCAGACTGTGAACTCCTTCCTGTCAAAGGCCATGTCTCTATCATATTTGTCTTCTCATAATCTGTCATGGTGCCTGGCACATCGTTGAGATTCACTAATTGTTTCTTCAGTGAATAAATAGATGAATGCATGGAAAAGTGAGTGAGGGACCCCGGTTAGAGGGGAATATTCAGAACAGAGACGAGCTTGGAGAAATGCTGAAATGCTTTCATTTGGGAGGGTGGTTAATGCCAGATCTGGACTTCATCTCACTCATCTCAATGGAGAACCACTACAGTTTCTCTGATAAGGGAAGTGACCTGTAAAAAATCATGTTTTTAGGATGGTTAGCCTGACAGTGGTATTCAGATTGAAACTGACAGAAGGTAAGCTGGAGACATACAGGCTCTGGTCAGGTCCAAGGGGATCAGAGCCTCAGGCAGAAAGGTAAGGAGACAGCAGGTGGGCTCAGCCCAGGCACACCTGCACTCATCAGCATCTGGTGTGTGTCCAGAGGAAGAGGAATGTGACTGTCGCTAGCCCAGAAATAAGAGGAAGGATTTGATTTGCTTGCCCTAAAGCATAGAGGATGTAGGGTGACATGGTGACTCTCTTCAAATCTTTTATGACCACTCCCAGGGGAACAGGAATTGGCCAATTTATTTCTGTGTTCCTCACTGCCCAGAAGTAAGATCTAAGACAAATATAAGAAAGAATTTTATATCAATTAGATATGCTTAAAAGTGGAACAGTCAGCCTAAAGAAGTAGCAAGTTCCTTATTACAGGAAATGATCAAGCAGAACATTTGATGTAGTTGTTATAAAGGGAATTCAAAGATTAGACCAGGTAATCTTTCCAACACCTGAAATTCTGTTATTTTATGATGGTTTTAGTCCCAGTGAGTTTGAAAAAAAGCAGTGTGACTTGCTGGTACATTCATTGTCCAGCACTTGGAGTTCCTGGACCTGAAGCTGAGGGGGCCAGAACTATACTCTGAGTTTGGGTTGTTCATGTTATATCACAGTTATCCCAGAGATGGACTTCCAGGGCCAAAAAGTGGCTACTCTGGGCTAGGAAGTCTCTGGGTCATCCCCAACCGCAGGAGACATGGATGGGAGACCATTAGGCAACAGGAGATCATCAAGGGAACACCCATGGCAACTTTGCTCCCCCTTTTCCTGTCTTCTCAATGGCTTAGTTCTGACCCCTCTTAGCCGTATGGATGATCTCACCATGTCTGCACCCAATGGTGGGGTCTTCCTCATGCTCTCCTTTCTCCAGCTCAGAATTTCTTCTGCCTCTTCACTGTCAAAGTGATGTGCCATGACGCACCTTCCACATGTGTTCTTAATCCCATGTCCCTTCTCCCCCCACTTCTGGGACCTTGCTCCATCCTTTTTCATACCGGGTCCTTCCTTCCCCTGCCCAGCGTATTTAACATGATTTTTAATCTGGAATAACAACAACAAAAAAGTCCTTCCAATTACTACTCAGCTTCTCTTTACCACCCAAACTTTTAAAGAGTGGGCTTTACTCTCAATGGCCTTGACCATGACCACATCCTTGCACCTCACTGCTTCTTTGTGTCCCAGGGTGTTCTCTTGAGGGATGCTGCCCAACATAGCAGAAAGAAGATGAGATTTGGAGTCAGAAAACCTGGGCTCAATTTCAGGATCAGCCACTTACTATCATTGTCTTCATCTCATTTGTTATGAGGGTCAAATGAGCTAATAGTTAAGGAAGACACTCCCCACCCCCACCCTACACACACACTGAAAAGCACTATGCAGATAACGGTGAAATTGCTGTCACAAAGGTGACTAATGACATCCTGATCATTTGTTTCAGTGGTCCTTCCTTGGCTCTCAATCTCGTAACTCCTTGGTTACATTTGGATCTGCTCACCATGTCTTTCTTTGTGAAACTCTATTTTCATGACTCTCTCTTCATTTGTTCTTTGGAAATCAACCTATCTTTTGCAGTTGCCTCTTTGAATACTCCTCCTGCCCCTGACAGCAACATTCCTACAGACGATATTCCATTTCCCGCTACTATTCCTTCACCTAGAATTCAAGAAATAATCTCTCTCCCAGGGGGTCCAACTATCTCCTCTGGGTACATAACAAGCTCAGACTTTTTTCCCAAGCTTTGGTCCCAGGTTTGCAACTCTGCCGGATTTCTCCATCTGGTTTTCCTGCCAGAATCTCAAACTCTTCATTGTTGACACAAGGTAAATCAATACATCTTTGCAGAGCCCCTGACAGAGCGGTTTGAAAAGGCCAGACACTGAATGATTACCGGTCAGCCCTACAAAGAACTGTACTTACCATCAGGGACCACCCCTAAAACGCCAATCAGAGAAAACAATCCCTTTCAGATAGATTTCATGTTATAAATTATAGCGTCTGCATTCAAGCAGAAGGTGATAATATCTACTCCCATAGGTCTCTGGGTATTGTTGTGGTATTTTAGGGATTGACAATTTCCTGGCTTTACCTATCTCCCTGGGTTCTAGATTCTTGATTCTTACAGGTGTCTATGGCCAAAATCTATACGTTGACCTCCAGAGTGCCTCTCAAAGCCTCCTTGATGGGTAAACAATGTGTTCACTAAAAGAGCAATGAGACCAATTCTTATCAGATGACATTTTCCTGGCCTGGACCAAAGAAAAAGACTCATCCAGTCCATCTGCCCCAGATATTCTGTCCTTCTGAAAAATTCTGAGCCATATACACTATAAAAATTTATTCTTTTTTTTAAGTTTTTATTTATTTATTTATTCATGAGAGTCAGAGAGAGAGAGGAGAGAGAGAGGCAGAGGGAGAAACAGGGTCCCCACTGAGCAGGGAGCCCGATGCGGGGCTCGAGCCCAGGACCCTGGGATCATGACCTGAGCCGAAGGTAGACGCTCAACCATATAAGCCACTCAAGCGCCCCCATATAAATTTATTCTTTATATCACAGAAAATACATATAATCTTTTCATGTTTTCTCTCTCCTGGCCTCTCTAATGTTTATTAATGGTAGAAATATTAGTTTTCTCTCCCTGTTTCCCTTTTCTCTATCAGTCTGTAGGTGACATGAGGGCAGAGACTCTGCATTTCCCATTTCTGTACTCCCAACACCATGCTTTATTCATCTATCCATCCATCCATCCATGCACACATTAAATTGCACTTATTAAGTTCAGTGGATGTATCTGGGCAGGTGGCATGGGAGTATTTCATTTTAAAATGAGATCATTTGGGGCACTTGAGTGGCTCAGTCGGTTAAGCATATGCCTCTGGCTCAGGTCATGATCTTGGGTTTCTGGGATCGAGCCCCGTGTTGGGTTGCCCGCTGAGTGGAAAGTCTGCTTCTTCCTCTCCATCTGCCCCTCCCCCCTGCTTGTGCTCTCTCCCTTAAATAAATAAATAAAATCTTTAAAATAAATAAATAAAGTGGGATCATTTTAAGAAGGATCAGGCACTGTGCCTCTTGCTTTTAATTGTGGGGTGTGCCATCCATATATTTGGTAGTTGTATCTGAATGGACCAATCCCCGATCCTCAGCCTGCAGCCCCAGAGAACTCTCTCTAGTCCCATTAGTTTGGTTGTCTGATCCCTTAACATCAGCCAGGACCCATTCTCTACTCACCCTTGGGTAAGGCCAGGGAACAGCAGACCGGTGGCATGCTGAAGGCAGCTCGCTCGGGCTGGTGGGGATGGGTTGTACACATCTCTTCCCAGTTCTGCATGCAGCAATATCGTGTTGGCAGCTTGAAATTGGCAATATGGGAGTATTTACACCATGGAAACTAGAAAACACTACCAACTGGGGCTTTCTTTTCCCCCAGAGAGCCGGCTGTAAAACATTAACCAGCACACCACTGTTGCCAATGCTCTTCTTGCTTATCCCTTGGCCTGACTGGCTTCTTCTAATCTATACATTTCAGCTCAGATATCACCTCTTCAGAGAGACCTTTTTATCTGAAGTTATCCCCCACCCCAGTCACTTTCCATTCTATCGCCCGTTCTTTCCTTCAGAGCACTTATTTTGATCTGTAGCTACTTTGTGCGTGTGGTCCATGCACTGGTCTATTGTTCACCGTCCTCACTAGAAAGTTTGTCTTGTTCACTGCTGAATTCCCAGCATCTCGTGCAGGCCTGTGCTTAAGAAAGATCTTTCTGAAGAATGCATACAAAGAATAAATGCTCCCAACAGCTCAGGCATCAGAAATACAAAGTGCAATCGTCTGTGTACTTGTCTGTGCACTTGTCTGTGCTTCCCAATACCCTCCGCGTGCTTTTCTTTGCCTTCCGGGAATGAACACTGTGCCTAGAACATAGTAGATGCTCGTTAAACTTTTTAGGATGAATAAATGGGTAAAATTAGGAATGATCCAATTCATTGGTGTTTCTCTGTAACACTCCAGAGAACTCCATGCCTTTACTTGCATCAGCAACATAAAGGAGAACCTCTAAGGCAGGAAGAGCTCCTCACCACCAGGACAGCAGGAGAGACTGGGGTGGCATCAGTTTATCTCATCCAGCCTGTATTTTTCTTCTGACTGGGTCATAGTAATTCATTATGTCACCCTTAGGCAAGTCACCAAACGGGAATGAGAGAGGCCACGGCCCCCGTCTCTTCCAGTGGGCTGCAGCAGAGATAGCTTTCCTTGCATGGATGAATAGCTATAAGCCACCTTTGCCCCAGCCTCCTGGGGAAGGCAAAAGAAGTTTTCTAAATGTTTTCCTGCCACACGGATCACTGAATTATGCATGAGGCCAAACCTGGGGAACAGCAAATCGTTGTGGGATGGAGGGGTAGGGTTCATCCAGAAAGGGAAATCGAAACCTCACTTGCCTTCTCCTTGTGATGGGTGCCCTCAATTGATAATTAGTGTTATATTATCCCACATCTTTAATAGATTATTGATGCTTTTGGCAGTGTTATAATCCTGGTGTCAAGAGTAATTCCTTCTTTCTAGTATGTGGTACTTACTCCTCTCAGCAAGGCAGCTTGGACATAGGGCCTGGCTGATCCAACTCAAATCAATTCGACCCAGTCCTTCTATTGACACTCAGGATGAAAGAAAGATGCATATTCCTGGTTTGCCTCAGAAGCACGAGAGGCCATGAGACTTGGTGAGTCTAGTGGTGGTCTAGCTGAAGATGTCTCTTTCCCTCGTCATCTCTGGGTACAAGATGCCAAATATCCAGCTGCCATAGTCTTACTACTCACTGTGGGCTTGTGCCACCTGCCAAAGGTGACTGGAGCTGCTCCCAACCACAGCAATGGGGATGGTCTTCTTTGTCTCAGTTTGCACTGTACCTTCTAGATGGATTTTTATCCCTTTTTCTGGGTTCTCTTTCCCTATAAGGAATACTGCTTCTGGACCAGAGGACTCTAGGCATTTCACAAGGTAGAAGAACCCCTATATACCCCAAATTAGACAACCAAGGATGGGACACTGATGGGGCCAGAGTCTTTGGATATGGATCTTGTGCAGACAACAAAATCCCTAAGCTAAGCAGACACGGCCATTGAGGTTGGCTGTTGTATCTCAGGGGACCCTAAGGAATAGCCACCAAGGGGTCGACCAGCCAAGGCTTTATATCATTCAGGAAAACACAATCTTACAGTAAGAGATTCTTTTTCTGGAAAGCTCACAACCTTCCCACTCTCCTCTTGTATAGGGGAATGAGCATTGTGATTGAAATAAAAACCAATCGATCAATCAATAAAGACTCGAGTCCTGGACTGGTCATTTAGAAGCTATGTGACCTTGTTTGAGTTGCCTCATCTCCCTGAACCTCTTTTTTTTCCATCAGTAAAATGGAAACAGTTATAAATGCTGTACACTCTCCACAGAGTTTTAGTGAGGGACAAATAAAATGAGATGATACATATAAGGAGCCATGTTTAGCCAAGTGCTGTGTGACTTCCAGGGGACATTTGATCTGCCAGCACCCTTCCCTTCTTCTAGGAAGAGACCCCATCTTCTGGGAAATGTTCCTCCCACAAAATGAACCTTGTGGTGTGAATAAAAGCTGCCATGTTGTCACTCCATGTGTGCGTATCTGACCGAAGCCAGGCCAGTCATGGCAACCCTCTCTTATGGCTGTCACGGTTGACTGGGATGGCTCTGCAGGGGACATTCAGAGCTTTCCCCAGGGTTTTAATCTTGCCATGAAAAGGAGTAGGAAGCCATTCCCCCTGGGAGTGGAAGCTGTTAGATGTGAAGCACAGAGATGGTTGGTTGCTTTGTTACCTAATGTGTGGAGGAAGCTTGACAGCTGAGGGAGAAAATAAAGCCCGTGCTCCAAGAGGGGATGCAATGCACAGGCACTGGGGACAATATGTCTGGTTCAGATTTTCCTCTGGGTCCAGATGAATTTCCTCTTCATGGCTTGGGATGATGTTATGTCAATATCCTTCCAGGACATTCCTCTTTTTTGCCTAAACCAGTGTTAACTGCATTTCTGTCACTTACGACCAATAGAGGCTCAGTGAGAGGGGCTACCATTCAGTATCTCAGCCCCCCTGGCTCCAAGTTGAGCTTGGATCCTACGTTCTGATCTCTTGTCCTCTCACACAGAACTCCTTCCCCAAGGCCATTCTATTTCCTTGATCCTTTGTTCATTCCACCATTTGTGAGCTTTCCCAGTCGTCCCTCTGGGTTCCCCACAGAATGCAAGGAGGGCGTTATCCTGAGGAAACTCACGCAAGTACCATAAGGGCACCCGGACAACAGGTCAAGTCCAGGTATTTATCCTGATGCTCTTGATTATTTATTTTATTTTTCTGTAGAATGTATTCGTGTAGGATTCTGCAAATCCTTCGTGGACCAGGGTAGGTTACAACTTCACTAAAAATTGTTGACCATCTGCTAGCAGTTGGGATCACTTGGGAAACAAGACATGCCTCTGCCCTTGAAATGCATATAGTCTTGCTGAGCAAACAATGCAAAGCTAGAGAACAAGTCAGGAAAATCAAACCTGAAAATGGATGGGGCATGGGTCATAAGATTTCAAGCAATCAGAGGAGAAAGTATTGGATAGACTAGGGTGTTTAGGGTAGATGTGATGCAGGTTATAACCTGTTGGAACTATTATGATGGCCAGTAGAGTATTTAATTTTTTAAAATTAGCTGTCATCACTTGAAAATCGGTGATTTCGTATTTTAAAAAAAAAGATATGGGTTTCTGGTTTTTTTGGACAAATTTGGAGATTTGACAATTTCCACTTGACAAAGACCAGCTGAAACAGTACGTGCCACCCCTGTTAGGCTGGGCCGTCATGCTCCGGTATCACCCGGCCAGCCTGGTTCCCAGAGGCAACTGGGTTTATTACTTAAGACCCAAGTTGGGGCTCAAAATGCCCCAGCTCCCTAGAAACCTCAAGGGACTTTAGGGTCATCCTATATCTAAGGTTGATGCCCACCTTGACAGGCACCCAGTTAAGCATTGTTAAAGTGTCATTGATCAAGGCACCCAAAGCCAACTGGCATTTACCTGATTGGTTACAGGTGAACTGGAGCCAGGGAAAGGCTTTAGAAACATACAGCTGGGAGCTATATCAGGCACCAAACACACCGCTCAGCGCGTCACTTGCTAGCAGAACCTCTCCCTTCTCCTCCTCTTGCTCTTTACTCTTCTTCCAGGTCCACAATTTTGCACTTTGTTCCATTTGAATGCAGATGCCACAGAATGAAATTCCTTTGGTGGCTGTATGTGCGGGCGGATTCAAAGGGATTTATGAATCCTAAATGAAGCCGGCTGCCGGGCCCAGCAGCTCCTGCAGAGTGCAGGACTGGGGTGCGTGCCCTCCGGAGTCGGGCCTCTTACACAGGAAGCTGTGTTTGATATCTCGTGCGTTGGCAGTGTTCCTCACAAAGTCAAGTGCTGTCTAACCCACATTCTCACAGCAGAAGAAAAGGCGGAAGAGGCCGCCTGGGCAAAGGGGAACGTCATTCCAAAATGGTCGCAGGAAAGAGCTCCCAGGGCATGTGGAATGTCACCCTGCTGAACCAAGTTGGCACCCCCTTCCCTGCCTGGGGGCCTCCCTGCCTCTAAACCTCTCTGAAGTCCCAGAATCTCAGGTGAGTCCGGGCTGGCTTGGCTTTTATTTGGGTCCTTAGACAAAGATGTGCTTCCTCCGCTTCCGGTTTTACAAGAAACTTCTCTTGGGCAAACCAAGACCCCCCCTCCAAACCTGGCCTAGGAGAGACACAGCGTGCAGTTGTGGTCGATCTGCCTCTTCCTGCTAGATATTCAGCCCACAAATGACAAAGACTTTGGCAAAATGCTAGCAATCAGAAATCCGCTCTTCATAGACATAAAAGAGTCGATACATAGGTCTCCCCAATAATGATAGTCTACATGCATTAGCATATATTTTCTTGAGACGCGAACTATCAGAGTGTGTCCCTAAAAGCAATTCATTCTATTTACAGCTTTTCTGAAGCTCCCAAGAGGAAAGCATCTTGGAGCACTGCAGACACCGCACGGAAAATAGTGAAAAACATTCAATTTGGAAACAATTTTGCCTCGATTTATCTTTTCCCCCCACCCTTTGTGTGTCGTCGGCTCACTGCTCCGCTCCTCCTCTTACGTGAAGGCAGTCCTCTCCTTGACTCCTCCTGGGGCCATGGTGGTGGCAGAAATGGTGTCCCCGCGTCCCCAGAGTGTGGCCTGGCAGAGGTCGAGAAGGGAGGACACCCCATCTTCCCTCCTGGTGGGAATGCCCCGCTCCCCGACCGGAGGGAGTCTGGCGAGGACAGCCAAGAGCAGAGGCTGCATCTGACCACCGACGGTGTTATCACTGCAACACACACATTGTTCTCCAGGAGGGAACGGTGGCTCTTTAAAACACTGACAATATGAATGTCGTGTCCTATTACCTCCTCCTCTGGGCTAATAATAAGATTTTGTAACCATGTCAACAGCAAGAGAAAGGGAGCGAGAAAATAGTCCTTTGATTACATAAAACACCCAGGTATCCAGTACAGCCTTGTAAATCGCTCAGCTCACGGCTCGTGTGGCCGGAGGCTGGGGGTATACGACAGCAGGCCTCATCTCTCTTGCAAAGCCAAGGGCAGACCCACAGGCACAGCGAGGGAGGTAGCAAACGCCTACTGTGTGCCCACAATCAGGCTCCGACAAAGATAAGCCACTCCCAAGTGTGGGTTATAAATACACTGGATTTAGAATCAGGAGACAGAAGCCGGGAGTCTCCCTCTCCCCTTGGTCTCTCTGAGCCTCAGGTTCCTCTACTGTAGTATGTGGGTGATAATACTTAGTCCCATGTGCCCCACAAGCTCCTTGTGGGGATGAAAGGAAAAATGCTGTGGTTTCCAAATCAATAGCATAATCCTCTTTAAAAAGAAAAGTTGCACGTGCAAGTCTAAGATAAAACACAGATGATAGCTGAGCTGCTGTTTTTGGAGACACGGGGGGCATAGGGCTCACCCACCTACTCAGCTTTTTCTGGCCCCCGGACTGACCTCTGCAGCACCCGTGAATACGCTATTGCTCTGAGAAGTGCAATGCGAAGACCAATGTGAGAAAGTGCTCTAAAATTGTGTGTTATTATTTTTATTAATCATACAAACTGGCCATTAATGGAGGTAATTGTAGGAATTGAGAGATCAATGTGGACTTAAGTGTTAAATAGCAGGAGGGCATGCACCGATCCTGTAAGGATGGCAAGTGTCTGGCTGGGCAGAGGGGAGTGAGGGGAGGTTGGCCACGAGGAGGTGAGCAAAGGCGGAGAGGTGGGGAGTAATCTGTCTCTGCCGGCAGGACAGACGGAAGAGCAGAGCACATGTGCAAGGCGGGGAGGCTGGTTAAGGCAGTTTTCCCAAAACAGGTCTGATGGGAAGCCCCAACCAGGAAGGAGCAGGCTGCAGGAGTTCTGAGGATGGGTAGCCTGGCTTGGCAGACTGACTCTAGTTGGGCTAATTCATTGCCCTGAGCCTTATTTGTTTGTTGAAGCCAAATTTCCCACATCAAGGACCATTTGCTCTACTGATGACTGTCCTTTGCTCTGGACTCTGCTTCTAATCCCTCACTTCCGTGGCAGAGCTCCCCATGTATCTTCTCCTCTGCCACGAACTGGTTTGTGCAGAGGTGTTAGTTGCCGACCTCCCAGAAGCAGCTCCAGGAAAGTCAGCTGACTCAGGTTTTCCGGTCTCCTGAGACCCCATGGGCACTCTCGGCCACATTGCCCCCCCCTTTGGACCCTGTGTCTGCGGGGAGGTCTGTCCCTGCCCTGCCTTCCCCACTGCAGTCCCTTCAGCACCCATGGGTGATTGACCTTCCCTGCTTGTCTCAGAACACCTTGTTGTCTTGTCCTCTTTGAAATGCCTGACAGCAGCAAATGCTCGGGTCTAAAAGCAAAATAATGAAATCAAATGAAAGCTCCCCAATTTCTCAGCCACTTGTCCTTGGTCCGGTGTGGTGCACGGCATGCATTATTCAGAGAGAGCAGCTGCATCACCTGAAGCAGAAATCCTGTTTTTCAGGTGCCAATCTTGAAGGGTGGCTGGTGTGCTACTGCTGGGGGTCCTGCCCAGGAGCCGGTGGGTGCTTTGGGGATGGGAGAGGGTCCCGTTTTGGCACAGGATCCGACGAGGTTATCAGAGTAGCTTGTATCTGCTGCCCGGTCCCAGGAAGGGTCACCTCTCTGAGCCCAGTCTGGGAGGGAGGGAAGTCGGGAAGTGTAGGGCAGACATGAAGGAAGCAGGCAGGAAGGATGAAAGGGGTGGATGGAGGGACTCCCAGCTGCACAGAAGTCCCCCAGAGACCCAGCCCACACTATAAGCCACCCCCTAGTGAATGCACCGGGTATGTGAAATTAACCAAGTACAGGATAGCTTCTAAGTGCAATGCTCTATAAATCCAAGTGTGTGAGAGGAAGGAGAAGGTCAGTGCCCCCTGCAGTGGGTCCTATTGTTGTTCTGCATATTCATTCCCTTCCCCTAAGACCATTATGCTCCCTTGCCCATGTACCTGTGACTTGCTGTGGCTATTAGGAAATGGAATGTGTTTTAGCCATCCCTCAGCCCTGTGTGCCATCCCCCCACCCCCTTGTCAGCCTTGACCATATGACTTACTTGGACCCAGGGAAGGTTAGTTTGGAAGCTAGAGGAGGTAGGGCATTGTTGGTTCCTTCTATTGTTAGAGAAGCCGGTCCCAAATTAGGGGCTGCCATTTCAGCCTGAGTCCTGGAATGAGAAGACACATGGAATGTATCCGCAGCTACCGACATGTTCTGTGAACAAGAAATAAATGCTTGTGGTTGTAAGCCATTAAGATTTTAGGGGTTGTTTGTTACCATAGCAAAGCTGGCTAATATAGTTAATGTCAATCAATGATGAGGAAATTAATCACGTCTGCCTTGAGTTAAGCTTTTTTAAACTTGATTTGTTTATTTAATTGATTGTTGTCATCTTCACTTGGGGTGAATAGCATTGATAAATAAGAGGGGTTGTTTCTTTTAATGAATCCACGGAAGAATGTTGTTGATTTGTTCAGAATTCACATATTAGGATTTGACAGGCCCCATAGCTGGGCTTCTAGCTGTATTTCCCTTTATTTGTGGTTGACTAGGGTCTAAACATTCTTTGCCCCAAACCTGTTGAGAGTGCGTTTGCCACAAACCTCCCCCCAGAAGCCAACCTACTATGTGTGGATAGCTCCCTTTAAGTCTGATTCAATTAGTATTCACTAAGCCCTTTGTGAAGAGACCCCTTCCTATTCCTTGTACCTTGAGTTGACTGGACTATAGAACTGCCGAATGCCCTTGGTTTCTTTTGGGAAGATAGGAAGAAAAGATAGAAGTTTCTGGGTTGCCTCTATTTAGCGCTCGTGCAATTTCAACCCTAGGAGGCAGCACTTGTGGGACCCACTACTCGCCCCCTAGACACCTGAATTACAAACACTCTCCTTAAAGGCAAAGGACTCCCAACACAAGAGTATGGATGGCTCAGCATGCATCCATTTCTACCACTAAGGAAAATGACCTGACACACAGCCGTGAGATGGAAGCAAATCTCCCTGCCAGCGTCAGCACATTCCCCTGCAGTCTGGCCTTGGGTCCTGAGGAGAGAAGGGTTTGGGAATGGACTTGGCAATGGCCAGATCTACCCACTCAATGCAAAGGAGAGGGAGACAGGTGAGCAGTCTGGCTTTCCCAGGGAGCTTTCCCTGAATCCCAGTGTGCTGCTTCGCATGCTTCCCTAGCATGGTGCTAAGAGACTCAAGAAATCATAGGTCTGCTGGCTGGGCATGAAACTGTTAATCCCGTCCTCCACTCTTCTGCACTGGGAGCCTAGCCTTTCCCCTGCAGGCCTGGGAAAGAGGGAGATTCTGAGTGTGCTCGCCTCTTAAGATCATTACTCTGACACCTCCATTCTGGGTCATCACCGTGGGCTGCCATGTTTGACTGAAAAAAGGAATTCTCTTTGAGAGGTTCTGGTTCCTTCTCTGTATAAGCTGCTTTGGGGCCAAGCAGGGAATCACACATAGACCTGGTTTCTGAATGCCTCAAATTCCAAACGCCCCAGTCCATCCTGAGATTCCCTCCCTCTGGTCCACCTCTTGTTTCCCTCCCATCCTGGGGAGAAAGGCAGGTGGCTGCCTATTATAGTGGACCCCTCTGGAGGGCTCTATAATAAGAGCCCTCCCTGGAGGGTTTCTTATGCATGGTCTCTGTGCCTTGGGCTACCCAACCCAGCCCTCTCACCACAGCTAATGGATCAGAAAGGGCCTCGAACCCAAGGTAGCCAACTCTAGCCTGCCAGTGGCCTGTATGGTGGTCAGGCTTCTAAACCTTCCAAACTGGCCAGTCCTGGCTGGTGACTAACCAAACCAGTCAGAATGTCCCTGAGAAAGTTGAATGTAAGAGGTACAGAGAATGGGCTGTTGAGTGAATTGGAGGTGGTAGGAGCCAAAGGAACAAGCACCAAGAGCAGCTTGGTGTCCATTGTGGGAGACCCTAGGTTGGTGCAGTATCTGCTCCTACAGGTGTGACCCAGCAGCTGAGGGACAGAAGCTTGGTTGGCTCCCGGGGGACTCCCAGGCCTGTCTTTTCATAAGGCTGAATTCCTGTGTTCTTGCAATAATCTCAATAGCCTGAGCATGTTTCTTTTTCTTGACCCTAAAGGAGTGTAACCCTACACAGAGCGCATACGCAAAAAACCTTGCTTTAAAAGATGAGCAAAATATTGACCAGAGGTTCCTTGGCCCTCAACCAATGGTTTCCTCTTCATGCCCCATACGACATATCCACCTGGGTCAGGCCGAGAGGTGTCTCTGGCACTGCCACGGGGAGCAACACTCTCGGCGGGGGCGGCTGGAAGACCGTAGGTGAGAGTGTTTTGTGTATGGTCTGGGCGAGTGGCTCAGAGAGCAGCGAGAGGAGGCTGCCAGGCTGGGGAAGACTCTGACCTGAGAAGCCATCCCTTTCCTGTTCTCCAAACACCCTGAGCAGAGGAAGGGGACAGATGGGTGAGCGAGATGAGGATGGTGGTCATGGCGGGACTTGGGGTACAGTGGTGGGTAGATGAAGGGGCTAGGATCCCAGCCTCCCCAGGTCTCCAGGTCCTGGCCCAGGCAGTAGGGAGATAGATGGGGTTGGGGGGCTTTGTCCAAGCTGTCCTTCTTGCCTCTGATTTTGGCTTCTTGTCTGACATCCTCACTTCACCCTCTCCGCAGCCAAAGCCAAGGCTGAGCCTCCCTATCCCATGCGGGAGAAACTAGCTGTGGGCCCAGAAGCCCAGTGTGCATGCATATGGAGAAGCAGATGACCTTCAAAGCCCACCTCCTTCAGGAAGACTTCTCTGCTTCATCCCAGCTGCACACACTCTGTTTTGAGCGGTACCACCAGGGAATGTAAGATTTGGGCTGGCCAACTTGAGCAGCCGGAGGATGGGAGCCACGTCTGCCTCCCTCGTTGACATATCCCAAGTGCTTAACACAGCGCCCTGGCCCAGGGAAGGGGCTCAGTCAGCAGTCATTGAATGAATGCACAAATAAATGAATGAACAAATTCATGCACTCTTCTTTTTTAAAGTCAAAGTGTTCTTATTTCCAATGAAATGGCTTCTAACTGCCAATATGCAAGAATAAAGCAATGAACTGTTATAGAGAGATGGGAGGGGGTCCAGAACTCTGCATCCCGGGCTCCCCCTTGTTCCTCTGCAACAGTCCCTGAGGATTGTCTGCATCCCCTGAAATTCAAAGTGAAACACCTTTCATTTTCCCCATGAAGAAACAGGTCCCCGAAGGAAAAGTGGCTCGTCTAAGTCAGAACCGGCACCCAGGTCTCCTGACTCCCAGGCTGCTGGGGATGCACTTTGTTTAAACTATGTGAACTCACCACACTAGGTGCACAGCCAGTGCTGGTGTGAATGAAGCGCCGGGAGGGAGGGGCTTGTCGATTCCCAGGCTGTGCGAGCCTGGCAGGGAGTCATGAGCGACGCTAAGGAAGGATGCAGCACCAAAATAAAATGTATTGTATTTAAATATTCCCCAAGTCATTTTGTGTATTTAAGTCTTAATTCATCTCCTCTAAATCTCTCCCCGCTACATTACTGTGACGGCTTTGACAGAAAGATGAATAACATTATTAAAGAAGCTCGTGAGCAAATTTCACTCATAAAAATCTCCCAGTCACTCGCACTCTTTGCTGTTCCCACTCTGTGTTCTGTTCCTGCTCACGTCCCAAGTCCACATCCCTCTGGGCCTCAGGCTGCTGCTGGAGGGTGGTCAATGGGAGATTCAGAATATAGGAGTGTGGATGCATTTCAAACCCCAATCTTCCCCTTTCTGTTGAAAAATGCATCATTTGAGCCAAACTCCAGGAGCAGCAAGATTCAGGCTGGAGAGAAGAAGGAAAGGCAGACCTCCTTTAAGAAAAGCCTCCCACAGGGGCATAGAATGCAGAGCAAATATGCCAAATGACCAGGAGGGTGTCCTCCTTGGGAGTGCACATCTCAGGAGAGGAAGGACCTCACCACAAAACTCTCCTCTGGGGATGCTGCCAAACTGACACTTTTGAAAATGCTGGCTCCTGCCCACCCCGAGGCAGCCCTGGAAGTTGCCATCATGTCCTGTTCCTCCTCTTAGAGCCCTGCTTGGCCTTGCTGGCGGGGGATTTATGCCCCTCTTTGCCAAGCCTCCCTGATGGATTGCTTCCAGGATGGCAGCAGAGTCAGTGGTATTCATCTCCCCGACGTCTCAACCTTCTTCTTTAAATCATTGCTCATGTTGGCAGCCTTTCATTCGCTGAGCCGGGCCACTCCGTCCGTGGGACTCCCAGTGGGGGAGGACATGCAGGGTCTACCTCTGCGGGGACCAGAGGATCCTCCTCTGCAGTCTCTCCCTCAAACACCAGCCCTTCCTCGTCTGGACAAGCCCTCTTGTTAGGTCATCTGAAGTCAGGAAGCCAACCCTGGAGCCCCCAAGGCCACCTCTGACCCATCATGTACTATATGACAAAATCATCCATTGGTGTGGTGACCAGGCTACGAGCTATTCTGGGCCATGGATGAGACTTGCTTTCCTTTATGTGCCCGATGCCTAGTAGAGCGCCTGGCCCATCATAGGTGCTCAACGACTGTTGGATGAACTAAATCCTTAAATTGTGCAGTGGATACAACCTCTTTGGAAAACCATTTGGCAGAATCTACTAAAGCTGATCATATCCACGCTCTAGGACTCTCCCGGGTATACATCCAACCGAAAAAAGGGCTTGAGTCTACTCAGACATGTACAAGAATGTCTGTAGCAACCTTATTTCTAATAGGCCCAAACTAAAACTGATCCAATGTCCCTCGATGGTAGAATGGACAAATAAATTGTAGCATGTCTACACAATGATTCCATCACATTGGTGCCAGGCAGCAAGGATAAAGGATGAGGTACTATTCACACAACATGGGTCAGTCTCACAGAGGTAAGATGAAGCCAAGGAAGCCAGACACAAGAGAGTATATATTGTGTGATTCCATTTGTGGGAAGTTCCAAGACTTGCAAACCCTAACTATGATGACTGGAGGTCAGAGTGATGGTTATCCTTGAGGCGTGGCTGGTTTTGGTCTACTGATTGGGAAGAGATATGAGGAAACCTTCTGGAATATTGGAAGTGTTCTAAATCTTGATCTAGGTGGTGGTACACAGTGTATACACATGTAAAAATTTACTGGGCTGTATGCTTATTACCAGTATCCTTTACTGCATGTAAGTTAAACCTTACTGAAAATAGGTAAAGAAAATGGAAAGGTCCCCAATCTTTTTGCATTAAAATCTGTGCCTCGATATATTCTCGTTCTATCTTTTATAAATCCCAAACCATGCAATACTATCACACTGAGTTTGTTCTATATTATGAAAACAACTGATATGTTGTATATGCATTTTCTAACTACATAAGCTCGTGCTCCCCAGAAATCTTAACATATCATTTCCCCCTCCCCAATACCTTGAGTGAAAAGTCACTGCATTAAAATATATTTACCTCATAGCACAAAAGAGAGTCATTACGTCCCAAGACCACGTCTCATTAGAGTGAGACGGTAGGTAGAGAAAAGGATCTGTAGCTCCTGAAGGGGGAAGGGCTGTCATGGAGCAGAAGCAATGGGGGCTTGTGTTCAAGAACCTCAACATCATTGAGCGGTGAATTCACGGACTTTTGCAAGACAACCAAAGGGCGTAGACTAACCCTTACTTTATTTCAGCTTAATTTTCTGAAAGCTAAGCCATATGTGCCCTGTAAATTCAGATGTGCCTGGATAGATATGGGGACTGACCATCTGAACCACTGGAACCAGTTTGAATAAAGAGAGGAGCCATGTGGGGAGGAGGAGGCCAGGTGTCAAAGCCGACCAAAGACAAGGGATGGCCTCGGACATGAGAGTCAGTCGATGTGGGTAAATTACAAATGGCCCACTGGTTCATCCCTTGTCACCAAGATCTTATGCTAGAGCCCAAAGAAGAAGACCACTGAAGACATTTTTAACTAGTTGATAGAAGTATCAGGTCAGCTTTGATTGAAAAACATACCTGGAACTAGCTCCAGCAAAATGATAATTCTTATGAGAAAAGGAATGCATAGTCAGGACTGTGTTTGCGTCTCAGGATCACCTGGAAGAATGGTCCTGAAGGTCATCAGTCCTCACTCTTCATCCCTGTTTTTCTGTATTATATTGCGTCTTAGCATTATTCTTCACTCTCACTGCAGGCAAGCTTTTTCCACATGGTATAAAACACAGCTGGAAACCCCATTGGCCTTAAAGCTTCAGCCTGGATGTGAAATTTAAAAATCTCAAGAGATCTGATTGGCCAGACTGAGTCAATTGCTTATCCCTGGACCTACCAGCTGAGGCTGGGGAGGCTGACCATGTATATGCTTTTGTTTTAGATATGGGGGTGGTAGTGCTAGGTACTAGGGGATTGGCAGTGCCCTGTAAGGCAGGACAGGGCAGACAGTACCATAAACATCCCCTCTCAACAAGGTGGTTCTTCCCCTATTCATTCAGTCAGAATGAGATAAACAGTGTTTTACCCACATGATGTTTAGTTTCTGATACCATCTCAATAAGTGAGCTGTTTCTTCTTAGGTAAACCGTTTCACCTCTTTGAGTCTTATCTGTCTTCAGGTAATAATCAAATAATATTAACATAAAATTCCATCTGCCCTCTTATTACCTTCCTTCACTTGATCCCCTGTGGGAGGATCGATTTTATGACATAGGCAGATATTATTACAACCCTTTTCTGACACTTGAAGAAACTGAGGCTCAAAGAGATTGAACAAGTTGTCCAAAGTGATAGATACCATTAGTAAGTGGTAGATCTGGGATTTAAAGTCAGTGTTATGATTACAAAGCCTCTATTTGCCTAAAGATAGGGTGTTAGGCCAACAAGGTAGCTTTTAAGGTTCCTTCTAGATATAAAATCTATGATTCTATATGTTAATAGTAATATTAGCTCACATTTATTCAAAGTTTGTACTGTTCAAAGCATTCCACATATATAGCTCACTTGATTTGCATAATAACCAGATGAAGTACATACTATTATTACCCCATAATACAGATGAGAAAACCAAGTCTTAAAGAATCAATTACCTTGCCCAAGGTCACACACTAGGTGGCAGATCTAGAATTCCAACCCAGTCCTTCTGTCTCCAGAGCTCAAGCTCTTAACCCCTACTGCCTTCAAGGGTGACAAGAAGTAGACAGAGGGAAGCTTCCTCCAGAACTCTCCAAACAGTGGGGACCGTCGGCTCCCAATCCCCAAGATTACACAGCACAGTTTCATTGCAGATTTGACAAATCCTGCCAGTGGGAACCAGGAAAGGGCATGATAGCCCAAAATGCCTCTAATCACTGGGGTGGGGCATAATGGGATGCAGAATGAGAGTAAAGAAGAAAGGTGCTTGTACTATATACACGGGGAGGCATTGCGCAGTGAGTGGAGTATGGGCATTGGGTTCTAATGAGGTTCGAATGCTTTCTATGTGTTTGCTCTTGGGTCAGTTATGCAACATGGCTGAGCCTCAAGATCCCCAATTTTAAAATGGCAACAACCATCCTTTAGTCCTGGGTCTAAAGTGAGGATTCCATAAATCACACACACGTGGAGACTCAGCATAGTATGTAATATGAGTACTCAAAATGCAGTTGCTAGAGACTCTGGGTGAAGGGTAAGAAGTAAATTCAAACTTCTTGGCCCTGGGGCTTTGTTCTGGGGAGTTTGCATTCCAGGTGGGGAAAACAAGATTGACCACAGCAAAGCCAGGAAAGAGCATTTTCTGAGTATTTTCATGTGCTGCTTGCGACATAGAAATGCAGCTCGGAACAAGTGCACTGCAGTCCATTTGGGTGGGGCAGCAATGGGACCAGACTACATGATGTGCCTTGAACTCAAAAACAGAATTTTCCTTCTCACATGCCTGGAAAAGATGAAGCCACTTGGCTTAAGGGAAGGACCTGGGTTAGAATCCCTGCCTGGTCCCTTATTGGTTGGTGCCCTTGAGCAGGTGCTACATTGTCTGACTTAGAGCCTGAGGATAGGAGAAATGTGTGCATAGGCTCTTGGTCCAGTGCCTGGCACACAGTGGGCTCTCTCTTCCCTCTTCCCCTCCCTGGGTGGTGGCTAGTACTGGAGACATACAGTGATGTCACAGGAACATATGAGACATTCTTTCCTTAAACCTTTGTTTAAGAGGGAACTATGTCTGCTGCCCTGCCCTTATCCGCCAGAGGGAAGGAACTTGCAGAGTCTTCCCCAGTGCCTGGATCTGAAGCCCCAATTAATTCTCTTTCTGCTCTACCCCACCAACACAGTGGGCGTACCAAATATAATCGAAATTGCGCTGGAATCAGAGCCAGTTGAACTAGACTTCAGATAACTCACCGAACATCTCTGAGCCTCGGTTTTTTTTTTTTTCTTTTTTTTTTAACTACAAAAAGAAAGGGTAGCCGTGACAACCAAGGTGGGCATCTTCTGTAAAGATTGATGGTGGACGTTAATCCCATTTGCCACGAATCTGGAGGGGTGGGCTTTCTTGACTTCCTTACCTCAAATCCTTCTGTGTCTCCTCTTCATTCCCTAAAAGGGACCTTTTACTGCCTGGATGCAGCATATTCTTGTTCTACCCAGCAGGCACACTGCGGCCTCAGCCCCTGCACCACACACACACACACACACACACTCGCACTCGCACGCGTGCACGTGAGGGCTGTCGTGGAGAGAAATAGCAGCAGGAGGGAATCCCCCCCATCCTTTCTCCCTATGTCACTTTGTTCTGCCTGCACAGGCAACAAATTAAAACAAGAACCCCCCATCGCCCAGAGCTGCCTGGGCCTCTGCCATGGCAGCTCTAATAATAGCCGAGCCGAAAGCCCCCCCAACCCGGCCCACTCCACCCCCCCCCCCCGCCCTCTGCCAGGCTCTGGATTGAAGAGGCAGTGCTTTTCACTGGCAGCCAGAGAAGTGGCCGGGAGCTTTTGCTGTGTTTATTTGGTGTGACTTTGGGGGCGAATATATATTGTTTCTTGTCCTCTGTCTAAGTGCTTCATCAGAGATGGGGGGGCAGGGGTGAAGGGGCAGTAGTGGGAAGAAAAGCACAAAAGAAATTCAGCTTCCCCAGGAAAACACACACACGGCACGTTCGGTCAATGCAAGCAATGGCACACAGCAAAATTGAACTTTCCCTGCCTCACAGTGGTCTTTGAAAGCATTCAATTATCTGTCTGCACCTATAGAAAATGTTAGGGATGGCTTCCAGAAGCCTTTAAAAGGGTCTATACATAACAGAGGCGCACGTATACTCTCAGCGGCAGGCAGGAAAACAACAACAATCTATTCATTTACCTTTGAAAAAGCCAAAAAGGTATAAATTCTGCCCAGAAATCAATCTCCCTCTCTCTGCCTTTGTCTTTTGCCACATCCTTTCCCCAACCTCTCACCCCATCTCATGTTTATTTATTTATTTATTTATTTTAGCGAAGTCCACAGAAACAGCCAGAGAAAGCAACCTTGGTGCAGAGGGAGGAGGCTGAGTTTCTTTTGATGGAAATGCCTGCTCTGTTCAGGCAACGTAGAAGCTCTGCAAACTGGTTCCCTGCGGGCCTCCCATCCGCAGCGAAGGCCTGTCGTGGGGGCCTGGTGGTGCGTGGGACTCAGTGCCAGGCATTTCAACGTGGGTCACCCCCACCGCCCCCCCACCCTGGCCCTCAGTGGATTCTCAAAACAAGTCTCGGGTGCTCCTCCCACTTCACAGATGAGGAAAGGGAGGCCCAGAGAGAGCACGCGGTTATTAAGTAGCCGAAGCGGGAGCTCGGGCAGGTCTCTGCCTCTCAGTCCCGTGTCTCCCTGATGGTATCATTTTGGCTTCCCATGCATGCCGCCACATTCCCTGTCCCTGGAACAGACACCGCACCCAGCTGGGCGGCTAACATGCAAAGGCGCTAACAGGAGCGAAACGAAGCAGGGCTGGCAGACCATGTTTATTGTGGTTGACGACAATAAGGGCAATGAGGGTGAGGTTGATGTAGATAAGGAGGAAGTGCAGGCGAAGTGGGTGGACTTGGGTGGTGAGTGGCCCCGATGCCAATCTCACCTCAGTCACTCCACCTCTCTGTGCCTCTGTTTCCCGATGTGCAAAATCAAGAGAGTGGGCTACATCACTGGTTTCCAGGTAGGGCTCAGTGAAGGAGCCAAGACTCTAAGGACCCCAGTGTTTGCTGAGGAAATGGGTGTTGCCCAGGAGTCTGCTTTGACCAGAGAAGCCCCCGCCTCTTTAAGAAGCTAGTTTATGTATCATGGTTTTGTGTGGTAGTTCATCAGTAGAAAGGGTCTACCGCTAATGGGGTGGAATCTAAAGGCTCCTCCTGCTAGAACATTCTGTGATGTGATAGTGTCCTGACATCCTGAATCCAAGGAGCTCACTTCCTGTCTCAGGGTCTTAAGCATCACAGAAGACAATGGCAGAATGACTTGTGCTGGGTAAACAGTTCTATGGTGGGCATGGGCACCCACATTCCTCTTCTCACCACCAAGGTGACAGACAGATTGGGAGGCCAGAGCTGATGGGATGGATCTGAGACAGAGGTCTTCAAGGAAAGCTGAAGGTCCAAGGCTTGGGTAGATCTGATGTGACCGTCAAGAGCAAAGAGCCAGCTCTGTGAATGGGTGACTAGATGGGACCCAGAGAACCGCATGGAAGTGGCAGATGCCCAGGAAGGAGCAAGTAGGGGTGGGACCGTGGCTGTGCAAATCATGGCACTTGTCTCACGTTATGGGCAGGAGGAGTCCAATATGTTCAACTTAGGACGCGGGGTCCTGATGGACAGAGAGCTGGCTGTCAAGATGTGATAATAGAGGCACTTCTCACCTATGCCCCACCGTCCCCACATCCCTGTGGATAGAAAGCCTGGACAGAGCAAAGCATTCTCTGGGGCCTAAGTGTGTTTTGTAAGGTGTTAAATGAGCCAGTCAATTCCAAATCTCCTGGAGCAGATGCAGTTCATTGCATCTGTATGATCAAGAGTCTAATTTCGAATCACAAAAGCACAGGTTTTCAGCATTTTGAAACCAAGAAACCTTGCAGGTAGGTTAGCCCAACTTTGTTGCCGCCTAAAATCAGGGTTGGATTTTGGAGTCAGCTTGCATTTGGAACACACAGCTCAAAGCAGATGGGATGGACAAGATGGACTGATCCCCAAGACTGGATCAGTGCCTTGGGAATGACTGACTGGACGCAATGCTCATAGTTCTGAGCTTGGTCTGCATTACTTTTGCTCATACTAAATTTGACTAGCTGGCTGGATGGACTGATTATAACCCATTCTGTTTCCGTCTGCACACCTCTAAGGGCCTTGGTGAAGAAGAGCTTTTGTTTCCAAAAATTATGTTATCCAAGAGGTGTGTGTTGTGTCTAATGCATGAAAGTCCCAAAGATGCCTATGAGTAAGTACCATTCGTCCCACTTTATAGATGAATGAGCTGAGATGCAGAACACCAAGTGACCCATTCAAGGGTCATCAGTGAGTCCAGAGCATCCCCCAACCAGCCGGGAGGTCCCTGGACCCAGCCTCCCCCAGACCAAAGCACTCCTCCCAGTACCCATCTGTTGAATTTCCTATTCTGACCTCCTGAAGTCACGCTGGCCCCTGAGGTCTCAGCTTCATCACTGAGGGATTGAGGGTAAATGAGAGAGTGACTTTCTATGGCGTGTGACTTGTCGTCCAATTTGAAGAGCATTTTCTTGGCCTGTGCTCTAATCCCAATGCTTGAGTAATGCCCTGAGACCACATCGATCGGGATCCAGGAAATTCCGACCTGACCGCAGCACATTGTAATGGCCTCTGCCCGGGTGACCTTCTCCCTGTCAGAAAATACATCTTTTCTGCAAGTCCCTAGCCTGCAAACATCGCCTGCAGCCAGCTTAGCCCAGACAAAGGGCTTTGAAATGGTCCAGATAATGCGTCGAGGGGAGAACTGTTTTCCAAGTGTGTAATTCGTCCACTATTAACCTGCAGCTGCAGGAACGGTCCTGCCTTTGATCCCTTTCTGCAGCCAGGGCCACTCCTGTCGTGTAAAGCAACGCATGATGCACGGCGGCAGACAGGGAGCAGAGGCTTCTCATTTTTCCTGCATGCCAATGACCCCCTGGCTGCCCGACGGACACCCAGCTGCCTGCCCGGCCGCACCGCAGGCCTGACATCACGGAACCTGTTGCCTTCTCCTTGGTTCTACCCGAGACAGTGTCCTGGTATGAGGCTGAGTGGCTGGAGCAGGGAGTTGACATCCCCGGCCATCTGGAGGTGTGTGTTCACCGTGGGCTTTGACACAAACACAGGGCCTTCTCCTTTGTACCTCAGAAAGATGGCTCTGGGCTCTGGTCCTAGCCAATGGCACGGCGAGGCTGTGTGCCTTTGGGAAAAGCATTCTCCATTCTGGGCTTCCCTTCTGGTGTCTGCAAAATGAAAGAATTGGATAAGGTAATTCGGCTTAGATTATCTGATTTTTTTTTTCTGGATAATTCCCTGTATTGGGTTAAATGATGGGTAAAATAAAATAAAATATAAAATTATATAAAATATAAAATTATAAAATAAAAAAAAATTCTCAGCTAAGATTTTACTTATTTGACAGAGCGCGCACAAGCAGGGGGAGCAGCAGGCTCCCCACTGAGCAGGGAGCCCGATGCAGGACTTGATCCCAGGACCCTGGGATCATGACCTGAGCCGAAGGCAGACGCTTAACCGACTGAGCCACCCAGACATCCCAAATGATGGGTAGAATTTAAAAAGGAGGAGAAGGAGCATGAAGTGGAGGAAGAGAGAGAGGATGATAAAGGCCTAGGGTGAACTATCAGTCCTAACCACCAAAATATGTGTGGATGGGGTGAGAAAAGAGAATACTGTTGCGACCAACCCCTTTCCTTTCCTTTTCTTTTCATCATTATTCTGGTCTTAGAAAGTGTCTGATGCCCCATGAGCTAGGTTGAGCCTGGGGTTCAAGGAAGCAAGGCCCAGGCGAAAGGACTCAAACTGTCCCCAACAGTCACAGGTCACTGGAGCAGGCTCAGCAGGTGAGAGTGGGACTAAGGAGCATGGAAGAGCATGAAGCAGGGGATGAAGAGCAGGTGTCAGAGCCAGAGCAAAGATTTGGTGCCACTGTATGGACGTGGCAGCAGGAGGAAGAGCCTGGGGAGGCAGCATCAGTGAGGTTTCCAGAAGCAATGGGAGACAAAGGGTGAGGTCTTCTAGACAGTGTCTTCCGGAAGGCTATGGGCAGGGAAGGATCTCAATGTCAAGCCAATTCAATGACCGTGGTGTCAAAGGAATGACTCGCAACCCCGAGCCCACGTGCAATGTTATGTAGCTAAGGTCTGGTGGAAGACCGAGGGTCTGTCTAATGTAACAATCCAGGAAATCAGAAGTGAAAAGCAAAAAAAAAAAAAAAAATGCACTTCATTAATTTTTCCAAAATTAATTTTCCAAAATTAATGAAGGCCCAAAATGAGAGATTAAAAACCAGAAAAGCAAAATTGTATTCAGATCGCAAGGGAATGTGTTTCCCCCAAGCTTTGGGTTTCAGTCATTCTCAGGTGGAAGTGGGATGACTCGCCTGTAGAGCTTCTACGAAGTTATTATATCTAGACCTTGCTCCAGACCGGTTGAACCCGGGATGAGGCCGCCCGCCCCAGGTGTGGACCAGCAGGCTGCCTTGCCTCTTGCATGTGGGTGCAGAGGCTGCCACCCACTCGTAAAACAACAGCCATCACAATGACTGGACTTGAGGACAACTGCCTGAGAAGTGTGTGCACCCGGGCCAGCAGTTTGCTCTACTAAGTGTTAAATATTGGTCGAATAAATATTTCAATACTAGATTGTGAGCTTTGCTAGATTCTGGAATCTCTTAGTGCAGAGACCTTGCCCAGGTTCTCTTTGTGTCCCCAGTGCCTGGCCTATTTGTATCCCCAGATGCCCAATGCATATCAGTTGAGTGTATAAATAAAGGAATAAATGAACGCATGAATGTAGATTGAGGCCTTCTTTTAGAGTGGTAGAGTAGAAAAGCCCAATTTTGGGCATTAGAGACCTTGGTTCAAATCCTGAGGCATGACTTTTTTTTTAAAGATTTTATTTATTTATTTGAGAAAGAGAGATAGCAAGAGAGAGCATGAACAGGGAGGAGAGGGAGAAGCAGGCTTGCCACGAACAGGGAGCCCGGTGTAGGGCTCGATCCCAGAACTCTGTGATCATGACTTGAGCCGAAGGCAGACGCTTTACTGACTGAGCCACCCAGGCGCCCCAATGATGCATGACTTTTAAGTGTGGGATCCTCGTGCAAGGGACGGCAGCCCTCCCAGCCCAGTCCCCACATCTGAGCAAAATGGGACCAATACCCTATGCTTCGTGGGGCTAAGTGAGTTCCTCTGCATGAATGGGCAAATGTACTAGCTCGTAGCACAGCATTCGATTAATGTAACTAGAATACAGTTGCATCTGGGACTCTAGCATCCGCTATTGTTTCCATATCCCTGATGCTCATACCGTTCATGTAATCACGTCAGACCCCGCAGCCTAGAGCAAAGGGATTGGGGCCTCTGGCTGGGAAATAACCTCCCTCAAGGACTTTGGAGTCTTCAATAAGACCAGAGCCCAGGCTATGTTTAATGGTGAATGGCCTTGATAAAAAAAATGGCTCATTTTCCTTTAAATTCATCATCAGACAAAATTCCCTTATCCCAGAAGCTGTACAGGAGTTGGGGTTGACATGACACTCCAGTGTAGCAAGACAACATAATTTAAAGGAGCCCTGTGGCTTTTACATTTGAGGCTGACTGTTTCCCAGCATTTGAGCCAGTGCTTGGAGAACAGCTGGGAGATTAGGTACTAATGAAAAAGAAATGATTTGAAATATCCACACTACGCTCCCTGCAAATCAGAGCACTGTGAGTTGGCAAGCTCCAGCCTCCCCCCTACCAGCCCTGCCACCCCCATTGAAATGTGTCTCCATACAGGGCTGTCTGCTGAGCTGCTCCAAGATGTTTACAACTCTCTCACTCCGGGCTTCCATGCACGCTTGTGTGATAAAGGTTTGGCTTTGTTGTATCAAGCGAAATCGCAGAGCTGGATGTTTCCCTAGTCTGTCTAAGAAATACTGCAAATATTGTATCAGGTCGCGTCTTTGCATCCCATAATTTATCTCACCTGTAGTGCTACCTTCTGGGGACTGTAGTGGATAGAGGAGGAGGGGGGGTTAGCTGGTGGAGGCTGCAACACATCGCCCTGTCCAGCACCTGGAAATCGCTTTATGTGGACGTGCCTGGCTTCTGGGGACTTCCTCCAGGGTCCCGCTAGGCCTACTCGTCCAGTCTGGGCGGGACCCCCTTGATCATCCAAAAAAGGCTTCCCCTCGGCCAAATCGATCCTCCTCAGTCTTGTTTTCTGAGGTCCCTTAACTTCTCCTCTTCCATCCACTCAATCCCACATCTGTGTTCTTCATGACTGGCCTTCCCTTGAGACAATTTGAATTGGAAAAAAAAAACTCTTGCTCTTCTCCCCCAAACTTCTCAGGGTCATATCTTCCAGGAACTTCATTAGCTTATGAAGAAGCAACTGTCCACTCTCCGAGGCAGGGGCACCTGATACGCCGATAAATAAGAAAGACACCGGTGCTCTGACCTTCATGGCCTGCTGGAGCAGGGCTGGAGCTCAGGAAAAGGCTCTCTCTGTCTGATGAGGATCGGATTCTCCATGGGAAGGTGGAGCTCAGGCCGGAAGGAAAAGTATTCATTCAACAAACATTTGGGAGCATCCGGACACTGTGGATCTGTGTGGCCCTTGTGGCTCTCCCAGTTCTTCCATTCTCCCAATTACCCTAGGGTCCAGACAAAGACAGCAGAGCCGAGCAGACAGACATGGGGTCATTTTCAGAAGGCTGGGGAGGAGTCCTACGGCATCATTGCATATGCTTCTCTAACTCGATGCTCGGGCCCCTGGGATATGCAGTGACAAAAAAGTTGGTAAAGGCACAGGATAAACAAGTCCTATCTTCCTGGGGGCATCCGTTTTACTTGAAGATTTGGGGTTAAACATTTTTATATGAAAACAAATATATACCTAGTCTGGAATGGAATGGAATGCAAAACTCACACGATTTTCTGAGCTAAAACAGAAGACATCAAAGAAGTGTTGTGGTTGTGGCAGGGCTGCTCCGGGCTATTCTGCCAGGTGGAACTTTGGTGGCTGGAACCCCCTGAAAGCATCTGGTAAATCCCACCTCTGAGCGGGCCAGCTCCCCGGCAGAGCAGTGCAAGGTGTCTCTCAGGCTCTGGAGTCCACCGGCCCATTTCGGGGAGCCCGGGAATGGGGAACAGAATAGAAGAGGGCCTGGCAGGGCCGCTGAGGGACAGCTCTAGAGCTTGCCTCTGTGAAGGTAGGGCTGAAATAGCCGATTTCTCCCAATCATGGAGACGCGTCACCCCGGGGGCCTGTCGCTTCCTTGGAAGAAGTGGGATGGATTATGGTTATCAGGAAGGCAGCAACTAGCTCACTTTTATTGCAGGAGAACTTAGTCCCTGGGCTCCCAGGGGCAGACACACTCTCACACAACCTACACCTATGGAGGCTCCGTGTATCCACCTGCTGTCTTCCAAGCCAGCCAGACAGAGGAGAGAGAGCAAATGTGATTAATGCCCCTCCCCACCCCAGGGGACCTGCTGGATGGCAAGCAAACCTTCGGGTACCACGGAGCCAATTTCAGTAACAGGTTTAAGGGAGGCCTGAGACGGGAGCAAATGCAGCTGACTCAGCCACTCCAGCCTCCTGGAAGTCCGGAGGGAGCTTCTGGAGCAAAGGAGCTGCAGATAGCTGCAGAGACCAGTGCTGGGGGTGGGGTGGGGGGCTTCCCACTCACACCTCCGCAGCAGCGGGGCAGCAGGGCCCACCGTGGGGACACCCCGCCCCCACCGCAGGCGCTACTAAGGGATGGGGGCCCTTTTCTACGCACAGAGAGTTAATGTGGTTCTCGGTCTTGGCCACAGTCAGAACAAAATACCATACTGGATATTCCTAGAGGGCTTTATAGTTTTCAAAGCATTTTCATGATCATTATCTTATTTCATCTTCATGGTAACTTGGTGAAGTAGGGAATAGCAGCTTGGAGAGCTTATCAGGTTTTTGGGATTTGTGTTTGTTTGTTTGTTTTGCCTCATGGCCATAGAGTCGAGGCTGGAAATCTGGACTTGACATTGAGGTCGGTGTCCTCCCTGCTCTTTCATGTTGTCAACAGATGTGATGAATGTCTTAGCAGCCAGGGTTGTGGCATTGAAACAGGACATCCAAGAGTGAAGGGGCTTCTAGGCCAGAAAGGCCAGGGCTTGGTTCTGTGGTCTCCCTGCTTACTTCCTGTGTGAACTTGGACAAATTCCTTAACCTCTCTGAGTTTTAGAAAATGATAATGACATAAGTACATGAATTAACAAAATGATAATGACATAAGTACATGAATTAACAAATAGCTTATGTTATGTGCCAGTATCTGGCAGATACTAAGTTCTCAATAAAAATGAGCAATTATTACTCTCACTTTTCTTTTTGGGAATTAAAAAAAAGTTATTACCTTGGACAGAAAGGGGAAAATCTCTCCAGCACCTGGGTGGTCAGAGATTTTCAGAAGATACTATGAATCTGAAGAAGGCAGCAGAAAAAAAATCGAGGCCCCAGAATGATTTGTTAGTAAAACCTTACTTGAACTAGCATCTGTTTATTATATATATGTATATAAAACAAAACAAAAACATGTTGAAGACATTTTTCAGCTTCTGCACCCGGGGCATACCCATTCACCATAGCTGGATGACAGTGGGAGAAGGGAGAACATCAGAGCCTCTCTGTGCAAAATAAGCAAGTGGACCCCAGTGGTCTGTGAGGAAGGCAGGACCACCCAGAGGTGAGGGTCAGACCTTAAGTCTACCCCCGAGCATGTTTCCTTCATATCCCTCCCTCCAGGAGGGTCCACATCTCAGGATGTCCCTTTCAGACCTCTGAGAATTACAGGGCTAGGGAACTCACACCAGAAGCAGAAATTGACTCCTCCCTTCATTAGCAAGGAAAGGGAGGCCCAGAGAGGGCAAGGGATCTGCTGGGGGTCACACAGCAACCTCTCATTTTTACCCAACCATCCAGCACCCACTTGGGCCTCCCCAGCCGTTGTCCACAGCTCCTGAAAATCGCTCCAAGCTGCAGGCACGGGAGCAGGGGAAGGTCGAGCCACATCTGCTGAGCAGTCTCTCCCTGGCTCCAGGCTGCGCGCCAGCATCGGGGAAAAGCGTGTCTTCTGAGGCTCCCTGAGTCCTTGACCAGGACTCGGGCACAATGTAAACAGGAGAACAATGGGGAGTGTGTGAGGGAGCCCAGCCGGAGAGGGTATTGATCATGTTTAAAAAAAGAAACACATACTGAGGAGCACAGAAAAACCTTCCCAATGCACCAGCTGGCCTAGCTAATTAGCGCGGGTGAGCCCGTGTCAGCCACCAGCTCAGAGCCAGGAAGAAAACAATCCGCTCAACAAACAGAACATCTAAGGAGGAACAAAAAGAAAACAGCCACTGTCCCCTAACCTCCAGAGAGTTTGTGTGGCCCAGGGAAGGGGGTGGAATGGGGGCAGGAGCCTCGGGAGAGGTGGGGATTATTTAAACTCAGACAAACTTTGGGCTGAGGGCCAAGGTGGCACCCAGCCCTGAGAAGGGGGTGTCACCGTGCTGGGGGCCGAGCCGCCCCTTCTCCTCCACGAGGGGAATCTCGTTGCCCTCAAAGCACTGGCTCTGAGCACTGCCCCTTTCTGGGGCTCCTTGTGTCCGTGCGCTCGGCTTCTCCAGAGCAGCTCCCGGTTGTGGTGGGAGGAAGCAGGGCAGCAGCTGGGGCAGCGTGAACTTGCAGCCTGACCTTGGGCAGAAGGCCTCCCCGGTGGTAGGCCGGGCTCAGTGGGCAGACCGCCTGGTTGGAAGGTTGGTTCCGCCAGAGATGAGGAGGTCCAGGGGGCCCCTGAGTTTGACTGAAGGCTGCCTGTGCTGGCCTGGCCCATGGATGATATCACCTGGAGGAAAAGAGCGGTGTGGTCTGTGGAGGAAGGGGAGGTGGGCTGAGGTGAGGGACCAGTGGATGATTGAAGCTCCTCGAATGAGTCAGTTCTGGTTATTTGGGTCCAAAGCTACTAAAAACTGCAGAGACCAAAGGGAAGGATGACAGATGGGAGGAAGGAAGGAAGGAAGGAAGGAAGGAAGGAAGGGAGGGAGGAGAAAGGGAAAGGAATGAAAAGAGGGAAGAAGGGAGGGAAGGAAGGAAAGGAAAGGAAAGGAAAGGAAAGGAAAGGAGGGAGGGGAGGAGGGAGGGGAGGAGGGAGGGGAGGAGGGAGGGGAGGAGGGAGGGGAGGAGGGAGGGGAGGAGGGAGGGGAGGAGGGAAGACGAAGGAAGAAATGAAAGGCCTTTCTGCATTGCATGTCTCAGCCAGCCTCACGGTACCTCTGTGAGATCAGCATTAGGACTCCTTTTCTAAAGATAAGGAAACGGGGCACAAATGGGTTACATGGGGAGTAAGTAAATGTCCAGGGAGCTTGGATGCTGCTGAGCACACAAGCCCGAGGATTCCGCTGGGCCCTACAGACGGGGTGAGGAAAGTGAGGGACAAAGGCACGCCTACCACTACTAACCATAGTGTGTCCCACCGCTCCGTCCATGCCTCCTTGCCCCTGCCTCTCAGGTTCCGTCCCTCTTCCCACAGATGAGAAGCCTTGTGATGGGAAAGAAGCCAGGCTCCTGGGGTTGATCACCCCTCTGTTTCAGAGTCCCGCCGGGTGGCCATGTGACAGAGTAGGAAGAACATCAGGACTGAATTCAGGAGACCATGCTGGGGTCCTGGCTGCCCCACTTCCTAACTGGGTGATGAACTGCCCTGTCCCTGCGGACCCCGGCTTCATCATCAGTAAAATGGAGGGAGTAACAGTTCCCTCAGAAATTGGTGAGAAGCATGTGCGACATTACATGTACCCCCAAAACTCATTCTTAAGTTGCAAGGTGCAATAGTTTCTAGGAAGTATCATTTTCTTAAAGGAGAATCCCAGAGGATTCTGAATGCTCTTCTCTCCTTCTTCCAGCATCATGGCACAGGGGTCTGGGAGCGACGTACTGAGGCCCGTGCTCCCCCCCCCGTCCCTCAATCACGTTGCCTGCTCTCACCTTCCTCTCCCTCCTCCAGGCATAAGGTGTATTCTGAGCGTGGGCAGGACAGGGGGTCGAGTTGTGAATGAGGACGTCCCTTCAGGGAATCTCTTCCCGTGAGTGTGCGCTTGATCCTGTTCGGGTCTGTGTGTCTGTAAATGTTCCGGTGAACGTGCTCACGTTCATTTCCACCCATTTTTTGCTTTTATGTTTCAGTCAGTAGTTTTTGGCAATGCCTGTGCAACACCATGAACTGCAGACAGGAAATAAGACCCATCCATTTGTGCTGGTACAAGCTAAAGATTTTCTATAAAGTGACCACATTTCCAGGCTGGGGGAATGGATTTCACTGCAGGGAAAAAAAAATATTGTGAGGTGGGAGAAGTGCAGCAAAGGAAAATATTGGCCACTTTAATGATCTACAGAAGCATAAAAACTGTCTGCGCCTGCTGAGATTTCATATTTCCCCTCTTGCCAGTAAGGGGGCTAGGGTAGGGGGTCTGATCTGAGCTGTCATGTGAGGGAGCCTGAGCACGCAAAGCCAAGGCTGGCCCCTTCCTGAATCTTCTGTGAGCTCCAGCTGAGCTGTCCGACCCCAGGAGCAGGGGCTGGGGTCAGGGGAAGGATGGAAAAAGGAACAAGGCACGAAGGTGAGCACACCTGTCAGGGGTGACGGTCTGTTCTATGCATAGAGCCTAGAATGATTGGCCCCGGGGAAGGGATGCTTAGGAAAGGCAGCTCCTTCATTTTACACCTGGGGAAACAGAAAGCCAGAGATATGAAGTGACTTTTCCAAGACCAGCACTCTAGTTATAGACAAACTGGAACTATACCCCAGATGTTCCGGCTGCCAGCCCTAAATTCTTTCAACTATACCCACTATTAATCTTATCGTTACTGTTAGTATAATCACCATCCCCAAAAGACCACTGAGGGCTTTCTATCTGCCAGGAACTACACTAACAACTTTACTAACAACATCACATTTAATTTTCACACCAACTTGAAAAACTATGTGTTACGATTCCCACTTGAGATGAAGAAGCTGGGACCCAGAGAGAGCAAATCACTTGCTAGGATCACACAGCCCATAAATAATACAGCCAGGGTTGGAACCCACACCAGGAGCCTGCCCGGATCACTTTACCCCAGGTATTTCTCAAGAGCAGGGAATCCAGGAACAGAGAGTAACAAACACTACCCCTCTAAGAAGCTGCCCACCTGACCTCCGCAACAAACACAGTCAAAAATACCTGGCTTGAAAAATTTAGAAGACGGTGGCTTTAAAGCAAAGCCCAAGATGGTTAAATTTAGATGGTAAACAAATGGGAAGCAGCCCCTTTTCTGTACGGTTGCAGTAATTTGAATGGCTTGCAGCACTGAGTAGTGGGAATTGAGCTATTAATAAAGGAGCCAGCAGAATGATTTACAACCAGACATTAATATGGAGATTTTCATAAACACAATAATTCACACCCAAGCAGAGTCATAAATGTAAAGTTGCATTAACTATTCTAGTTGGCATGGAATGTCACATACAGTGTGAAATTGAACATCCCACTGTACCGTAATAATGGACTTATGGGAAATTTTTGGGGGGTGGGGGAAGGACAGGATGGGGCAGTGGGAGACCAGATACTTTATATTTCAAAATTACTTCATCTTAGTAGGGACTTAGCTCTTCCCTAGGCTAGTACCTTAAATAACAAAACAAAACAACCCCCCCAAAAACTTCGTATATTGTAATAATTTTCGATTTACAGGAAAGTTACAAAGAGAATAAGTATAGGGAGGCTACCCTTCACCCATCTCCCCCTATTTTAACATCTTATATAACTGTGGTATATTTGTCAAAGCTAAGAAGGTCACATTGGTATACTACTGTTAACTGACCTCCAGACTTTATTTAAATTACACCTGTTTTTTTCAGTAATGCCCTGGATCTCGTCCACCATCTACATGACATCTAAATTGTCAGGTCTCCTTAGTTGCTGGTCTGTGACACTTTTTCAATCTTTCCTTGTTTTTCATGACCTTGACCGTTTTGAAGATACTGGTCAGGTATTTTGTAGAATGTCTCTAAATTTGAGTTTGTCTGATGTTTTCTTCAATTCTAGGCTGGGGTGATGGGTTTTGGGAGAGACCACCACAGAGCGGAATTGCCCTTGCCAACACATCACACAAGGGCGCATTATATCCATGTGACTTGTCACTGATGTAGTTGACCTTGATCATTTGGGTAAGGTGGGTGGTATTCGCCAGGTTTCTCCACTCTAAAGTCACTATTTTTTTCCCCCTCTTTCTGCATTCTATTCTTTGGAAGCCCCATCGCTAAGTCCAGCCCATACTGAGGGACAGGGATGATTAAGCTCCATCTCCCAGAGGGGAAGTTTCTACATATGTTATTTGCCTTACACGTCTTAAAAATTCATTTTAGATTGAACTCTTTACATTTATTATACAACTCCCAGCCTTTTTAGGCACATTATTTTGAACCTAATTTGACTTTTTCTTGATTGCTTCCTGTCTTAAGTATACTCTAATCCTGGCAAATTCTGTGGCCTTTTCTCAGTTCTTACCTCCTCTGATCTCTCTGCAGGATTTGGCATTGTTGGCCACTCTTCATCACGGGAAAACATTTCTCCCGATGACCCTGCCATTATTCTCTTCTGCTTTTCTTTCCTGCCTGGGAGAGGCTGGCTCCTCACTACTACCCTCCTATGTAGACCTTCGGGAGAGGGAAAGAGGAATGGAAAACAAGTGGCTCTTTTTAAGGGAATGGCCCGGAAGTGGCCCACGTCACTCTGCTCGCATCCCATTGGTCAGAACTTAATCACATGGCAGCACCTGTTGCAAGGGAGACTGGGAGATGAAGTCTCTAGCTGGGTAGCCAGCAGAGAGGAGAATGAACATTGGGATAATTAACAATCTCCGAAACGGAAAGCCACCATTTTGCCTATTTCCTGACTCCCATAACTCCTGTCCCAATATTTTTTAGTGCTCCTTTCAGTAACCATGATCGGAAATGTGGATATCGGATATTTTCCCTTATTTTCCCCTCAACAAATTCCCTCGTGTTTAAGATCTTTTCTCCATTCTTACTAACACTGCACAAATTCGGACCTTCATTACCTCTCATCTGAACTCTTGTAATCATTTCATAGATGACCATCACGCTTTCCATTCCATGCTCCTCCAAACCATCTTCATATAGCTGCTTATTAATCTCCATCAACACAGCTCAACTCTTCAGCCCTATTCATGAATTCTCAGTGGTTCCCAATTGCCAACTCAGTAAAGTCCAGATTCCTTAGTCTAACATTCAATCTTTCCCAGGCTGTCTAACCCATGTTCACTCTCTCCATTTTGTTCTGCGCCATATGCTTTCTCCCTCACATGGCAAGTCCTGCCTCAACCCCTACTCCCTATTGCTCTGTCATGATAAGAAGATAACAGCTAACTGTACTGATGCCTTGCTTTGAGTCAAGCACAGTTAACACATTATTTCATTAAATACAACCACCATAAGATAGATGACAATTACCACTATTTTACAAAGGAGGAGCCCAGGCTCAGAGGAGCAAAGTAACTTGCCCCTAATTCTATGACTAGAATGTGACAGAGCCGTTTGAGCCCAGGCTTGTGTAGCTCCAGAAACTTGTGTTATTATTCCTAGACTACACCATTCCCCGTCCCCGTGACTGCTCGGGATGCTCCTTCCACCTCTCCTCTTATGAACTCATGGGAAAATCTTTTCCATCTTTCAAAGCCCACCTTGAAGGCCACTTCTTCCAGGAAGCCTTGTCTGAATCACTCAACTGGAATTTATGCCTCTTTCCTCTGATGCCCAAAGCCAGGCATCTGTGCCTCTCTTTCAATACTGAGCATCTCCTCCCTTGTGTGACAGTGTCTGTAGACTGGTCTTAATTTTTCCATACTGGACCCTGAACTTGAGACTGACAATGTTTTTGGGCAGTATAGGGCAGTATTACTCATTTTTTTTTGTCCCTGAAGTTGACTATCTGTTCCCTGACCTCAGCCCCCACATCTAAATTCAGCATCCAAACTGTATCTCAAATCTAACTCCTCTTTTCCTTCTCTATTACTGCTTCCCCTCAACATGTCTCTCCTGGATCACTGCAATTGTCCACAAATATATGTCCCTGACCTACTGTTAACTTCCTCTCCATAGGCTTCCAGAGCAATCAGTCCCCATCAGCTGCTTCCACATCCAATGCAATGTACTCTAACTTAGTAGGGAAGACTCTCACGGCAGGGGACCATACCTACCTCTATTGCTGGCTTGTACTTGCCTTTTTATGCTCTAGCAATAGTGTGTATGCTCTAGAGATAGTGTACAAAATTTCATACTTCCGTGGTGTTCTCAGGCCGTTCTGCCTTTCTGAAATCTTTCCCATCTCCCTTTATTAACCCTTACATCAGGGTTCATCTTAGGCAAGATGATCTTCAAGCAGCATTCCCTGAGCTCCAACTTGGGCTGGCTGCTCTTCTTTTCTCTCATAATGTATTCATATCTTATTATGCTCAAATGCACATCTCTTTTAGTTTTACCACTTAATTGGAATTACCTATTTATGTGTTTGCTCAGCTACCTGTTTGTACACTTTTAGAGGTCAGAAATGGTGCCTTGGTCATCTTTGTCTTCCTTACACCTAAGTCAATGCATATGTTAAGTATTCAAATGTAGCAGTTTGTTGAGTGAATCATAAAAATCCATTATTATTTTATGCCTCAATACAGGGATACCAGCAGGCTGACTGTAGTTTATAAAGATTATTGCCTATATTAAAGTATCCCATCTTTCTATGTCTGCCTGTAGTCTTGTCTGCTGTCATCTCACACTGTAGTGAGAAAACCTGCCTGTACTGGTTCTTCTTTTATGGAAAGAGGTCTTCTATTGGACTCTGGATATAAATCAAAAAACCAAGATGGCTACAGTAATATTAGAACAAGAGTATTTTATAAATGTTATAGCAACACCACCAATTTTGCCTGATTAAGTTGTTTTTCTTTTTTCTTTTTTGGTTCCGTTCTGGTTCTGTTATGTTCTGCAGTGATATGGTCCAGGATTCAGGCAAGAGAGCTAGAACCAACTGGGGCACATAATACATTATTCTGCTCTTTTTTGAGGGGGACTACAGAGTCCTAGTTTTTCCAACACTATTCTAGACATATGCTCTTTGCATTCATATATTTTATCTTCTTGATCCCCCAGAAGATGCCTTTACAGCTGATGTATTATCTGAATTTTACAGATAATGAAAGAGACACATAGAGGTTAATGGGCATATACAAGGTCACACAGCCAATAAGTAGTTGAGTCATGCTGTGAATCAGGTATCTTCACTCAAAATCCAGTGTTCTTTCCATTATTCCACATTTCTCTTCACATAATTTTCTTCTAGGAAAATTATATCTATCTAAACCAATGCTTTTTCAAACTGCAGCTTGCAGCCCACTTTTTGGCCCTAAGGCAAATTTAGTGAGCACCAAGCAGCAGTCAATATGGGACGGGATGGAATGACATTAGAATAGAATGGAATAGGAGTATGAAGTATCAGAGAGTGAGTATTGGTCATGAAAACTTTTTCCCAGGTCACAATATAAAATACTTTTCTTACTCTGGGTCATAGTAACAGAAACAAAACAAAAAGTTGAAAGGTTCTTCTTTTAACTACATTGTCTTAAAATAAGTTGCCAAGGTGATCTTCTAATTTCCAAATATGATAGGCATGTTTCAGTCTCTGTCTTCTTTGACTCCAGGTGGACTTTATGCCTCCCTCTACTTGCATGATCACAAAATGCTTGTCTCCCTGGGCCTCTTAAACCCCCCTTGCTCCTGGATCTTCCGCCTCTCTGACAGTCCGCATTCTAGCACCTAAGTACTGGCATTCTTTAGAGCTCTCTGTGACCCTCTTTTCTTCCTGCTCTGTGGTCTTAGCATAAGTCCAGCTTCAACCACCATCATCTAAAAGCCAGAGACCCCCGGATCAGTGCATGACACCCCCATCCTCCTCCAAGCTCCAGACTCACAACTCTCTAGGCACATCTCCTCCTAGGCCACCCCGGGTCTCCCAAAACCAGCAAGTCCAAATAAACTCATTATTGTCCCTTCAAGCCCACTCCCCTCTGTGTCTGGGGGCCCTGCCCATTCACCCCGCCATCCAAGCTAATATCCTGGGAGTGCTTCCCGCCTCCTCTCTCTCCCATCCCTCAACTTCTAACCAATTGCCTCGTCTTGTCAATTCTGCCTCCACTACAGCTCTTAAAATTGTCTGCTCTGCCACTTTCTTAGTTCACAGCCTCATTATCTCTCATTGAACTACTGCCTCCATTATCTCTCTCCTGCAGTCAACCTTCCACATTGCTGTCCCTATCTCAAAAATGCAAATCTGACCATATGGGTTCTTTATGAGAAGTCATGCCATGGGTTCACTCGAGGGCTGACTGGACGAAGGTGCACACCTTGCAGCATCCCCTTCGAGCCCCTCTGACTCTGCCCAACTCCGCTTCCTCGGAGCACCCTTCTCTCTCTCAACCATCCCTCGTGTCCCCTCTTGGCTGCAGCATCTGCCTGCTGACATGTAGTCCAGGTTTAACTCTGTGGCTGCTTCCTCTGAAGGGTCCCCTCCTTCAGACTCACTTCCTGTGTAGACACCTGGGTGTGCCCCTGGCTTTAGGACATTCCCTAAATACATCTTGCCTCTCAGATCACACTAGATTGTAATTGATTACTTGCGTTTCAGGCCCTGGCACTCTACTGTGAACATTTCAAGAACTCAAATTAGGTCTTATCCACTCTCCTATGCCTGAGGCGCGGGCATATAGTAGGTGTTCAATAATGTTTGTAAAATAAATGACGTCTCGGTTCTGCCGCTTACTAGCTGTTACTTTGAGCAATTCCCTTAATCTCTCTAGCTTCGTTTTCTTCTGTAAGTGGATAGGAACTAACGATTATCCAGTGCTTCTATGCATTGGGCCCTGCACTGTGTGTTTTTATATATGCTACTTAATTCTTAGCACATACCTTAACTTAGAGGTAATAGAAATGATTCTCCACCTTCTAGGTGAGGAAAAGGAGACCGGGAGAACGGAAGCACATCGTCTGTGGTTGGATAGCTGGTGGGGATCATAGCCAGGATTTGAACTTACATCTGCATGGGTCCAGAGTGCTTTCCACTACACCAAGCTGCCAATAGAATGAAGAAGAGACTATCGACCTCACCGGGATTAAATGTGATAATGTATGTGAAAGCACTTTGTAAACTGTTAAATGCCATGAAAATGTGACATGATATTATTGTCATTAAGAGCTGCCATAGTCTGCATATCATGGTCAGAATTCTCAGAAACTGAGTATTGGAAATCATTCCATTGGAGCGGGCTGCAAAGGCCTATGGGAATCAGACACCACTCTGGGATGATTTCTGCAGAATACCGGCTCCTTGCTTGTGGATGCAAATAAACGGCAGCAATGCAACAGGAGGCCCAGGGGAATGCAACGATGCTGTGCCCAGGGAGCAAGAACGGCAGGTGTGCTTGTCAGTTACAGGTTATGCCACCCTGTGAATGCCCCAGTGACATGGTGTGCTTTAGAATCTTTGTTGCTGCAACATCCCATTTAGAATCTGGGCGTCGTGCTTAGGGTCACGAACCACACTGCTTTTAGCTGCTGCCACCAGTTGGTGAATCGTTCTGTTTACAATCCTATGGATGCTATCTGAGTGGTGTGCCTGCGGAATGGCAGTGATATATGACAGTGCTGGCATCAGGGAGGCATCAGGGAACCACCAAGACGTGCAAGACTCGCCACCAAAATGTACGGTGTGTGGCTGGCCATTTAGTCACCCAAAGCCGTCGGGAGGCTCCCAAGAGGACAGCTGCTCCAGGGCATATGGCAGCCCATTGGCTCCGGGCCCATTAGAGTCACTTTTCTCCCATTGACGGCAGGATGGTGGGAAAGACAGGCTTGTATTTTTATTGACTGGGTAAACTGCCTGGGCAGTGGAAGGTTAGCTCCTTAATTTCCCCTTTCATCGTCTGAACACTACTTAATTCCATCTAACATCTTTGCTTGTTAATGTCTCTTGTTTTTTATTGCTGCAAAGAAACATGCTCTAACCGATCTGGACAAACCATGGACATGTCTATAATTTAATGTCTGCTGACCCCAGTTGGTGGCATTTTTCTTCAAGCATATTTTCCCTGGGTCTCTAAACCCTTACTTGAGCCCCCCTAACAACCTTCTTCAAACTCAGTTCATTTTCTTCTCAGGTTAATAAAAAAAAAAAAAAGAAAGAAAAAGTGGAGCAGAGGGGGAACTTTACAGAGATGCTTTGAAAAGGCTGTGGAGAGAGAGTCTATTTAATATGGAATCAAATCTTAAAAACGTTTGCCTTATTTCTTAGGAACTATGAAATGTGATTTCCTGTAATGAATAACAACTAATTCAATCCTGAGTGCTAAAGTAAACGCCTCCCAATTCTGTCACTTCCAAGGCAGCGTCCCCTGAACACTCAGTTTTGCCCCCAGAACTAGTAGCCCATGATTGGTTCCGAGGTGCAATGACTAGACCTCACTCTGATTGTTCTTAAATGTTGTCAGCTCTGGAGAATTTCTAATATGCTAAGGAGCACTATGTTTACAATAGTCTGGCTTCTACACCACAAGTAGTCAATGAGTCATCCAGATTCATGAACAAAGTGTTTGGATATCAACTTGTTGTAAATTTCTCTTGAGGCAGAGACATCATTAATCTCCTTTCCTTTCTTTCCCCAGGAGAAGGAGAGAGTGGATTGTAGGCCCCCTGCAGGCAGTGTCATTGCCGCCTACAGAATGGTCAGAGGATATCAGACCAACTAATAGATATGCTTCATAATGATTGCTTTCACCCTGAGATCTCAGCAACCTGGCTTGCAGGAGTGCCATATTTCCCACAGAGGGGCATGCATACGTGCCACCATTTCAAAGATGGCAGATGGGAGGCCCAGCACACCAACTGATTTTCTTTAGGCTGAGCAGTTCATGAGAGAAGCAACAAACCCAAGATGCTTAATTCCCTGTTTCAGCTGTCTGTTGGCCTGAGCCATCTCCAAACAGGCTATAGAGGAAGCAAACATTCAGGATTCTCGGTTATCTTGCCTCCATTTTTGCAACCATTTCTGTTGTCTTGGGGAGCCAAGGGCATCTGTGAGGAACCAAATCTTGTAAACGCAGTGCCTGAGTTTTGCCCCTGAGATGCTGTAACTGCACAGATAACAACATTGGGCTGAAGCTAATAGCCCAGCATGGCTCATGGCAGTATCCTGAGCTTACCTACAGATCCACTGTGGTGTTACTTATGTAGATGACAGATTTACTGTAGCTCAACTTAATAAAATAACATTTATGGGAATATCTGTATAATTAGAGCACATTTCGGGTCATAAATACGCTCCAGCCAAAGCCACATCATACACGTTCCCCTACTTTTTGGACACTGTTGTTTTTTGGAGATTGATGAGAGCTCTTGTAGGTAACCAGCAGCTGGATACAGGAAAGGTGCCCAAAAAAGGATTCAGGGAAGCTCCCTAGTTCTTAAGAGAGCATTCTACTTTTCCTATCTCATTCCTTTTCAATATTTCCATCACAAGTTCCTATACTGTGCCTGGGTCTCTCGGTTCCTTGGTACCTTAACTGGAGATAGCCAGGTGCAGTTGAATTTAGCCAAGTGAACACTCACTATTTACCTGTGTAACCCTGTGTATGTCCCTCTACCTCCCTGGGCCTCCTTTTTCTCACCTTTAAAATCTGGGAGTTGGGCTGATGCTCTCCAAGAGGCTAGAATTAGAAGTTTGTCTCTTTTGGGGTCACCCCCTCCACGATCCTAGGTGAAAACAAAAACAGTTGGCCACCCTGATTTGGGGGATTATCTCTGGATTTCACAGCTTGGAACTCCATTTGAGCCCTGTCCCCGCCTCACATATTCTCTAGAGCTACCTGAAGCCTCTCAGTCCTCAGACATAGAACTCATCAAAAGTGGTGGGGTACCCCCATGTCCTATCTTGTCCGAAAAATGTCTGCCATCATTTTCAATGGGATCCCCATAAAATGGCCCTGAGGACAGAATTCCTAGCAAGTCAAATAGTTGATTAGCTTACTGGATAGCTGTGTAGACAAAGTCTGGGTCAAAACCATTAAGAAGCACCTGGGTAGGCAAGCGCAGCTTCAGCTAGTGTCACAATGACCAGCTGGAACATGACAAATGTGACCAAAACAGGCTGCTTTCTTTCACCAGGCCAAATAACAATTCACTAACCAGCTCTACTGAGTTTTCTTTTCCCAGTGACTTAATTGTTTTCTTGACGGATCTGACTCACTTCACAGATTGTTTCCAATCATGCGGACATAGACCAAGTTGCCAAGTGTGGTGGTTCCTGTTCTGTCTACCCCAGCGAGGTGGCTGTGGAGGAGCTGGGCTGACTCACTGCCTATTGCCCGCTGTGTGACAGCATTCCATCACATCCTCCTCCTGGGTGTGAGTACTTGCTTGCAGACATGGAGTCACAGACACTGGGAGCCAGAGACACATCACACTCATGTGCACACACGTGCATACATGTGCCGACGCACACACACTCACCACAGCAAGGCAGTCTGGTTGGGACACAGGGAAGCTCAAAGGACTGGGAATCCTGAAATTTTGTAAATCGCCACTAACCCAGGACAAATTGGGCCCATTAATAATGAAAAAAAGCCGAAGATGGCGGAGGAGTAGGAGACCTGGATTTCGTCTGGTCTCGGGAATTCAGCTGAAGAGGGATCAAACCATTCTGAACACCTACGAACTCAACAGGAGATAGAAAGAGAGAGTAGCAACAACTCTCTGAACAGAGAAGCGACCACTTACTGGAAGGTAGGACGTGCAGAGAAGGGAATCCGAGGCGATATTCGGGAGGATAGACGGCGGGGGAGGGGGCCTCCGTCAGCCACTTCTGGCAAGTGCTAGAGCCGCGGAGCACAAAATCGGACCTTTTAGAAGCCGGCTCCGCTGAGGGACGTCGCTCCAGTGGCTAAGCGGGGGGTGGAACCCTCGCGGGACAGTGTGGTCTCAGGACCCTTGGGGTCACAGAGAAACCGGGGGTGCCTGAGTGCGGCAGAGCTCCCAGGTATCGGAGCGGGGAAGCCGGCTGCAGAGACGGAGCCGAGGCGCGGGCTCTCAGCTCGGGGTGGCCATAAACTGTGATCCGCGGCCCAGTCGGGCCACTGCTCCTCCAGCAGGGACACAACAAGCGGCAGATCCGGGGAGACTCCCCTTTCTCCCCCATGAGGAGCGGCGCGGAACGCACCGCAGGGATCTGCTGGGTTTGGAGACTCCACACGGGGTCGGGTGCCAGAGATAGAAATGCTCAGTCACAGGCCGGGTGAACACGGAGTGTGGCCAGAGACCGGGAAGACAGGAGTGACTGCTTTTCTCTGCGGGCGCACTGAGGAGCAGGGCCCCGAGTTCTCAGCTCCTCCGAGTGGAGATTGGGGGGCCACCATTTTCGCCCTGGTCCTCCAAAGCTGTACCGAGAGCTTGCAGGGAACAAAAGCTCCTGAGAGCAAACCCGAGCAGCTTGCTTAGCCCGGACCGACAAGGGCGGGGCAATTCCGCCTCCAGCAAAGACATTTGGGAACCACGGCCTCAGGCCCCTCCCCCAGAAGATTGGCAGGAACAGCCAGCAAGCCAAGACCAAGTTTACCGATCAAGGAGAACGGGAGAACTCCAGCGCTAGGGGAATACTGCACATAGAATTCATGGCTTTTTTTACCATGATTCATTAATTTTTCAAAGTTAATTTTTTTAACTGTTTTTTTAATTTTTCTTTTTCCCTTTTTCAACCAACATCTTATCAATCCCTTTTTTAAAAAAAACATTTTTTATTTTTCATTTTTAGAGTCATATTTTATCCCTTCATAGTAGTTACCCTTATTTTTGGCATATATATATAAGTTGTTCTCTCTTTAAAATTTTGAGATACAGTTTCTTCTAACGGATCAAAATATACCCTAAATCACTAGTGTATGGCTTTGTTCTAATCTCCTGCCTGATCACATTCTCTCCCTTTTTTTTCTTTTTTTTTTTAAATCTTCTTTCTTTTTTCAAACAACTTCTTATCTTATCAATTTCTTTTATAAAATCTTTTATAATTTTCATCTTTACAGTCATCTGCCATCCCTTCATTGTATCAACCCTTATTTTGTACGTATATAACTCTTTCTTCCTTTAAAATTTTAGGAGGCACTTTTTTCTAACAGACCAAAATACGCCCAAAATCTAGTGTGTGGCACTGATCTATGCACTAGCCTGATCATATTTGATCATATTCTGTTTTTTTATTTTGTTCTGTTTTTGTTTTTATCTTTTTCTTTTTGTTTTTCTTTCTTTCTTTCTTTTCTCTTTCTTTCTTCTTTCTTTCCCTTTCTTTTCCCCTGGTCTCAGGTCTTTTCTGATTTGTATAGAGTATATTTGCTGGGGACGTTCTTAACCTGTTAGCATTTTGTGCTCTCATTCATCTATTCTCGTCTGGACAAAATGACAAAACGAAAAAAAATCACCTCAGCAAAAAGAACAAGAGATAGTACCGTCAGCCAGGGACCTACTCAATACAGACAGTACGATGTCGGACCTAGAGTTCAGAATCATGACTTTAAAGATACTAGCTGCGCTTGAAAAAAGCATGGAAGTTATTAGAGAAACCCTTTCTGGAGAAATAACAGAACTAAAATCTAACCAAGTCGAAATAAAAAGGCTATTCATGAGGTGCAATCAAAAATGGGGGCACTAACTGCTAGGATAAATGAGGCAGAAGAGAGAATCAGCGATATAGAAGACCAAATGATGGAAAATAAAGAGGCTGAGAAAAGGAGAGAGAAACAACTACAGGATCACGAGGGCAGAATTCGAGAGATAAGTGATATGATAAGATGAAACAACATTAGAATAATTGGGATCCCAGAAGAAGAAGAAAGAGAGGGGCAGAAGGTATATTGGAGCAAATAATAGCAGAGAACTTCCCTAATGTGAGGAAGGAAACAGGCATCAAAATCCAGGAGGCACAGAGAACCCCTCTCAAAATCAATAAAAATAGGTCAACACCCCGACATCTAATAGTAAAACTTACGAGTCTCAGAGACAAAGAGAAAATCCTGAAAGCACCTTGGGAGAAGAGATATGTAACCTACAATGGTAGAAATATTAGATTGGCAACAGACCTATCCACATAGACCTGGCAGACCAGAAAGGACTGGCATGAGATCTTCAGAGCACTAAACGAGAAAAATATGCAGCCAAGAATACTATATCCAGCTAGGCTCTCACTGAAAATTGAAGGAGAGATAAAAAGCTTCCAGGACAAACAAAAACTAAAGGAATTTGCAAACACAAAACCAGCCCTCCAAGAAATATTGAAAGGGGTCCTCTAAGCAAAGACAGAGCCTAAAAGCAGCATAGATCAGAAAGGAACACAGACAATATACAGTAACAGTCACCTTACAGGCAATACAATGGCACTAAATTCAAACCTTTCAATAGTTACCCTGAATGTAAATGGGCTCAATGCCCCAATCAAAAGACACAAGCTGTCAGATTGGATTAAAAAACAAGACCCATCAATATGCTGTCTGCAAGAGACTCATTTTAGACCCAAAGACACCCCCAGATTGAAAGTGAGGGGGTGGAAAACCATTTACCATGCTAATGGACACCAAAAGAAAGCTGGGGTGGTAATACTTATATCAGACAAATTAGATTTTAAAACAAAGACTGTAATAAGATGAGGAAGGACACTATATCCTACTTAAAGGGTCTATCCACCAAGAAGATCTAACAATTGTAAATATCTATTCCCCTAACATGGGAGCAGCCAATTATATAAGGCAATTAATAACAAAAGCAAAGAAACACATTGACAACAATACAATAATAGTGGGGGATTTTAACACCCCCCTGACTGAAATGGACAGATCCTCTAAGCAAAAGATCAACAAGGAAATAAAGACTTTAAATGACACACTGGACCAAATGGACTTTACAGACATATTCAGAACATTCCATCCCAAAACAACGGAATACACATTCTTCTCTAGTGCCCATGGAACATTCTCCAGAATTGATCACATCCTAGGTCACAAATCAGGTCTCAACCGGTATCAAAAGATTGGGATTATTCCCTGCATATTTTCAGACCACAATGCTTTGAAAGTAGAACTCAATCACAAGAGGAAAGTCGGAAAGAACTCAAAGACATAGAGGCTAAAGAGCATCCTACTAAAGAATGAATGGGTCAACCAGGAAATTAAAGAAGAATTAAAAAAATTCATGGAAACCAATAAAAATGAAAACACAACTGTTCAAAATCTTTGGGATACAGCAAAGGCAGTCCTGAGAGGAAAGTATATAGCAATACAAGCCTTTCTCAAGAAACAAGAAAGGTCTCAAATACACAACCTAACCCTACACCTAAAGGAGCTGGAGAAAGAATAGCAAATAAAGCCTAAACCCAGCAGGAGAAGGGAGATAATAAAGATCAGAGCAGAAATCAATGAACTAGAAACCAAAAGAACAGTAGAACAGATCAACGAAACTAGGAGCTGGTTCTTTGAAAGAATTAACAAGATTGATAAACCCCTGGCCAGACTTATCAAAAAGAAAAGAGAAAGGACCCAAATCAACAAAATCATGAATGACAGTGGAGAGATCACAACCAACACCAAAGAAATACAAACAATTATAGGAACATATTATGAGCAACTCTATGCCAGCAAATTAGATAACCTGGAAGAAATGGGTGCATTCCTAGAGATGTATCAACTACCAAAACTGAACCAGGAAGAAATAGAAAACCTGAAAGACCTATAACCCCTAAGGAAATTGAAGCAGTCATCAAAAATCTCCCAACAAACAAAAGCCCAGGGCCAGATGGTTTCCCAGGGGAATTCTACCAGACATTTAAAGAAGAATTAATACCTGTTCTCCTGAAACTGTTCGAAAAAATAGAAATGGAAGGAAAACTTCCAAATTCATTTTATGAGGCCACCATTACCTTGATCCCAAAACCAGACAAAGACTCCATCAAAAAGGAGAATTACAGACCAATATCCTTGATGAACATGGATGCAAAAATTCTCACCAAACTACTAGCCAATAGGATCCAACAGTACATTAAAAGGATTATTCACCACGACCAAGTGGGATTTATCCCTGGGCTGCAAGGCTGATTCAACATCCGCAAATCAACCAACGTGATACAATACATTAACAAAAGAAAGAACAAGAATCATATGATCCTCTCACTAGATGCAGAAAAAGCATTTGACAAAGTACAACATCCTTTCTTGATCAAAACTCTTCAGAGTATAGGGATAGAGGGTACATACCTCAATATCATAAAAGCCATCTATGACAAACCTACAGCGAATATCATTCTCAATGGGGAAAAGCTGAGAGCTTTTCCCCTAAGGTCAGGAACACGGCAGGGATGTCCACTCTCACCATTGCTATTCAACATAGTATTAGAAGTCCTAGCCACAGCAGTCAGAAAACAAAAAGAAATCAAAGGCATCCAAATCGGCAAGGGGGAAGTCAAACTCTCACTCTTTGCAGATGATATGATACTGTATGTGGAAAACCCAAAAGACTCCACCCCAAAACTGCTAGAACTCATACAGGAATTCAGTAAAGTAGCAGGATATAAAATCAATGCACAGAAATCAGTGGCATTCCTATACACCAAAAACAAGACAGAAGAGAGACGAATCAAGGAGTCAATCCCATTTACAACTGCATCCAAAACCATAAGATACCTAGGAATAAATTTAACCAAAGAGGCAAAGGGTCTGTACTCAGAAAACTATAAAATACTCAGGAAAGAAATTGAAGAAGACACAAAGAAATGGAAAAACGTTCCATGCTCATGGATTGGAAGAACAAACATTGTGAAGATGTCAATGCTACCTAGAGCAATCTACACATTCAATGCAATCCCCATCAAAATACCATCCACTTTTTTCAAAGAAATGGAACAAATAATCCTAAAATTTGTATGGAACCAGAAGAGACCCCGAATAGCCAGAGGAATGTTGAAAAAGAAAAGCGAAGCTGGTGGCATCACAATCCCGGACTTCCAGCTCTATTACAAAGCTGTCATCATCAAGACAGTATGGTACTGGCACAAAAACAGACACGTAGATCAATGGAACAGAATCGAGAGCCCAGAAATGGACCCTCAACTCTATGGTCAACTCATCTTTGATGAAGCAGGAAAGAATGTCCAATGGCGAAAAGACAGTCTCTTCAACAAATGGTGTTGGGAAAATTGGACAGCCACATGCAGAAGAATGAAACTGGACCATTTCCTTACACCACACACAAAAATAGACTCCAAATGGTTGAAAGACCTAAACGTGAGACAGGAGTCCATCAAAATCCTGAAGGAGAACACAGGTAGCAACCTTTTCGACCTCAGCCGCAGCAACTTCTTCCTAGAAACATCGCCAAAGGCAAGGGAAGCAAGGGCAAAAAGGAACTATTGGGATTTCATCAAGATAAACGGTTTTGCACAGCCAAAGAAACAGTCCACAAAACCAAAAGACAACCGGCAGAATGGGAGAAAATATTTGCAAATGACATATCAGATCAAGGGCTAGCATCCAAAATCTATAAAGAACTTATCCAACTCAACACCCAAAGAACAAATCAAGAAATGGGCAGAAGACATGAACAGACAGTTTTCCAAAGAAGACATCCAAATGGCCAACAGACACATGAAAAAGTGCTCAGCATCGCTCGGCATCAGGGAAATCCAAATCAAAACCTCAATGAGATACCACCTCACACCAGTCAGAATGGCAAAGATTAACAAGTCAGGAAACGACAGATGTTGGCGGGGATGCGGAGAAAGGGGAACCCTCCTACACCATTGGTGGGAATGCAAGCTGGTGCAACCACTCTGGAAAACAGTATGGAGGTTCCTCAAAAAGTTGAAAATAGAGCTACCATACATCCAGCAATTGCACTACTGGGTATTTACCACAAAGATACAAATGTAGGGATCTGAAGGGGTACGTGCACCCCAATGTTTATAGCAGCAATGTCCACAATAGCCAAACTGTGGGAAGAGCCAAGATGTCCATCGACAGATGAATGGATAAAGAAGAGGTGGTATATATACACAATGGAATATAATGCAGCCATCCAAAGGAATGAGATTTTGCCATTTGCAACGACGTGGATGGAACTGGAGGGTGTTATGCTGAGTGAAATAAGTCAATCAGAGAAAGACATGTATCATATGACCTCACTGATATGAGGAATTCTTAATCTCAGGAAACAAACTGAGGGTTGCTGGAGTGGTGGGGGGTGGGAGGGATGGGGTGGCTGGGTGATAGACATTGGGGAGGGTATGTGCTGTGGTGAGCGCTGTGAATTGTGCAAGACTGTTGAATCACAGATCTGTACTTCTGAAACAAATAATGCAATATATGTTAAGAAAAAAGAAGAAGAAGATAGCAGGAGGGGAAGAATGAAGGGGAGTAAGTCGGAGGCGGAGACGAACCATGAGAGACGATGGACTCTGAAAAACAAACTGAGGGTTCTAGCGGGGAGGGGGGCGGGGGGCTGGGTAACACTACATCAAGAACTAATGATGTAATGTATGGTGATTAACATAACAATAAAAAATAATGAAAAAAAGCCAATTTCATTGATCTTCCTGTCTTACAGTTCATTTGCTTCTCTTCTTGAGGTGGCAAACTCTACTTCCGATCGCCCCACCCGCACTCATGCACAGGCTGGAAGCCAGGGCTGGCCTGAATGAGCTCTGTGGAGCCAAAACCAGAACTCTGTGGAGTAGGGGTGTAGTCAAGAGTTTAACTGGGTGGAACAACTGGTCAGTGAGTCACAGAAGCACATCTAAAGGGGTCGTGGAAGCAAGGAAGGCCTGCAATGGTTATAGGGAGCCAGAGTTCATAAGTACCGAGGCACAAGAGTAGATGAATGGGGTAGGGGGGACCAAATGTCCAAATGGGTGAGCAGCTGGGTGGTCCAACGGAAGGCCTGAGACAGGTGGTTGTGGATGGTGACTGGCTTGCTATGAGCTCCCGGGCCTCTGTGCTGTGAGCGGGGCCAGTCCCATGACATCAGGGCCAAGGCATGGCACAACTGTTTTGCAAAACCCTTTCTACTAAACAGTTTTGATGATAGCTGAGCACACCCATACCCTATGATTCTAACAACTCCACTTCCAAGTTTACAGAAATGCACGCATACATACAACAAAACACCTGTTAAAAATGATTAGGGCATCATTATTCATCATAACCAAAATCCATAAATAATCCAAAAGTTTATGAATAGCAGAATAGAGAATTGTGAATGACTTGGACCGTGGAATAGGATACAGCAATGAAAAGGAATAAACAGCTGCATACAAGCATTGATCAAAAAGAGCTCGATCGGATGTAATGCATTATGGATGGGTTCATTCATATAAAATTCCCAAAGAGCCAAAACCAATCTATGGTGACTGAAGTCACTGGCCACTTTTGGAGAGGAAGACCAGAACAGAGACTAAAGAAAGTTTTTGGAGCGTTGTGAATGATCTGTTTCTTGATCCAGTGGGAGCGGCACTAATATGTTTACTTTTTGTGTATCTTCTACTTCAATAAAAATCACTTTTTGGGTAAAAATCATAGGCAGGTTTTTAAAAAAGGAGCAAGCCCAGTAGACAGTGGGCTATAAACATGCTCTGCCACCAGGTATGTTTCTCACATGGATGAGCACGGTCATATTTACAGATTACGCAGGTTTTGTCTTGCCTGGTATCTGAGGGTGCTCAGTCTGTGTGATCATTTCAGAAATTGGCTGAGACTGAAGACTGGGGGAGAGCAATCTGCATATCCCTGACCCTCACCTAGAGAGGAACGCAGGGAAGGGGGTGGGGGCGGCACAGAGGTGAAGGTGAAGTTGAAGGGCACGTGCTTGGGAGAGTGGAAAGAGTATGTAGGGGTGTGGAAGTGGGGGGGGCAAGGCGTCTCACATCTGCATTCTGGAGCCACCATCTGATGCCACGCCCCTCAGAAGTGTCCGAGCTAATCACTGGCAGCTGATACCCCCAGCCACATCTGTAACACCCTGGCTAATCACTGCCCACGACTGCCTACACCTGTCTTCCCCGCCCGCCAGCCCCAGCCACCTGCCTGCCTGCCACTTTCAGTCCTCACGCTAAATCAATAACAAAGACCTCCAAGGGCTGCCTAGCTTCTCCGCTGGTGCCCCCTCCCCCTAAGCCCATGTCCCCTCCTCCTTTCTCCAAGCCTGATCCATCTGCCCGAGCTCAGATCTGCTCTGGCAGGACTGGCACGCTGGGTACTCTCTTCGCAGACAGCTTGGCTCAGCCTGGCATTAGCACCTGCCGACGCTGCACTTTAAGAATCACCGTGTCTGGGGAAAGTCCATTAAAAGACAGTAACAATGTATATTGTGCAGTGACCCCCGGGGCACCCAATTCCACCTTGTTAATGATCTCTTTGAAATAGCCAAGGTTATGGAGAGAGACATGGTTCAGAGGTCCCCGGCACCGTGTTGTTAGGACACAGCTGCATTTGCTATGTTTGGGCAACTTTCAGAAATCACTCTCATGCTAATGGGGGCAGGTCCTCAGAGACCCGCTCAGACAATTAAAATGTTCTTCAGGAGTGTGCTAAATGTCCAGTCGCTGAGCAGATCTGCGAATATTTAGCCTGGCGAGGAGAAAGCTGAAGATCTGGCCGTCTCTTCCATGTTGAGGAATGAATGTTCTAACAGCAAGTCTCAAACTTGTTCCCCACCCCCACCCCCAATAAGTCAGGACACTTGGATGAAAGCTACATACTCCAAACACACCCACTGCCTTAACAGAGAGGATGCACCAGGCTCTGTAATCTGGCTGTGACTACCCATTGCTTTCCCACTCAGAGAGCAAACTGAAATACAAGCCAAGTGCAAGAGACATTATGATAAGCACTCTTTTAAATCTTCTCTATTTCACAAATAAAGGCTTCTCAGACTTGATGCCTTATTATTGGTAACAAATTACTTGCAGTGGACGTCTCCGCAGATGAGACAAGCCGGAGGGAGTGTGAGAACACTGCCAGGGCTGAGCCCTCAGCCAACCACACTGTAAGGAATGCATGTGTGGCTGGGTATGAGGGTATCAGAACCTCTGGGTAGGAAGGCTTCTGTGCAGCCAATAACTCAGCAAATGTTTGGTGACTGCTTCTTGGGTGTTGGCTCTCTGCGAGGTGTAGTGCATGACTACCTGGAATCGATGAGTGTCTTTAAGAATGGTTTAGAAAGTCACCTAAGCAGAGATTAGGCAGAAAATGGTCAAGGCCAATGACATTCTGAGATATGTCATTCCAGTTTCTTTCCGTTCTACCCCAAGCACACAGGGATGATTTGTGGCCTTAGTCTCAGAATTCCAGAATGTGAGAGTCTAGGAGGGAACTCTACCATGTGAGGCCTGGACCCTCACCAGTCTACAGCTGGTCATAGGGTACCTGCTAATCCACAGGCTTCAAGACTTCATCCTGGAGAGGTTTTGGGGAAATGACTCTTAAACCACATCCTTCTGTGGAGGGAGGACACCAGTGCCCTCACCCCCACGTACTTGCTAATACTGTGAGCAGGTTGTAGACAGCCCTAATTGGGAATGAGGAGACATAGGTTCTAGCTCTACCAGAGCACAATAATTTTCAGTAAGATAGTGAGGGTCCAAGGCCTCACATATCCATCCTTATAAAGGAGATATGCCCTTCTGTGACAAACAAGGACGGTCTACAAGCCAGGACTTCCACATTGCAGAAGAACATTGCTGTTCAAAAACATGGACCACTGGGCACTGGCAAACATCCTCGCCCTAACTCTCCATGTGGTATTTGGCCACTGTTCACTCTGACTCAGTCCCCTCCTGACATGACAAGACTCTGTCCACTGTGTTTAGACCATGAATGCACCCTCAAGCTGGCTGCCCCTCTGTGAGCACAAGATCTGCCCTTTCCTATCTCCCACTCCCTCCCCTGTGATGACCCAATTCTCTCCCTTCACCTCCCAGTCTGTTTGTCCTCACCAGTCTCATCTGCCTCTCCTGGGCTGTGCCCCAGGTCAGCCATTTCACCTGCTCACTGCCACTCAGGAAGTCCCCACTCTCCTGCCTCAGGAGTCTCTTGGTGCTAGAACCCAACCGCAGCCCAGTTTTATGTGCTGTCTTACCAAATGTTGCTGGGGGAAGAATCATGGACTCATCCTTAGTTAGCTGGACCATCTTCTCTTCAGGGGACCATTCATTCAGCTTTAATTGACTTTCCCATTATGGCTCTTCCAAAACACCCATTCTCTCTAATCTGTCGATGTCCCCTGGCCCTTAATGCGTAACTCCATGGATGAGGTGGCTGGAGGAACCGAAGGGTATTCCTCCCAGTTCTGGAGACTAGACGCCCAAGATCAAGGTGTCAGTGGGGTTGGTTTCTTCGGAGGCCTCTCCCCTTGGCTTGTGCATGGCCATCTTATTCCAGGGTGTGTCTGTGATCTAACCTATTCTTCTTACAAGGACCTGGTCAGATTAGGGCCCACCCATACGACCTCATTTTACCTTAGTTACCTCTTTAAAGAGCTTGTCACCAAATAGTCACATTCTGAAGTACTGGGGTTAGGCTGTCAACATATGGATGGGGCGGGGAGGCCAGATCAGGCCATAACACACTCAAAACACAATGTTGCTTTCTGTTATTGGAAGAGCAGAGCCATCAGACCGACCTTCCTCATAGAAGAGGAAGTTCTTAACTCCAATTATTCCTGAATCTTCGACCACCTTCTCCCTTACTCCTCCCTCAGCTCTAAGTTAGTTTGAATAACAGCTTCTCTCAAAAGCTTTACTTGGTCCTTGGGACAGAGTAAAACATGTCTTCCTCTATGGTACTGTTGTGCTTTGCCCTGGGAAGAAAGAAAGCTAAGCTTGGAAGGCCTAGTACGTGCTCATCACTGTGCTAGGTGCTGCCACACAATGCCTTTCTCCTCGGATTGTTGCAACGGCTCGGGGGAGGAGTGGGGGAAGGTGAGACAACTGAGCCCCTGGGAGGTGAGCTTCCTTCAGTTTACTGAAACCAGGGGGTAAGCAGTCAGAGGTGCTATTTAAAGCAGGAGCATTTCTTTCTTTTCCACCATACATGTTTCCATTCTAGAACCTACCCCGTTTCCAGGGATTGTTTCGTACCGCCCTTCCTCACTCCTAGAGGGGACTGGCTGTGCCTTGCCCCCCTTCGGATGCCAAGGGTCCTAGTGCAAATCCTGGCAGCACAGAAGGGACCTGACCCATGCCTGTTGGATGGTTGGATGAATGAGTTCTCCTTATTAAAGCCAAGTTCTTGTGACCCCACTTGTGTTCTCGATCCCTTCACCTCCCCTGAGTCCCTCTCCATACATTATTCCCTTTCTCTTGCATCTTTACTGTCTTCCTTCCCATTGGCTTAATTCCCTTTACCTGGGATACATCCCCTCTACATCTCTTCTGTACTTAAAGACACCTCCTCCCTACCTTGTTGCCTCAGGCTATCAAATGATCTCTGTTCCCTCTTTTCCCCATCATCAGTCTAACTGGAAGAGAAGCCCCCATCCCTGAAGAGTCTACATCAGTGACTCTCTAGTGAAATGTTGGCATTTTTTTTTTCTGAGTGAGAAATCCACTTTAATAATCCAGCTTCAGCTCAGCTGACCACTTCTCAAGTGCAAGAGAAGTCTTTCCAAGAGGCCTCAATCCACTAAGAGGTTATGGCTCAGAGAAGGGAACAGCTCAAAGAAGCCCTTGAAGAGGGTGAGGGTCTGGAGTACTCCTGAGGTGCAGGCGGTCACCCGGATGGAGTGCATGGCCAGTTGGGGGCTGCCTAAATCTAGAACCCGCAGCCCCAGCCGAGAAGCCAAGATAGGTCCAATGGTGGTTCCACAGGGAGAGTCATTCTGGACCATGAGATCCTGCAGGGTCACCCCGACCTTATTGGCCACCTCTCGGATCAGGGCCTCTGAAACTGCATTCGAGGCATAGCGTTGCTTGCTGTTCACCTTGATCACAGGGCCCTTGTGGGGGGGGCCGGTGGTTCTCCTCAAGCTTGTCCAGGTAGTTGGGGTGCACGGCGTGGGCCATGTCTGTGTTGATCATGTAGGACTTGGGGATGGCTTCCTCGAAGGCTGTCAGGTGCTGGAGTGAGGCTGAGATTCGGCACAGCACCAGCTCTGTCAGCAATGACTGTGCCCCCTGGGCCCTCTCGGAGCCCACCTCTTCGTTGTCATAGAGAGCGATCATGCGCACGTGGGGCTCCGCGGCCAAAGAGGCAGGGGCCGCACAGGAGTCGATCAAAGCCTGCAGGGCACAGAAGCAGCTGTGCAGATTATCCAGCCGAGGGGAAAAGATGAACTCCTCGTAGGCACCACCCAGGACCTCAGGCTGCGTGTCAGCAAGGCAAAGCTCCATCTCCAAGATATCCTCAGGGCTCAGTCCCAGATGGGTGCAGAGAAGGGACATGAGGACCGAGTGGCGCCGGTCATCTGCAGCATTGACAGGCCCAGGCTCAGGGGTCCCCTTCTCCAGCTCCTCCTGGACTGCTGTGGCAAGAATGGGGACTAAGCGCATCTCCATGTTGGGCCCAAAGTTCTTGTTGACACTGCACTGCAGATGGATGGCCAGGTGGGGGATGCGGAGAATCGGCCGGTCCACGTGCACCAGCCACTCTTCCAGCCGGCCTGAGGTAGGGCCCTTGACAATGACGCGTCCAGCCAAGGTCAGGTCCCGGTCAAACCAGGTGCTCCAAATCCCACCACCATAGGTCTCCACGCCAACCTGCTGGAAACCCACCTGGCTGCGGCGGGACCGTCCTTTCACCCGGAGGCAGGGGCTGTCCGTGTGGGCCCCAAAGAGGCTGAAACCATTGCCAGGAACATACTGGCCTCCCACAGCAAAAGCGATGATCGTGGAGGAGTTCCTGGTCAGGAAGTACTTGCTCTCCGGCTTGATATCCCAGCTCTCCGTCTCTTTGAGTTCATGGAAGCCAGCCTGGAGGAGGCGGCCGCGGCACTCCACCACGGCGTGGAAAGGAGAGGGGCTCCGGTTCACGAGCTTGAGGAGTTCCTGGGCCGCGGCCCGCACCGCCTCTTTGCGGGCCCTACCGGTCATGGCCACCTCAGCGCGTTGTTGAGCTTAGGCCTGAGCCAGCTCCGAGCCGGGTCTGGGATTGGTGTTAGAGCTGGGTGGGCCGTGGACACCCACCTGCATGGCCCCACGCGTGGGCCCGCGTCCGCTAGCCCTAACCCCCGTGCTCGGCCCGCCCCCTAAGCCCGCTGGTTGGTATTTTTTAAAGACTTTCCAGGGGCCAGGTGCATATACTTTCCATTTCCATGCTGGCTTTCCACTTCCTTCCATCCTTACCCCTTGCCAATGGAGAATTCCCCAAGGCATGTTATCTTTCCTTTTTCTGCACCACACCCCCACACACACATTTCCTTCCTGGACAATTGCATTCGCTTCCCTAATTTCAATCACCTTGCACATGCAGATGACTCCTAACACTGTATCTCAACCCCCAGCCTCTCTCTAGGGTCCTGGAGTCAGATTTACATTTGTCTTAGGAAAAGCCCCACCTGAGTGTCCACTGGCCACCTTACACGGGATATGTCTGTCTCAGATTATCCCCAAAACAAAGCTTGAGACATGGAGTGGGTGAGGATGATTTATGTGGGAGGTGATCCCAGGAAGCAGGAGGGAGGGACCAGGGAGAGGGAGACAGGGATGCAGGAGCATCCATGTGAGGCAGCCCCCACAGGACCAGTGCTGCAGGCCAGGCAGCCTCTGCTCTGCGGGATCCTTCCGAGGAGGAGTCAGGATGCTTTCCACACTGTGCTCCCGAAGGACTGAAGGCACAACATTGATCCTACTTCTCACTGGTTGAGAGTTTCCCAGGGTATTCTCTCCTCTGACACACACACTTTGGCTACTGCTGTGGGCAAGCCAAGCAAGCTCCTAGGTTTTGGAGAAGACCTTGGGGCACAAATGGAAAGAAGCACAAGGAGTCCTTGAGATGAGACACAGGCAGAGTGCAAAGTGAGTTTGAAGCCATGTGGGACTTTTGACCCCATCTGTGCTGCCAGCAGAGGCAGATCAAGGGGAGGTCAATATCATCGGCAACCTCTCTCCTGTCAGCTCGACCAAATGTCAAAACACCAACCTGTAGAGTCACTTTCAACTCTTCCCTTTTCGTGGGCAGTTGGTAGAGCCCTGCCCTATTCACCCCATGCTCTTCCTCATTGCTTCCTCATTGCTTCCTCATTGCTTCCTCATTGCTTCCTCATTGCTTTCTCACCGGATGACCCTCACCATATTTCCAATCTCTTGGACTATCTCCCATTGCATTAACTTTCATCTCTATGGCTTATTTCCCCTTCATCCTAACTACCATACAACTGATGCCAGATTATTTTTCCTAAAGATTAATTTCAACACCATTAACCTGCTAATGAGTCCTCAGTGGCTCCCAACAGATGTCCTAAATGTGTCCAATCTCCTAAACCTGGCATCCAATGCCATTTTTGCTCTGACCCTATTTCAGGAGGGCAAAATGTTATTCTTCTGTACTCCTTGGTTTGCATTTTCTCTCTGGAAGGATCTTTGAGTTCACTTTCAGCCATGCTGCCTTATTTTCTTCATTTACATCTTTGCTCTTTTCTTTATCCCTGTCTATAATTTGCCAGATTGCCCCACTGCCCTGGGCATCATATCAGTCCTAACCTCACCTGTCTTTCCAGGCTCAGGTATGCTACTTACTTCCTCCATGAAGCCCAAGGGAACATCTACTCCCCTTCTCTTGAATCCCCAAATCCTTAATCTCTCATGCCTTAAATCTCTTCCTCTTCTTCCTCCTCCTCTTCCTCCTCCTCATTATTCTTATTATTATTACTATTATTATTTTCAGTGTGGTTACTTTTGAGTGTGCCTTCCTTCTCGAGTAGAGGGTGACCAGGTCCTTGAGGGTAGGGGTTATAGCTGCATCATCTCTGATTCTCCTATGGCATCAGACACAGTGTAAATGAAGGCAGGAAAGAAAGCAGGAAAGGGGGAGAGAAGAAGAGCAAATCTGATCCCACACTGAGAAACAAACTGCACAGAAGAACACAGGTTATAAGCCATGTAAGGCCTGGCACATGCCAACCAACTCACCCCTCCGATAGACTCCCACCTCCCTGAAAAGGACTTTATTGTTGCTCATTATCTCACCTGCCCTCTTGCTGAGCGCCTACCTGGAGTCAGCTGCCTTTTGCCTGAGACAGCTGTTCCTGATGTGTGGGTGAGCATTGTGTAGACCTCAGCTTGGGGAAGGGGGTTGGTGCTGGCAGAAGGAAGGTCATCTTTCCCTCACTCCAGATGGCAAAGGTGAAAACTTCATGAAGGAACATGCCAACTCTTTCTGTTTCCACACTGCCCCTGAGCTGTGTCAGCTTTATGTGCACGAAAACCAAGGTAAAAGGGGAAAAAAATCAGTCAATCAAACATTGCTTTGACTACATAATGCCAATGGTTGGTATCAGTAAAGTTGTAGCTACACCCGACTGTCGGATGGACCCAGTTAACCAGCATATTGTCACTATTGTGATCGGTTTTAACCAAATCACCAGTGTCTTCTGGTGACCTGAGCAGAGTCAACTGCTCTCCAGAAGTCTTCAGATATCCCAAACGACGGGTTATTTTGGTCAAACAAGAGGCCTGACTTGCCCATCAATGACATGGCCAATTCACCTGTTCCTTTGGCTTTGAGCCGAACCAGCCTCCGTCACACACTCGCCACACTTAATTAAATCAGCAGTCAGAAAGATTCCATTGCTTCTCAGTTCCCCGGCCCCATGAATGGCAGAGGGCCAGAAATAGGGCCTGTGGGATTATTTATGAGCTGTTGTGAATCACAACCAACTAACTTTTCCTCCTTGCCTCGTGTTTTCATTAGGCTAGAGAGAGACTTCGATATTTATTGCTGACAATGTACTTTGCTTAAAAATCAACCAGGGCCACCACTGGCCCTAGGAAAAAAATGGGAAAGGAAGTGGATATTAACTTTAGGAACTCCCACCTTTCCTCTAATACCACTCTCCTTCATTTTGGATCACTTACTCTAGTCTCCTATCCTCCAAAGCCAGCACACCTGCTGTAATGTTTCTTTTACAACCTCACCCTTCACTTCTTTCCCATTTCTCTCCTTTGGTCAAACTTCCCTGCCCTGAGTTGTCATGCATCCTTTCAACAAATAGATGTTGAGGGCTGATTATGTGCTCGGAGAGTGGCCCATCATGTGCGGATGCAGTAATATCATCCTTTTGGACAGAATACCTCAATATAAAAGAGTGATTGAAAGGGTTGGGAGTATAGGTACCATGGCAGGCCCAGGGACGATGGGTCACCCAATGGGACCACCCAGGACTCTAATGACTTCCTGAAGTCAAAGAAGGAGGCAATCAGTCTTCTGCTCCCTCTCTCTCGGTTGGGCACATGGCTTTTCTCTTGCCATTCAGACAGGACTTTGTATAACATGAAAAAGATGAAGTTCCCCACCTTCGAGGACACTATAATTGATGGGATTCCTTGCCTCGCTCACCCTTATAAACTGGAATGAAGGACAGGACCGTAGAGAAAGTGAATTGGTCTCATCTCCGTCTCCCAGGAAAGGCAAGAAGTGCAGCTCTGCCCAGGCCAGCGGTCCCAGCCCTACGTCTGCTCCCGGTGTCCTATTTGTCTTGGAACCCAGCGCGTCCACCACGTGATTAATGGTGTTCCACTTGATAGAGAACAGAACGAGCAATGATTTGTCATTCACCATAAAGTACTGCTATTTCATCTGCTCCCATTCGCTGGGACACAGCGCTGGCTGTTTGCTCCATGCATCAATTTATAGTTTATCCTAAGACTAATGATGCTGTGTTTAAGAGGCAAGGTGGGGCTTTGTTTTTGTGTTCTACCAACAGAGGATTACATTACTGATTGATCGTACACGGTTGTCTGAGGCAGAAACATTTTGAATTGATACCTGGATTTGGACTACAATCAACTTCCTTGACAATTGCCTCTTGGTGCTGAATAGATCAAGGAGGTGCAGCTTTCTAATAGGGCCTCAAGGAGATTTTGACCTCGAGAAGCCAGCAGTTTGTTGTGATAGAAGGGAGGCACATAGATCATCCAAAGGGCTGGCTTGCAGCTTTCGGGAACCTGAGGACACACTCTAAGACAGTACCACTCCGGACAGCTGAAATGGGGCAGCAACAGTGGTGCGCCAGCAAATGTTGAATAATCAGCTCTCCTAAGGGAGAAGTACAAGTCCTGATCTGTAGCATTTGCCAATTTCTGTGGTGTAAATACTCCCGCCAAGGCCGATTTCAAGCTACCAAGGTGATGTCACAGATCTCAAATCTGGGAAGAGATGTAGACCATTGGCTTGGGAGCTGGTACAAACCGGCCCAACACATCACTGGACAAGGACGAGTATTTACTATTTAGTACCTACTGGCTTGTTCTAGGAATATTTTTTTTCTCATGAGGAAACTGAGCCTCAGAAAAGGTGTGTAACCTCGCTCAAGATCGCACAACTATAAAGGTGAGCCTTCTAACCCAAAGGTGGCCCCCTCTTCCTCATCCCCTATAGTCCAGGGCACAGAGCCATCTTGTTAATCCTGGTCTCTGATTCCAAGGCTCACGGTCTCTCAGGAATCCAAGCTACTGCTGTAAAGAACAGCAGGACCCAGGGAAGTCCACTTTTGTCTAAACCTCTGCTACTTAAGCCCGATTCATCCTGTTCTTGCCACCTAATATGTATTAGTGGGAAAATTCAAGTCTGCCTCCGAGCTCATTTACCAATTTCTTCAGCCCCGGTAACTTTAAGGAAAAGAATATAAACTTCCATGGCGACTCTTGCCCGGAGTCTGGGGAAGGAACAAGATGACCCCTAGGAGATCCCAATCATAATAGTCCAAGAAGCCAATTCAACAACCGATTTGGCTGAAAAACCAAATCACTTCCCCTTGGATTTGTTTTTTTTTCACTTCTAATTTTCCACCCACTGTCTTTGCTAGTTCATTTCCTTCCTTCCTGAGACTCGGAAGCAAATGAGGCAGTGGAAGTGGGGGGGGTACGTGAGGGGGCCGGGACAGTGACCCGCCCCAGTGCTCTGGCTGTCAGGCTCGGGTGCAGTACAAAACAATGGGGCATTAATGGCTATTAATATACACAGAGGAAATGTTGAAAGGCCAACAACATAATTACCATTTATTCATCATATCAACTGGTCCTCAGCTCCTTCCGGCAGCGTGTCATATTGCCCTGAAGTGGGGAGTTGGGGAGGAAGGGGAGAATGAAGAGGAGAATCAGCCACCTCTTCCCCACACACCCCCCGACCACACTGTGATGGGGATGTGGGTCAGACGGTAGGACACTGTGGCTCCCAGCAGATCCCATGTCTCTCTGGGTACCAAGATGGGCGGGAAGTTCCTGGGCATGTTCTGGATGGTACAGAGCAGAGGTAAAGGAAGGCGGCTGCCAACTCAAGGTGACAATTGCCAGGCTGTCCGACCCCCCCCCCCTTTCTTTGGAATTAAGCTCCCCAGCCGCAGAAGGCTCCGTAGGGCAAGCAGAGGGGGAAAGGGCCGTCAACTGCCCGCAGTTCGCAGCTCCTGAGCGGGGCTGTATTCTGCACTGCTCACGAAACCAGGTCATTTCCTGAGGATGTAGAGAAAGGCAGTGACCCAGCCTCTCTTCTTGGCACCCTGCTCCCCAATCCTGTCCCAGGAGAATGGAGTAGTTTGGCTTCTGGGAATTCCAGATCTGGACAGGGATGGTGGGAAAGAGATTAGCGCTGTGTTTTTTATTCCCCGCCCCTTGCCCCCGGTACCAGCTTGACTGGCAGCCTGGGCAAAGAAGGCACCCTGCTCCCTAATCCTGTCCCAGGAGAATGGAGTAGTTTGGCTTCTGGGGATTCCAGATCTGGACAGGGATGGTGGGGAAGAGATTAGTGCTGTGTTTTTTATCCCCCCCCCCCTTGCCGCCGGTACCAGCTTGACTGGCAGCCTGGGCAAAGAAGAGTCCATTCTAAATGCTCCCTGGGGTCCAGAATGGAGCTCATTACATCAAACCTGCCGGTAGCCAGCAGCTCTGCTTTGTGAGCTGTGAAACAAATGTTTATCCACCACTCAGTGCGGTTCAGAGCTTTTTAAGGAGCTCGGGGTGTTGAGTTACAGGCAAGAAGGCCAGCGTTGGCACAGAGCGAGCTGGGCAGATCTAGGAACTGGAGCCTTCAGTTCTCCCGGCTCCAGGACAAAGCTGCGGGCAGCATCACCCACAAGACTGGCGTCTTTGTGCGTGTTGCATTCTACCTTAAGCCGAAGCCCTTCCTCTCCTTTCTTTCATTTCTTCTTTCCTCTCTTTGTCTTTCTCTTTCCTTCTCTCTCTCTCTCTATCCCCCTTGTTTTCCTTCTTTCTTCTCTCTCTGCTCTTCCTTCCTTCCTTCTTTCCTTCCTTCCTTCTTTTTTTCTCCCTTGCTTTGAATTCCTTCATTTCCCCCCTTATCTTCCCTTGGAAAGGCTCGTGGTTATCATTTTTTCTCTTATGGAGACTAATGACAGTCACAGAATACTAGAAGAATAAAATAAAGCTGAAGCCCTTACCCTCGCAAACGAAGGAAAATACTAGAAGAATAAAATAAAGCTGAAGCCCTTACCCTCGCAGACGAAGGAAAACCCAGCATAGTGTGACCCTGATGGGTATTTGCCAATGAAGGGATCCAGGTCAGCAACAGAGCATGCCCTGCATAAGCCCCTCGGGGTTTTCTTGAATGACTCAGGATGCCAATAATTCACCGTCTGTGTGTGCCAAGGGGGGGCCTCTGGGGCAGTGTCATGGGCAGCATCTTTGCGGGCCTGGAGCCCACGGGTTATAGGTGGAGAGCTGAGATCCTCTACACTGCTTTTCATGGCTTTACTGAGATGGCTCTCAGCTTAGGTATACATAGCTTCAGTTTAAAGACAAATTGAGAGGCATTGGTGAAGGGACCCAAAGAAGGCTGATGGTTGAGGGGAAGGGAGGTGACGTTCACTGCCAGGAACTTGACATAGGCATTCTCAATGACTCCTATAACTACTGTGAAGCAAGTATTCTCTTCTGCTCATCCATGGCTGTCTAACAAACCACTCCGAACAGTATCTTAAAATAATAATGATCAAAATGTTTTGAATCCTAATAGCCTTTACTCAGTATATTAAAACCTACAGGTTTATATCTATATAGTGAAATAGTTATTTAAATAAAAGACGCTTTCTACTAAAGAAAAAAAAAATAATAATAATGATCATTGATTTTGCTGGGCTCACCTAGGCAATTCTCCCTGGGGGGTTGCTCTTGCACCCGCAGTCAGGAGGTAGCTGGGCTGGGGACATCCTGAAGCCTTCTTCACTCCACATGTCTGGAGCCTGGGCTGGAAGGACAGAAACACCTGGGGCTCTCCAGCATCTCGAACCTCTCTCTGTGATTTCTCCACGTGGCAGCTTCAGGGGGTCACGGTTGTTACATGGTGGCTGAAGGGTCCCAGAGCAAGTGTCCCAAGGGAGAACAGCAGAAGCTGAAATGCCTTTTCTAACCCAGCCTTGGAGACCACATAGCATCAATTTGCCGAATTCCCATTCTTTAAGGTGGCCACAGAACCCACCCAGGACTTTCCAGGGGAGGAGACCATGACTCTGCCTCTTGGCCAAGGAGCATAAAAGAGTTTGCAAACCTGTAGAGACGCCTGGGTGGCTCGGTCAGTGAAGCGTCTGCCTTTAGCTCAGGTCATGATCTCAGGGTCCTGGGGTTGGGTCCTGCATTGGGCTCCCTGCTCAGAGAAGAGTTTGCTTCTCCCTCTCCCTCTGTTGCTCCCCCTGCTTGTGCGTGCTCTCTCTCTCTCTCTCTCTCTCTTTGTCAAATAAATAAATAAAATCTTAAAAAAAATAAAGAGTTTGCAAACATGTGTTGAAACTGCTGCCCATCATTACATCTGGACTTGAATTGCATATCGTTGTCAATTAACAATGTGATGTTGGGCAAGTTACTTAATATCTGAGTCTTCGTTTCTTCATCTGTTAAAGGGGGACAATAATTCCTGATTCACAAGATTGTTGTAAGGATTAAATTAATATATATTAAGTACTTAACACAGAGCCTGTCATATTGTTGGCATTCCATAAATCTTAGCTCTTATTACTATTGTCATTCCCATTTTACAGAGGAGAAAACAGAGATGCAGAAAGGGTGATGACCAGCCTGTCACGTAATTATGATTTGTACACAGTCCCAACAGAATCCAAAGCCAAAAAGCCTCCCTGGGCTCCTGATGGCAATACCTCTTTCCTTCTCTACACAAACACTTCTCATAACCTTAGAATCCCTCTAAGTATGGAAATTCGGAAGTTGTGGGCCCCTGGGCCTCGGCAGAAGGTCCCACCCAGGAGCTAAGCTCTGGACTTGTGACCCACTTTGTCCCTGACCTTGTAAGTGCAGGCACAAAGGCCACAGATAAGGGGAGCCAAGCCCCTAAGTTGGCCTGCCCTGCACCTTTCTGACCCTTAGGGATCAAAAGAATAGAGAGATATAAGAGGAGACAGTCTAAAAATAGAGGAAAAGGCACGCGGTGGCGTCCTGGGGCAGAGGAAACAATACTGTGTCTGACTTAAAGGCGGACATTTCTGAGACTCCGACTCTTAGTTTCCATCTCTGTGAAGGGAACTGCTCTGCCCACCCCGCTTCTGTGAGGATAATATGAGAGTCTGAGGGTGGCAGTTCCCGGTAAACCACCAGGTCCTGGCCACGTGTCACTTATGAGTCCAACCCAGCAGAGAATGAAGCGACCACCTTGAACTACTGCCCAATTCAGAGCCCGCGTGAAGCTGGGGAGAGGACAGGGCAGCCCCAATGTGGAGCGGGAGGGTTGTCACTTTGGATGATGTGGCGTGGCTTGGGGGCCGGTGTGGCTTCAGGTCACCTGCGTGCCTTTTGTCCAGGTGTGTGCACACACAGAATGAATGCCCGAAGCCTGCACACTGATAAACACGCCCTACATATGCACACACACATCTTGGAGGTCTGCCCCAGCAGAAGTCCTTCAGATCATCTGTGGCCCCCAGGCTGAGATAAGGCACACAGATGGTCCACCCTGCCCTTGGGAGCTGAGTGTTGGCTCGGGTCCCCGAGGGCCCTGCTGGAAGACAGTTACGTTCCTTTGGCTTCTAAAATGCACAGCCCTTCTCGGGGCCAGCTCCCAAGCAGCCTCCAGCCCCAAGCAGCCGCCGGAGCCCAGCTCCCATGTAAATTTCCAGGTACTTAAGCAGCCTTCTTCCCGATCCCTTGTGATCTCCTGGCTTTTCCTCCTTTCTTCTTCCTTATTCTGCTTCTTCAGCTCCTCCTTTTTATCCTCTGCCACGGTCTCTTGGTGGAAGCCTCCAGAAAGGCATGTGAGCTCCTCCCTAGGGCCCTTGAGGCAGGTGCCCCACTCTCTCCCCACGGAAGGGGGCAAGGACGGAAAGGAGGTTGGGGAGTGAGTCTCTGCAGCCTAGTGAATGAGCAAACTCCCCACCTGCAGGAGCTCCCTGCTCCCTGGTTCTAAATCCCGAGAACATACACTGAAACCCCATAAAGCACAAAGCAGAGCTGTTTAAAGGACAGGGACGTGGGTGAGATGGCTGGTCCCAGCTCCCTACCAGGGTTCCTTAGGGACGGAAGACAGAGGGGCTGGGCTCCCAGGCGCACACAGCCTACAGCTGCGTCTCCACCAGGAGGGGGATCTGTTTCTCCCTCAGTAAGAAACTGCTTCCTGTAGGACCCACGGAGCCCAGGCTTGGCCACAGGCTGGGGGCGGGATGGGGGCCAGGGCTGGAAAGAAGAGCTGAGGCAGCTGGGGTCCACGGCAGCCCCATACATGTCAGCATGCAGGAGCTCATGCAGGTGAGCCCTGAAAGCCCATCCGGCACCCAGTGACGCTGCAGGCTTTTCACGTCTGTTTGATCCTATGAACTACAGGAGGCAAGACTACCACCATGTCCTTCACATAAGGAATTTGAGACGCTGGGGGATTATGAGGCTCTGTGAGCATTTGCTACAAAGTCCCACCAATCCAAGATGGGGAGAGAATGACCATTTACTGGTCACCAAACTCTCTGTACTACCATGTCACAGTCATCCTTGAGCACCTTCTAACCCCTGGGGAGTCTGCAGGTCAGGCCCACAGCTAATGGACAGGGCAGGGAGTCACATGGGGGTTTCCCTGAGTCCCCTCCTCCATGCCGCCCGCCAAGACTCCCGGCTACTGGCTCTAGTGTAAGAACATCACCTCCAGGTGTGGTGTGCACGGTCTATAGAGTGCTTTCACATTCACTGTCCGGTTGGTCCTACCACATCTTTGCAGAATTGGTTGTTATAATTGCCTTATTGCTCTAGTTCTTATTACTTCAGCGCCTGAGGAAAAGGAGGCTCACCGAGTTCCAGGGGTCTGGCTCAGCTTCCCAGGACTGGTACGTGGCTGAGCTGGCCATTCAGCAATGGTCCCGAAGTACAGGAACTTCACTCACTGCGCTGTCACTGGTCTGCTTTGGTCACTCCCCAGCTCCAAGCCAGTAGACTTCTGTTGAATCCCCAACATTGCAGGAGCTGGGTCTTGTCTAAAGGCAGGACGGCACCAGCTCCCATGAAATCAGGTTGTTCAGGGCAAGAGGCCTGCAGAGCCAGGAGAGGTAGCTAAGAGCCGTCTCTCCCTATGACACACACACGCGCACACACACACACACACACACAGGTGTGTGCGCGCACATACACACATGCATGCACCCAGGTTCTGCTTGGGTGGAAAGGTTCTTGGCTCTCTGCTGTCTCTTTCTGTTCTTGGGGATCGGGGGCAATGAAAGGTATGAGCACAAGCAGGGGGAGCAGCCAAGGGAGAGGGAGAATCAGGCTCCCCACTGAGCATGGAGCCCCATGCATGACCCAAGCCAAAGGCCAGTCACTTAACCGACTGAGCCACCCAGGCGCCCCGGGAAATGGGAATTATTTAATGGGTATAAAGTTTGATGGGGTTTTTTTGAAAAATCATTTTTTTAAATTGAGGTATAGTTGACATCTGACCTTATATAAGTCTCATGTGTACAGCATAATGATTCGATATTTATATATATTGTGAAATGGTCACCACAATATGTCTAGTTAACACCTGTCACCATATGTGGTTACAGAACTTTTGTTTTTCTTGTGATGAGAACTTTTAAGATCTCCTCTCTCAGCAACTTCCAAAATATGCACTACAGAACTATTAACAATAGGAGCCATGCGTCCATGACATCCCCAGGACTTATTTATTCTATAACTGGATATTTGTACCTTTGGACCCCTTTCACCCCTTTGCCCACCCACGCCCCCCCGCCACCTGCCTCTGGTGACCACCAGTCTGTTCTCCATATCTAGAAGCTTGGTTTTTTGCTGTTGATGTTGTTTTAAATTCCACATGCATGCAAGAGAATACAATATCGTCTCCCTCGGTCTGACCTATCAGCCAGCATAAGGCCCTCGAGGTTCATCCAGCTGGTTGTAAATGGCACAACCTCATTCTTTTTATGGCTGAATAGTATTCCACTGTAGGCATACACCACATCTTCTTTATCCGTTCATCTACTGATGGACACCTGGGTGCTTCTGGGTCTGGGGCATTGTAAACAATGCTGCAGTGAACACGACGGTGCCTAGATCTTTTAGAATTAGTGGTTTTGTTTCCTTTGGAGAACTACCCAGAAGTAGGATTGCTGGATCATCGGGTAGCTCCGTTTTTCATTTTTCGAGGACTCTCCATACTGTTCTCCACAGGGGCTGCACCGATTTGCATTCCCACCCACAGTGCACGAGGGTTCTAGTGGGTATAGAGTTTGTTTGCAAGATGAAGAAATTCTGGAGATCTGTTGTACAATAATGTGAATATATTTAACACTACTGAATTGTCCGCTTAAAAATGATTCAGACGGTAAATTTTGTTATGTGCATTTTACCACGAGTATAAACATATAGGTACCATCGCACTTTAAAAATTTTGGTTGTATTTAGGTACATGGCTGTGGGCATTTTGACATACACACAAGTAAACCAAAGCTGAATGTAATCACTGCAAAAGTTTCACAGTGCTTGTTTGTACGTGTTAGACTAGGGATGATTCTGTGTTTCATGCCTAAATTTTCCATTTTTCTGCAGTAGTACACACTTTTTGTCCCTAAAAATAAAGTTACAGAAAATGAGCTTTAAAAAATAGAATGTAATAATCATTCTTTAAAAAGGAAGTTTTAGTGAAAACCAATACCACCACCAAAAAATCCCGTCCGAGAGAACCGGGCTAATAGGGGCAGGGCCAGGATGCAAACTCAGGTTTCCGAGGTTCACATATGGCCCCCCTCACTAATTACTCACCACTCTTCTGTGACATCAACACTGAGATTCTTACTTCCCAGGGGAGGAAACTGAGTCTGGAGAGACTGAGACAGTCACACAAGTAGAAGTGTTAGGAGCTGGGTCTCCAACCTGAGATGCCTGCCTCCTGTGAGATTTAGGACAGCTAAAGGCATCCCACAGGCTGGGAGCAGGGGAGGACAATTCTAGAAGAACAATTAGCAGGATGAGGATGTCAGGACAGAGAGGGAGTCCAACCACTGGGGACGAGGTCTGGAAGGGAGGGAGACAGACAAACCAGACCCTGGTCGGCGCGCAGTGTGAGCTGTGCACGGAGGGGCAGGGGAGCCAATCAGGGCTGGGAGTTGGCAGCCCCGGGGCAGAGAGGGCTGGCTCCACTGTTCACAGCCGCATGATGTTTGAGAAATTCCTCGATGTTTCTGGGTCTTAGTTACGGCATCTGTAAAGTGGGGGGATCGCACCCACTTCTTCGGAGGATCAGGAGGATGAAATGATCAAAGGTAATGTTCTGTACCTGGTAGGTATGCAAGTCAATGTGAGTGCCCCTCGGCGGGTGGTCTATCCTTGGTCACTCCGTACCCCTCTCCCTCTGCTTCCCCCTGAAACAGAACATAACAAGCAGTCACTGGCTTCCACGGCATTGGAAAGACAGACAACAAAAATCCCCAGTCATGAACAGAACCAGAGCTGGGCGCAAATGGCCCTGCGTGCTCCTATCTCTAGAGAAAGGGAGGAAAGGTTTTCATGGATCAGAAGGCTACGGAGGCAGAGGGATGGACATAATGACCTCACAAAGCGCACTTCCTCTTTTCTCCTTCTCCCCCACACGGACCCCCACCGCGCAGACAGCTCGGTTCCACACCAGACTGGCCCTTTGAGAATTGTCATTCCATCCTCACCTTTACTGGAAATATGGAGTAAATAAATGCAAGGTTCCCAAAGCTGTCTCTTTGAAGTTTAAAACAATCGAGTGCAGGCCCCCTTCACCTGCCCGGAAACCCGAGGCGGTGGCTCCCCGTACCGCCGCCCCCCTGCCCCCACTCCTGCGGCTGTCTTCAGCACACATTAAAATTCCTCTCCAAGGGGTGCTTTAGAGGCAGGGATGGCAGGACTTCCATATAATAACGGCCAGCAGGACCCCTGGGCAGGAGATTCTGATCGCCCGTACACTGAGAAAGTCTCATGGAGAGAGCAGAGAAAGCAGAAGCCTCTCCAGCAGCCAGAGCCCGGCTAATTGCCACCAGGGACAAGGGCAGAGCTCGCGCAGGTAACAGGTGCGCCTTGTCTTAATGAAGACTGACTTGTTTGCCCAGAGCTGCCTGCAGAGGTAACAGGGGCGGGAGGGGGGGTGTTGGCTGCTTGGCCCTGCGCCGGATGCCACCAAATTAGAGGAGCTGGATTTGTCCCCTTCACGACCCACTGGACATGTGGGAAGAAGGGGAGATAAATGGTATCTAGTGCTCGCCTAAAAGAATGATGGCAACTCTTGATTACCTGCCAGTGGTATACTCGCTTTGCGAGGTTATCTCTGGCCTTGTTACTGCCCAGAAAAGTTCAGTTAGGGGACTTGCAGGGACAGTGATGGGACAGGGAGGAGAGGGAGGAGGAGAGAGCGAGGGAACAGGGTAGGAAGGGAAGGCCAGGAGTGTGCTGTGGGGAGGGAGGGGGGATGGGAGAGTGCAGGGCACAGCTCTCAATGCAATCCAACAACAATGTTTATTACTACTGTCTGCCGTTTGTCTGGCCCCGTGCTGGGCACTGGGGACGGGGGGCAAAGTGAACACGGCTCCTGTCCGAGATCTGTCAGGGGAGGCTGGCCTGGAAATAGACAGTTCTCTAGTCTCACAATGGGAGCGGCCATGGTGGAGGCTTTGCTGGCTGTGCTGGGAGCAGAAAGGGGAAAAGGAAGGGGAGTTAGGAAGAGCCACAGGGAGCAGGGACCACTTCAAAGGAAGACTTGGGGGTGAACTGGAGTTGACATGGCGAGGCAATGTTGGGAAGGGGAGGTTCAGTAGCGGACATTCCCAGAAGGGGAGATGATCCAAGGAGCAAATGGGTGCAGCGCACTCCCGGTCCCTAGGATGAGAGAGGGGGCCCAGAGATGATGCTGTCGAGGTCTGCTGGGGCCAGAGCGAGAAGACGTGCTCAACACCCCAAAAGACAGGGTCTTTGTCCGGGAGATGCCAGCGGTTATTAAGGAAGGTTTGGGGTGACTCGCTGCTGTAGACACAATGGGGTGACCCACTGTCTTCTGTCATTAGCAGTGAGCAGCAAAGCCTGGGGACCCTAAGGGGATACTGACCTTTCAACAGACCTTTGAGCATCTCCCTGCATCTTTCCATCTCAGCCTCACATCTTTCTGCTAAGAGGCAGCAAAATGGATCTCTGCTCAACAGACGGGGACGCAAAACACACACAAATATCAGGGACGTGGTCGAGGTAGCTCCATGCCTGCTTCGAATGCAGCCGTCCTGTCCAACCCCTGACCTGTCGCTCCATCGTCCGGATGTAACTGATGAAAATCACTGATCATGGAACTGGTCAGGGTTGAAAGGACAAAATCCTGGAATGGTCAAACCGACAACCCAAATTACCCACATCCCTGGCATTTAGTCTAAAATTCACCACAGCGGTGAAAGAGGGTATATGTTTCCCATGGGAAAACCAACCCAGAGAGGGTAAGTCACCTGCCCATGATCACATAGCTAGCGCGAGGCTGAGCTGGGATTCGGAGCCACGTCTAGGTGACCAAGCATCTTGAGGTCTCAGAGCAGCGAGGCTTCCAGGGCGAGTCAGGGGAAAGTGGGGATGAGAACGGGGTGGAGGCAGCATCTTGAAATTGATCCGGTGCCAAGAGCTTGAATCTCGGTTAATTCCACCTTACGATTTATTAGTTAGGAACAAGGGGTAGGGGGAGGACAACACAGTTGTGTTGGTTTTGTGTTGTGATTTTTTTTTTTTTTAATCTCTGAGATGTCCCAAAATGTTTACCTTGTAAATTTGTTCAGCGGAGAGGTGGGTAAACACAAGCATTCAGAATGTGAACAGCTTCATCCAGCCAGAACGCCTGGCCGGTTTGCAGAGGTAAATGGAAACCACTGCAAACAGCAGGTGGGAGCCATGAGCCTTCCGGAGCAGGAGGCTCGGCCCCAGCGTGTAGCTCGCGGCCCCCGGGGAAGGCCACAGCGCGCTGAGAGATGGGAGGGGTGCGCTGCCAGGCCGCCCAGCTGTCCCTCGGGGTGCCCCCCTCGGGAGGGCGAGGCCAGGCCGTTCACAGCGCACCCATTCCAAGCCTCACTGCATTCAGTGAGATGCCACGTCCACAGGTCAGTCTTTTACACGGCACCAGCCATTCTCCCTGCTCGGCGGCAGAGCACGAACTGGGCCCTGCCTCAATCAAACGTGTCATCCTCGAATTCCAAGATGCGTCCCGGGTGGCTCCTGGCAGACGGTCAAAGACCAGCAGCTAGTGTGCATCGTGTCACCAGGGCCATCCAAGAGGACATGAGGTGGACATCTACATTGCATAACGTCCTTGCCAAGGGCCCAGAATCTGGAGTCACACTGGTCTGAATTGGAATTCTGATTCTACCATCTGTTGGCTTCACGTCTTCTGGCCTCAGTTTACCCATCAGAAATGAGGGGGTCATACTTGTTTCCACCAGGGGGCTGTTGTGAGAACGTAAGGCATGAGAAGGACGGGGCACAGAGCCTGGCACGTAGTAAAGTGCTTGATCTGTGCTAATAGTAATGATGATGAGGAGGGCAAGGGACATGGTGGCAGGGAGTGGGGGAGGAGGGTAGGAACTCTGAAGTGAGGTGTAGAGGGCTCTCGGTGGGCCCACCATAGCACAACGCCGTCTTAACAGCCCCGCTCCTGTCTGAGGCCCCACACAGTAGACAGTCTCAGGAAGTCACAATAAGAGACTCCCCTGGCCCCCTCCCTTCCTTGTGAGCCACTCTGACCACGCTGAGTTCTCGCCCAGGCCATGTGGACTGTAGGATGCCATTCAGCCCGAGCACCTCTCCATCATGAGTATTTTGCAAACCACTCCCTTATTGGCTGTGAGGACAATGAGAGAAGAAAGACCTCCTGGTGACTTCACAGTTGGGAAAAATAGATGCCCCTAAGTCATACCCTCTGCCCTTGGCTAAGTATCAAACTCCTCTCTTCCCCCGGGAAATTCCTTCTTTCATTTGCTGTAGAGTGACTTCTGCTGCAGTATGTGTTTTTGAAGTGGAAAATTGAAAGCACACGATTCATTCCCAAAGAAAACTGTTAGTTCACAGCTGAGAAATCACTTGGCTATTGGTCCAAAGGGGTTACTTTGCAGGTTTGCGGGCCGGGCGGTGGGAGGGGGAACAAATATGTAACGCTGCTTTCTCCCCTTTCTGGGTCCAGAGCTACTTTGGAGATAGAGAGGGAGCCAGAGAAATGGAGATCCGAGTGTCACCTGTATTACCGATCACATTAAATGGGAGGGTATGGCTTGCGTCTGACCAAAGTGACTTGCTACCGTACCCCTGAATTGATCTGATTCCCCCAAACGTGAGGATTCCCTGATGGAGGCAGAGCTTGCCCCACTGCTGTATCACGTGGCTGACAGCAGAGAGTTTGTGTCCTCGGAACGCAGACATGTCCCCAAAGAGAGGGATGGGGGAGGAAGAAAGGGGGTCCCACATAAACTCCTAAGTGACAGATCACTCCTCCTTGCTGGGTGAGGAAGAGAGGCAGCAATGGTTGCTCCAGGGAAGCCCCTCCATGGGGAAACCAGAGAACAAGGGCAAAATTCCTCGGGGTTTTGTTTTCCTTAACCAACTGGTTGACCAGAGTGTGTGTTTGTGCCGCTCCCAGTGGAGAACGGATTGTCCCAGCTACATGACACCGCCCGCCCAGCACCAGCACGTGCTCCCTTCATCTATCTTCCTGGGACCATCATAAGACAATGTAGATTTTGCCCCCATGAGGCCCTGAAATGGGTCAGAATAGGATGTTAATTTGATCAACCTCGAGCTCCAGTGCTGTACCCAAGACTGCAAGTTCAGAACTTATTCTCTTTCCAACCCAAATTTATGTCCAGCCACATGGCCCAATAAACTCATCAGAGGTTCTGTAATGAGATTTAATAGCAGTGTGAAGATACTTCAATAAGAAAATGCATAAAGAGCTAATAAAAAATGCATAAAGATTCTTCAATAATAAATGCCAAAATAAGATGCCCCAAATTTGGATATAAGCCTTTCCCATTATCAAATTCCTAGGGAGATTTTAGAGATTAAAATCCCGCAGAGATTAAAGTCCAAAACCAAAGTATTTTGCCTCTCTGAATTAAAGTCCAAAGACAGTCCAAAGTACCCAAGTTAAGTCCAAGTGCAAAGAAATGAAGGGAGGTCCTCCCTGTTTTCTCATTTAGGCTCAGTCTCAGGCAGAGATATGATTTGATTTCATCTGCTCTAACCTCCCAAGCCAGGGCCCAGAACTTGAGATGGTCGAGTACTGGATACTCCCGTGAGCCATGACAGGTCCAGCGAGGACCCCTCACACCTCTTCCTTCCCGCTGCTACCCAGGTCTACAGAGTCGCACACAAAGGACTTGAGAGGGTGGGGAAGGAGAGCAGGCGACGGCAGACAGGGGGACACCTGCTGCAGACGCTGGCTGGGCAGAGGGGGACAGAACGGCAACTCTGAATGAACAGGGAAGCTTTGCCCATCACATGGGATTGGGCATAGACTCAGACCTGAGCCGAGTCTAAGTGTTATCTAAAGCATCATTGAGGGGCGCCTGGGGGGCTCAGTCGCTTAGGCCTCCGTCTCTTCGTTTCAGCTCAGGTCATGATCTCAGGGTCATGAGATCAGCCCTGAGGTGGGCTCCACGCTGAGTGGGGAGACTGCCTGAGGATTCTCTTTCCCTCTCCCTATGTCCCTCCCCTGCTCATGCATGCGTGCTCGCTCTCTCTCTCAAATAGATAAATCTTTTTTTAAAAAAAAGTGTCATTGAACTTTCTATTACTGAAAGTGTTTATCAAAGTCATGGATCTGTCCAAGTCTATACCCAGGGGTAGAAGAACATCCCCCTTGAATAAAGGTAAACGGGCAGTGGGAAACAAAACAAAATTGCTTTTTGATTCCATATCACATATTAAGCTCATACAAAGCACAGGCTACAGTCCCATAGTGCTTGATCTGTGCCTCCCTTATGGAATTTCCCTTCCCAACGTGCAGTATGGTTACAGTGGGCACATCTCTTGGGCCGGTAGGCTGTAAGCCCCTTGCAGACAGATATCTTCTTTATCTGTCTCTTAAAACTCCTATCAGAGTGTCTGGAACATGGCAGGTGTTCAGTAAATATTTGAGGAGAGAAGGAAGAAAGGGAGAGAAAGAGAGAAAGAGAGAAGGAAGGAAGTGAGAAAGGTCAGAGCATCAATGAGAATTTGGTGCAGCAAAGATCATTGGCCCTCAGTGGAACGGGAAGACTGTGACTTCAGAATCAAAGGGCATCTTCCCCACATTCTGCAAGGAATTTCTGCTCTTTGAATCCTTTGCTCTAGATTACTCTTCGGTCCAGACCTGCACACAGCCGCCTGCCTTTGGCCATTGGTCGAGTAGGTCAGATGGGTAGGAGAGCTACCAGGCTGGTGTAGAGACTGTTGGATGGGGTGTCTAGAGCTCCTGGCACCAGGCCCAGGGATACCTGTCTGGTACTCCAAGTCACCTCATCTGGTATGTGGCGGGTGGCAATGCCATCTCCCTCCAGTTCTCAGGGTTGTTACGGAGAGCATTTGGAAGGGGCAGGTTTCAGCACCCTATGCAAGGCTGTCATAGCCCTGGAAGGCTGGGCTCTTTCTCTCAGCTCTGGAGGCTTCCCTACCAGGAGGGAATCAGAACACAGTGCAGACATCTGGGAGATCCTGGACCGCGCGCTCCCTTTCGTGATAACCACAACCCTCCTCACGTCCGGTCTACTCTCCTCGGGAGAGAAAGGTCACTGATAGGATTTCAATGGCTCCCCTTCATAATTCCACTCTTGGCCCTTCTTGATGCTCTGCCTTCACACACCTTTCTGCCAAATGGGCTCCGAGCGTGCTCTGAGGGGTACTCCATTTTCATGTTATTCCAGCCTGTGGTTGTCATGAAGTGGCATCAACACTTGTCCTGATGTTGCTTCTTGAGTCTGGTGTGTGCGTGTGTGTGTGAGAGAGAGAGAGACCGAGAGAGAAGGATGCAGGTGGAAGGAAGAAGAGGGAGATTTGCCATCTATTTTTTATTTACATAAATAATGCATGCTCATTGTAACAAGTCAAATAATGAGAAGAGTTTTTAAGTGCATAGTCTCAACCTTCCTCTGGAACCCCAGTATATGGGACCCTCAGCCCTCACAAATCCTCTGCTTCTCACCTAAGCTTTCCCGCTATATGTGTCATTGAACTTTCTATTACTGAAAGTGTTTATCATGCTCACGCGCGCGTGCACACACATACACGTGCCTCATAGTCTCATCAACCTCTCTCTGCTGCCCTGCTAACCTCTCCCAGATGGACACATTTGTTCCATACTCTCCTAGAGGCAAAGACTAGCGACATCTCAATTGCTGCTCTAGTCCAGAATCCACTGAACTGTCCATGCCCTTCACTTTAGACAATCCTAAAATAGCCACAGTAAATTCCCTTGGCAGACCCATCTCCCTCATATGGCTCAGCATCCCTGCCCCAAAGAGGAGGCCCCTCCTGCAAGGCCCGTTAGGGAAGTGGGAGAACCGTTTGGAGAAGGTAGGACTCCAAGACTAACATCAACAAAATGCATCTGAACATTTCCAGGGCCAAGCAAACCATATGTCTTCATAATTTGATTGTGCCCTGGTCCCAGAGGCACTCCCAGCTGTATTGAACACCGATGGAGTTATTTAAGATCATAAATAATATTATCAGAGAGGGTCCACTGGGTAAACAGAGTCAGTGTGTAATTGTCGGAATGTGATATTGATTGTTCTTCACTGACTAATGAATTATTCTGTTTAAGAGCCCACAGAAATAGTGCACAGCATTTCAAGGCAATGGGGCCTTTGAAAGGTTTTCTTGAAGAGTGGCCTCTGCCTAGCAGTGCTGGCTGCCAGACCCAAAGGAAGGGGCTTTATCAGCCACCCTTCTGTTATTTTCAGTGAAAAATAACAGGGAACCTCACACTCTAGGGAGCCCAGCAGGAGCCATGGTCATGAGTGGAGGCAACTGCCATATCCAACCAAATCCCGCCCCCTTCTGTTTCACGTTTCATACCCTGTCTCCACAAAGACCCGAGGCTGCAGATCTATTACACAAAGGGCCCAACATGTGCATTGCGGGTTAGGGGTGTCCTGGCATATCTTTCTGTGTACTGCCTACAAGCTATTGGTTTTAAGCTTCTTCGATGACCTTCCAGCGATGGACTAAACTCATGCTTTTAGGGCAAGGCTATTTATTAGAGGGAGTTCCAAAAAATAGAAGTTGTTGCTAATCTCTGTGCCTGCTCCCTCTCTTAAAAGCAGAGCCTCCCTGGGGGCATGGTGGGAAAACAATTCAGAGAGTCTCTACCCCCATGTCTACACCTTGGCCCCTTTCCCTCCTGGGCCCCCAACCTGCCCAGTTTTACACTCAGTTCTTGGCTGTTGGCCAATCCTGATCCTCTTTACTAGGGAATGCCTTTTCGTGTATTTTCCCCCCCATTTGACTGTTGGACTCTTCATCTTTTCCTTAATGATTTTTCTGAATTCTTTATATTTGGAGTGCTAATCCTTTACTGAATTTATTTATTGCAAATATATTCTTTCCATCTGTGGTTTGTCTTTCCACTTTCTTTATGCCGTTGTTTTGGCCAACATGTCTTCCTGATGTTAACGTAGTTCGATGTATCAGTCCTTGAATTCATTATGAATGCTTTTTGTGTAAGAAATCTTCCACATCTTACAGTCACAAAGATAGCCTCTTTTATTTACTTCCGAAAGCTTTAAAGTTTGGCCTTTCACATTTAAGTCTTTAGTTTATGAGGAAATTAATTTTACAGTTTATGCATTAGCATCCAGTTTCACGTGTTTTTCCTAAGCACAGGCGGGAGTCCCAGCCCAATGTCAGCTCGCCCCTCCTCTTCCCAGTGATCTGCAAGGCCACCGCCCCCTGTTAAGATTCTGTACATGAGCGGGGCTGTTGCTAGCTCTCTATTCCGATTCATTGGTCCATTAGCCTAGCCCTGTACCAATTCCATGATATCTTATCTCCACATGAACATCTCCTCCTCCTTCCCACTGGCCCCTTCCAATGACGCTTTGATCCAATCCAGTCCTCAAGATTTCCCCTCTGTGAATTCTTCCCGGATCTCCTCTGTCTACCGGTTCTCTCTCTCTCCCCCTTGTCTGACCTCTCACCTCTACCATTTATTTACAGTTTACTGTATCTTGATCACACGCATATGTCTTTATGTCACACACACTAACTCTCATGAACAAGCATCATTCCTTTTGTTTTTTTGATTCCCACTGTGCTGCCACCCCACCCCAACACCTCCACAGCACCAGACCCCCAGCAGATATAATGAATATATGTTTAAAAGATTCAAAGGCCAATCTCAACTTTGATCTTCAAATCTCAATGGGCCTACCCATCCTGGGAAACGACCATTTGGGCCCTTCGGGATACATTATTTCTTAACCACGGGTTACTTTTCTCTGGTCCATCCAAGTGAGCCTGGCAGAGTTGGTGAGGCCAAAGGACATCGCTGAGGAACGAGAAGACCCTGCCTGTCTTGCCCAAGGAGATCTAAGACACCCAGAAGCACGGGGCCAAACGCTGCAAGAGTAACCAGGTGGGACTGTGGTGGGAGGTGGTACCAGGGTGGGAGGTGGTACGAAATCCATGCTGAAGCCCCGGGGAGCGCTGCCAGATCATCATCCCAAAGACTGAAGTCCTTGGCCGAACAACAGAGAGAATCCTTGGAGATACTTGTGCTTGCTGCCCCCACACCCGTTTACAAAATCACCTCAGTCTTCCTATTCAGACCTGCCTCTGTAGCCTGCAAAGGAGACTGCCAAGGAAGGGACTCCTAGCAACTAGGAACAGCAGGGACTTGAAGTCTTGCAAAGATCCTTCAGAGAAGGAACCTTCCTGGACTGGCTCATTCCGCTGGTGGTGCAGTATAGGCTCCAACCAGGTGAGGGGGGTAGAGGTTTGCACTGATGTAAACGTATAGGGAAAGGAAAGGGGAAGCAGAAGGAAGGGAGGGAGTACTTGGTGGTTGAGAAAGGACTCGCCATACCGCATCATTCACTCAGCAAACATTTTTAAAGGACCTACTCTATACTGGGGCCTCTGCTGAGCGCTCGAGAGTCAGGGACGAAGCAGCCCCTGTTCCTATTGGCATTCTGCACGGTGCCACCCTAGGAGCAGCAGCTGGGCATGGTGGCTGTGAAATGAATCTCTTACCCCAATTCGTTTGCCTTTTTTTTTTTTTTCTGAGTTCAATCTGCAAGTTAATTCAGAGCAAAAGACAGTTACTTAAATCCAGATATTTTATCTTAATGTGGGTAATTCCCATAATATCATACATTAAGATATCTGATTTCAGCTGCCACCCAACAGGCGGCCGGGATGTCATTTCAGATCTGTTTTATCGCCGCATGTGCATATGTTTCTATTTCGTTTATGGCACATGAGAGGTTGTCATCAGATTGGTCTCACATTCAAAGTGTGGGACTAGAAGCAGTGAGATTTTTAACCTTTACATAAGGTGGAAGCTCTGTGTACCGAGCGTGTGAACGTGTGTGTGCATGTGTGTGCCCATGCGCACGTGTGTGGTTTACAACCAGAAAGAGGGCAGAGGCAGGGAAGACCATACCATCTCCCACCCCACTGAGGATCCGTTCTCATTCATCTGTATCAACAGCAACTGGAAAACCCCAGTCTTAAGGAGCCAATGGCCCATTGCTGCTCAAAAGCCCCAAAGAGGCTAACCCGGTAGCTTTCTGCTGAGCCCAGTTCATCATTGGTAAGAAGGTAAATTGCAAAGAGGGCACTTTTCTGCTCTCAGCCCTATTCACCCACCCTGTAATCTCAGCCAAATTAGCAACGCTTCACGGGGCTGTTTGTTTGGGGCTGATTCTGCTGCCTCCGCACTGTTGTTCACCAAGATAGTCTGGGAAGCTGCCAAGCGATTAAGCGATCATGGTTAGCCTGTTCCTTGAACTGCTTTCTTCTGGAATATTAAAAGTTTTACAGCCTCAAGCAGTGCACTTTGGCTCCTAGTAATTAATACCGATTTTGCCATAATATCTTATTTTTATGGGCATTATCTTGTTTTTCATGAGCTGCAAAAAATATCACTACAGCTTATGAAATATGTTATAATATCTCGCTTTGCACAAGTGTATTTGTGCCATTATCTGGCCCCTGGAGCAGCTAATTTAGCCCACATGGTACAGAGCAATATTTATTTTCCTACTGACTGAGGGGCACGTTTCTGACGATGTCGCACATACGAGCAGCTCTAGCCTTGGTCACAAACGTGTCCTTCAAAAGGGACCACCTCTTTTGACCTTGCCTGACATCTAGTAAACATGGGTCCTCTATCCTCCGGCCTTTTAAAATATATTCCCATTATATATTTTTAATACATTATATTGCATTTGTGTATTTGTCTCTCCACCAGACCATGAGCTTCTCAAGGACAGAATCTACATCTTTTCACTGTTGTGGTTGGGCTCCTATTTTAGAACATGAGACGTTGTACATGTTCAATAAATATTTATCGAATGATTGACTATGGCCTTGTTTAACACATTAAATAAGTTTGTCTAGGCAAAGAACTTAGCAAAGGACTTTACACAGAGCAGACATCCAATATATATTGGTTATTTTTATACTAATTATTGTGAAGCCCAAATCTGTCTCCCTGTAATTCGCCCCAATTGGTCCGAGCTCTAGCACTTGGCTTACAAGTCAGCACTGGGAAGGACGGGGAGTGCTACTCTCAGCAGTAATCTAGCTGAGCTACTGCCCTGTGGGGGAATGGGGGCTGGTTGGGGACAATTCACCATGGCCTCCTGCCTCAGGGAAAATACTCATGTTTATGTAATATATGAATGTTTGCAAGGAATTTTCATAAATGCCATTTTATCGTATCCTCTTTTTTTAAAAAAAGATTTTATTGTTTGTTCCAGCACTTTGAAAAATGTCATTGGAATTTTGATCAGGATGGCATTGAAGGTATAGATTGCTCTGGGTAGCATAGACATTTTGTATGGAATCAGAAAAGACCCTGAATCACCAAGGAAATGTTGAAAAAGGAAAACAAAGTTGGGGGCATCACGTTGCCCGATTTCAAGCTATATTACAAAGCAGTGATCACCAAGAGAGCATGGTACTGGCACAAAAGCAGACATATAGACCAATGGAACAGAATAGAGAGCCCAGATATGGACCCTCAACTCTATGGTCAAATAACCTTTGACAGAGCAGGAAAAAATATGCAATGGAAAAAAGACAGTTTCTTCAATAAATGGTGCTGGGAAGATTGGACAGCCACACGCAGAAGAATGAAACTTGACCATTCTCTAACACCATCCACAAAGACACAAAGATAAACTCAAAATGGATGAAAGACCTCAATGTGAGACAGGAATCCATCAAAATCCTAGAGGAGAACATAGGCAGTAACCTCTTTGACATCAGCCACAGCAACTTCTTTCAAGATACATCTCCAAAAGCTAGTGAAACAAAAGCAAAAATGAACTTTTGGGACTTCATCAAGATAAAAAGCTTCTGCACATGAAAGGAAACAGTCAACAAAACAAAGAGGCAACCCACAGAATGGGAGAAGATATTTGCAAATGACGCTACAGATAAAGGGCTGGTATCCAAGATCTATAAAGAACTTCTCAAACTCAACACCCAAAAAACAAATAAGTCAAAAAATGGGCAGAAAACAAGGACACTTCTCTGAAGAAGACATACAAATGGCTAACAGACCCATGAAAAAATGTTCATCATCATTAGCCATCAGGGAAATTCAAATCAAAACCACATTGAGACACCACCTTACACCAGTTAGAATGGCAAAAATGGACAGGGCAAGAAACAACAAATGTTGAAGAGGTTGTGGAGAAAGGGGAACCCTCTTATACTGTTGGTGGGAATGCAAGTTGGTATACCCACTTTGGAAAACAGTGTGGTGGTTCCTCAAAAAATTAAATATAGAGCTACCCTATGACCCAGCAATTGCACTCCTGGGTATTTACCCCAAAGACACAGATGTAGTGAAAAGAAGGGCCATATGCACCCCAATGTTCATAGCAGCAATGACCGCAATAGTCAAACTGTGGAGAGAGCCCAGATGCCCTTCAACAGACGAATGGATAAAGAAGATGTGGTCCATATATACAATGGAATATTACTCAGCCATCAGAAAGGATGAATACCCAACTTTTACATCAACATGGATGGGACCGGAGGAGATGATGCTAAGTGAAACAAGTCAGGCAGAGAAAGTCAATTACCATATGGTTTCACTTATTTGTGGAACATAAGGAATAGCAGGGAGGACATTAGGAGAAGGAAGGGAAAAATGAAGGGGGGGGAATTGGAGGGGGAGACGAACCATGAGAGACGATGGACTCTGAGAAACAAACTGAGGGTTTTAGAGGGGAGGGGGGTCGGGGGATGGGTTAGCCCAGTGATGGGTGTTAAGGAGGGCATGTACTGGATGGAGCACTGGGTGTTATACGCAAACAATGAATCGTGGATCACCACATCAAAAACTAATGATGTATTGTATGGTGACTAACATAACATAATAAAATAAAATAGAAAAATAATAAAAAATAAAAAAAGATTTTATTTATTTATTTGTCAGAGCAAGAGAGCACAAGCAAGGGGGAGGTGTAGGCAGAGGGAGAAGCAGGTTCCCCGCTGAGCAAGGAGCCCGATGTGGGACTCAATCCCAGGACCCTGGAATCATGACCTGAGCTGAAGGCAGATGCTTAACCAACTGAGGCACCCAGGTGCCACTTATTGTATCCTCTTTAAAAGCCAGTGATGTAGGTGGGGGTGTAACATTTAACTCCCTTTTACAGATACTTTGTGGTGTCCTGCCCAAGACCATACAGCTATGAGGGGTAGGAGTAGACTTAAATCCAGGATTTTAGCCTCTGGACATCTGCCTCCAGTGGCCTTTGAGGTGGCTCTTGATAGTGGTGGCTTCAAAAGATGAATGGCACAGATGGACTGGGTTACCCCAAAGTAGCTCCACCTGGCATGATTTGGGGCAGAAATGCTGCGCTGGCCACTCCTCTAGATAAGCGAGGCAGAACACTTATCTCCCAATCCCATTTTCCCCTTCAGTTTATGCCTTTGGTCCTGGCTGTGGCCCAAAGTCTCTGTGATGCTGTCTTTTCTTGATACCTCAATCCATTCATGAAGTCGACAAGCAGAAATGATGGAACACCTCTTTTGGAGCCATCAGCTGACTGGACTCTGGGACCCAGTGGGTCCATGCCACACTAGTAATCAGGAGAAATGTCCGGTGCTGGCATTGAGGAGGGTCTTAGAGCGCAGCGATGGCCTTATTTTATTTTCCCAGCTTTGGACAGTGGGAACGTCACTCTGTGCAGAGAAAAGACTCTTGGTGTCCACACTTAGAGTATTCAAATTGGAGGGCATCATGGTGTAGAGGGAGAAGTATATTCCAGTTCTACCACAGAAGTTACCATGATGTTACCTTGAGCAAGTGACATTCTCACTTAAAGACTCAGTGGCCTCTTCAATAAAATGGGTGTAGAAAAAAAAAAGGTACTCTGAAAGAGCCAGTGAAATGATGTAGGAGAACCCTGCTTTGGACACTAAGGTCCATACAAACAGAAAGGATTATTCTGCCAAAAGTAACTTCTATGACCTTGAGTTGCATCTGTCATCCTCCCCAAGTCTAGCCTGGCTATGACTTTCATATACCTCTTCCGTGTTTTAGCAGCAGAACCATGGTGACTTAGTAGAGGGAAGGTTTATATAAGACCTGTTCTGCAGGATGGCTACGTGCTGGGACCAAGCCCTACTGGAGTTTGGCTCCTCATTGGACCCCTGAGTGTAAAAATAGCATGACTACGATTTAAATATTTGTTCAATTTTTAATATTAGCCATAAACCTGGTTAGTATCTCAGTAGTTTCATGAAACATTTCCTGTATTCTAATCTATTTTGCAAAATGTTGTGGGTTTCTTAAAAATTTTGTCTCACCATTAAAGTTTGTAGATTTTAATAAGCAACAATTTTTAAAGATGCAGTAATCTTCCAACAAATATTTATCTGTCTTTCATGGCCCTACAAACTGAACCTTTAAATCCATAAATATGTTTCCTTGAGTATCATACTTATCTCTCAAGCTTAGTGATAAGGGGGAAGCACAAGAAAAATTTCAAGTTTTTGTGTTGCTAACACTAACATATTAAACTTGCTATACACTGGAAGAAGAAAAACTGCAGAAGATGCCATCTGACCCAGTGATCTGGAGGCTGCTCAGAAGCCAGGGCAACTCAATGATCACCTAGCTTCAGATAGCAATTCACTTAAATACTCCTATTTCACAAACGCTTGTAGTTAGAAGTGTTGAACTTTGAAATCGTAGTAACTTCAGGTTGTATATATCATAGAAACCCCCGAAATCAGCACTTCAACCACTGAATTGTGGAATCTCAGCGTTTAGGAAACCTGAGGGGTTATCTTTCTAACTCAACCCTTATCCAATTGTTATATGTGTTCACGCTACTCTTTGTGGCATGAACATAGTAGGACTTCTCTAGTGGTGGAGAGCCTTTCTTGTCCATCTTTGTGTCTCCTATGCTGTGACTCTGTGCCTCCTATCACTTGAGCATAGTCAGTGCTAAATAGTTGTTGTTTGAATGAATGAAAAAATAAGTACCTAAAGAGAGAATAAAGGAATAAAGAACTGAGTTGGCCTTGCATAGCTAGAATGCATCTCAGCTCAACTAGGACAGAAGCTGCCTTACTTGGTGACAATGACTTGAAATCATTGCACTCACTCAATAAACTTTTATTCATTTGATCATTCACCGAACAAATATTTATTGGGTGCTTACTGAATGCAAACACTGTTCTAGGCACTCAAACTACCTCAGTGAGTAAAACAGAAAAAAATTCGCTGTCAGGAACCAACCTTCTAAGGAAAGGAAAATAAATGGCCAATCCAATGGGTCGATGTTTAAAAGAATAAGGGGACTGAATATCTCTACTGATTTTGCTGCTTTTGCAACATTTAGGTCACAATTATAAAATTAATTTGTTGATGGCTACTATTTCCGGACACTCATCCAGGCACTTGGGGAAGAACAAAGGTTGATAATATACACAGAGGGATCAACATTTATGCAATGGGATTGGATGGTACAATTGCCAGAGACTTTAGTTCATTTGTTGTAATACACGACTTACAGATTCTTCCCACCATACCTATGACCTGGGTTATTAAATTTTTATATCCCACAAGGACTTTATGAAGATCGCGCATCTGTGTGTGCTACCCAGATTACTATTTATCTGTCATTTATTTTAGAGAATGGTAGTACTGACAATAACTGTTATCGGTGTGTGCGGCCGTGGCTGAAAAGACCATCCTGGGACCAACTGTCCTTTCCACACTGTGCACATAAGAAGATTACTCTTTGGTTTGGGAAAGAACGCACTGTTTGCAAAGTCAATGATTGTTTACTGCTCAACTCGGACTCTCAGCTCAGAGGAGTCTTTGCTCCAGAACAAGCCCTCCTGGTGCCTTCCATCCCCCACTCCCTTCCCCAGCATGGAGCCTTCTATGGCCGCGTGCTCAGTGGCTCATCTGATGTAACACTTTTCCATGACAACCAGTGGTTTTGTTTCAGGGCTGGAGTTGGGTCTGGATGTCACTTGAGGTGTCCACTCACCCCTTTACCTGTGAACCAGGCTGTGGGTCTCTTAAAACCACCCTTTTCCTAGATAGGTGCTGGCTTGGTACCTAAGGAAGGTGTTTCTGTTTGTTCCCAAAACAACAGCTTATTTTCATATAGAAAAAAAAAAACTTATAAATCAAGTTGATCTGTGTTTTATAAGGTAAGGAGACACATTTTTTATGGTTTATTTGACACTCTGGAATCATATAGGTATATATTTGCAGAATTAATGCAACTCAAATATAATGCATAGTAATAATTGATATAACTTAATAGCTTATGCAATATCATATACATATATATATCATCCTTTACGTAAGGAAACATTTATTATCTGTTAGTTTTCTGCCAACCTTATCTCTCTCACTAAGATTGTAGGGCACAGGCCCTGGCCCAGCAAAGAGTAATCTGTTCCTGATAGCACACTACTGTGTACACAGTGGGTACTTGTTGTGGATTTATTGAACAATAAACACATTTTAGAATGATAAATTATTATAAATATTATTTTTAAAAACTGAGGCTCAGAGAGGTATCTAAAAGTCTAAGCGAAATCCTCTGTGCTTATGAACAAAAATAAGATGACCAGCAACCAAAGGCGTTATTTTAATCCTTTAATCTTTGTAACAACTGTGTTCTAAAATAGTCAAGGCTAGCTTTTCTATCCCCTCAGGACAGGTAAAACCTGAGGCTACCAGGGTAAACTCATCTGTCCAGAGTCACATGGCCACGCCTTACAAAGACAACGCACACACTAAATACTTGCCGAACTAACCAAGTATTTAATGAATACCTATTTTGTACTCGGCAACAGACAAGAAGCTTTGGGAACAGTAAAAGTATAAAACACGGTCCATGCTTTCACGGATCTTGCCACCCCGCTGAAAAGTTCTGGTATCTGCAAGCCAACATTTGAATAATCATGAGAAGGGCCAAAATAAGCACGAAAAAAAAAAAGCAAGAAACAAAAAACAAAATGAGTGTGAAAGACCTGAAGCTGTGTGACGATCAGGAAAAGGGTAGACCAGCGTGGGTGTCAGTAATCAGGGACAATTCTCAAAGGAGTCAGGAACATTGATTCGAACATTAACGATGCTTTTGTCTTCAGGACTGCGGAGACCTATATGATACTTTGGGGAGCAGGTAACTCGGGAGCCCGTTCTTCATTTCCCGCTCATCCCTGATGGGCAGGAAGACAAGCAGAGCAACCACCTGAGGAGTAGGGGAAAACCGCGCTCTCCTGAGCGACCCCATTTTAGGCACAAATGTCTTCTTCTTGGGGCAGAGGTAGGGGGAGCCCTCTATTAATGGGGCCCCATGCACTCAGGGCATCACTCCCTGGAGGAGCCCAGGGAGAAAGGTTGAAGGGGCAGACTCCCTCATCCCCCGAAAGGCGCGCCCAGACCATTTAATTAGTGTCCCCGGGCTTGTCAGCCACTGTTTCCCCCCAAGGGATGCAGTCGGGCCTCACTTGTGCTGACTGTTATCTTTCAAGAGCTCAGAGCGGAGTGCTTTTTCAGTAACCTCATCAAAGGATAAGCTAGGATTCAGATAAGCTTTTCAAGGAGGAAGTCAGGGTTATAATTTTCAGAGACTTCTGAATGTCACCTCCAATTTTCAACTCTTCAGTTCAAATGCCAGTTTGGGGGAGCCGGGCAGCCTCAGATATTGAAATGGCAACCTCTGACCTCAGGCCTTCTACATCCCTGGTCATCTTAGAGCCTGGAAGATCCAAGAGTTGAAAGTGCTGGAGATGTCTGACTTTATAATAATTCTGCTTCTCAGAAGTGCAAATTACACAGGAATTGGTGCTAAACTCTCCATTAACTACAGAGTCCAAAAAACCTTTAGTTTCCCAAATTACCTGTCAGTTTCTCTGCGACGCCATATAATTCTGTCGTTTAAGGGGGAAAATGGTTGTAATTTGAAATTTCAGTGAAATTTATAATTGAATCTGCATTTCATTTTGAAGACTTGATGTTCCTCCATTATGGCAATGGGCGGAGTTGCATTAAAAATTTCAGTTTCGCCTTTCCCTGAATTCCCTGGCTCCTTTCTCCTATCTCAGGCAGCAGTGCCCAATATGGCGGGAGCAGCTGTATGTTTCCTCATACGGTCTCCATTCTGAAACAGGTCTTTCAGCGATCATCCAGTCCATTCCCCACCTAGGCGTTGGGAAGCAGTTGGAGGAAGGGAAAACTGAACTCAAATAAATGTTAAAAAAATAATTGCTTCCCCTTTTAAAAACCCCATAAATGATGCCTTTGTGGCTTTTCAAACTTTCTCCTTGAGGGAACTTTGGAGCATAGACAGTGATTGGGTCTTTGGTTTTCCACTCTCGTTTCTTTTTTTTTAATAATTTTTTATTGTTATGTTAATCACCATACATTACATCAGTTTTTGATGTAGTGTTCCATGATTCATTGTTTGTGCATAACACCCAGTGCTCCACGCAGAACGTGCCCTCTTTAATACCCATCACCAGGCTAACCCATCCCCCCACCCCCCTCCCCTCTAGAACCCTCAGTTTGTTTTTCAGAGTCCATCGTCTCTAATGGTTCATCTCCCCCTCCGACTTACTCCCCTTCATTCTTCCCCTCCTGCTATCTTCTCCTTCTTTTTTTTTTCTTAACATATGTTGCATTATTTGTTTCAGAAGTACAGATCCGTGATTCATCAGTCTTATACAATTCACAGCGCTCACCATAGCACATACCCTCCCCAATGTCTATCACCCAGCCACCCCATCCCTCCCACCCCCCACCACTCCAGCAACCCTCAGTGTGTTTCCTGAGATTAAGAATTCCTCATATCGGTGAGGTCATATGATACATGTCTTTCTCTGATTGACTTATTTCACACAGCATAACACCCTCCAGTTCCATCCACATCGTTGCAAATGGCAAGATCTCATTCCTTTGGATGGCTGCATAATATTCCATTGTGTATACATACCACATCTTCTTTATCCATTCATCTGTCGATGGACATCTTGGCTTTTTCCACAGTTTGGCTATTGTGGACATTGCTGCTATAAACATTGGGGTGCACGTACCCCTTCGGATCCCTACATTTGTATCTTTGGGGTAAATACCCAGTAGTGCAATTGCTGGATGTATGGTAGCTCTATTTTCAACTTTTTGAGGAACCTCCATACTGTTTTCCAGAGTGGTTGCACCAGCTTGCATTCCCACCAACGGTGTAGGAGGGTTCCCCTTTCTCCGCATCCCCGCCAACATCTGTCATTTCCCGACTTGTTAATTTTAGCCATTCTGACGGGTGTGAGGTGGTATCTCATTGAGGTTTTGATTTGGATTTCCCTGATGCCAAGCGATGTTGAGCACTTTTTCATGGGTCTGTTGGCCATTTGGATGTCTTCTTTGGAAAAATGTCTGTTCATGTCTTCTGCCTATTTCTTGATTGGATTATTTGGTCTTTGGGTGTTGAGTTTGATAAGTACTTTATAGATTTTGGATACTAGCCCTTTATCTGATATGTCATTTGCAAATATTTTCTCCCATTCTGTCAGTTGTCTTTTGGTTTTGTGGACTGTTTCTTTGGCTGTGCAAAAGCTTTTATCTTGATGAAATCCCAATAGTTCCTTTTTGCCCTGGCTTCCCTTGCCTTTGGCGATGTTTCTAGGAAGAAGTTGCTGCGGCTGAGGTCGAAAAGGTTGCTACCTGTGTTCTCCTTCAGGATTTTGATGGACTCCTGTCTCACGTTTAGGTCTTTCAACCATTTGGAGTCTATTTTTGTGTGTGGTGTAAGGAAATGGTCCAGTTTCATTCTTCTGCATGTGGCTGTCCAATTTTCCCAACACCATTTGTTGAAGAGACTGTCTTTTTGCCATTGGACGTTGTTTCCTGCTTTGTCAAAGATGAGTTGACCATAGAGTTGAGGGTCCATTTCTGGGCTCTCGATTCTGTTCCATTGATCGACGTGTCTGTTTTTGTGCCAGTACCATACTGTCTTGATGATGACAGCTTTGTAATAGAGCTGGAAGTCCGGAATTGTGATGCCACCAGCTTCGGTTTTCTTTTTCGATATTCCTCTGGCTATTCGGGGTCTCTTCTGGTTCCATACAAATTTTAGGATTATTTGTTCCATTTCTTTGAAAAAAGTGGATGGTATTTTGATGGGGATTGCGTTGAATGTGTACATTGCTCTAGGTAGCACTGACATCTTCACAATGTTTGTTCTTCCAATCCATGAGCATGGAACGTTTTTCCATTTCTTTGTGTCATCTTCAATTTCTTTCATGAGTATTTTATAGTTTTCTGAGTACAGATCCTTGGCCTCTTTGGTTAAATTTATTCCTAGGTATCTTACGGTTTTGGGTGCAGTTGTAAATGGGATGGACTCCTTGATTCGTCTCTCTTCTGTCTTGTTGTTGGTGTATAGGAATGCCACTGATTTCTGTGCATTGATTTTATATCCTGCCACTTTACTGAATTCCTGTATGAGTTCTAGCAGATTTGGGGTGGAGTCTTTTGGGTTTTCCACATAAAGTATCATATCATCTGCAAAGAGTGAGAGTTTGACTTCCCCCTTGCCGATTTGGATGCCTTTGATTTCTTTTTGTTGTCTGACTGCTGTGGCTAGGACTTCTAATACTATGTTGAATAGCAGTGGTGATAGTGGACATCCCTGCCGCATTCCTGACCTTAGGGGAAAAGCTCTCAGCTTTTCCCCATTGAGAATGATATTCGCTGTAGGTTTGTCATAGATGGCTTTTATGATATTGAGGTATGTACCCTCTATCCCTATACTCTGAAGAGTTTTGACCAAGAAAGGATGCTGTACTTTGTCAAATGCTTTTTCTGCATCTAGTGAGAGGATCATATGATTCTTGTTCTTTCTTTTGTTAATGTATTGTATCACCTTGGTTGATTTGCGGATGTTGAATCAGCCTTGCCGCCCAGGGATAAATCCCACTTGGTCGTGGTGAATAATCCTTTTAATGTACTGTTGGATCCTTTTGGCTAGTAGTTTGGTGAGAATTTTTGCATCCATGTTCATCAAGGATATTGGTCTGTAATTCTCCTTTTTGATGGGGTCCTTGTCTGGTTTTGGGATCCAGGTAATGGTGGCCTCATAAAATGAGTTTGGAAGTTTTCCTTCCATTTCTATTTTTTTGGAACAGTTTCAGGAGAATAGGTATTAATTCTTCTTTAAATGTCTGGTAGAATTCCCCTGGGAAGCCCCCTGGCCCTGGGCTTTTGTTTGTTGGGAGATTTTTGATGATTGCTTCAATTTCCTTAGGGGTTATAGGTCTGTTCAGGTTTTCTATTTCTTCCTGGTTCACTTTTGGTAATTGATACATCTCTAGGAATGCACCCATTTCTTCCAGGTTATCTAATTTGCTGGCATAGAGTTGCTCATAATATGTTCTTATAATTGTTTGTATTTCTTTGGTGTTGGTTGTGATCTCTCCTCTGTCATTCATGATTTTGTTGATTTGGGTCATTTCTCTTTTTGATAAGTCTGGCCAGGGGTTTATCAATCTTGTTAATTCTTTCAAAGAACCAGCTCCTAGATTCGTTGATCTGTTCTACTGTTCTTTTGGTTTCTAGTTCATTGATTTCTGCTCTGATCTTTATTATGTCCCTTCACCTGCTGGGTTTAGGCTTTATTTGCTATTCTTTCTCCAGCTCCTTTAGGTGTAGGGTTAGGTTGTGTATTTGAGACCTTTCTTGTTTCTTGAGAAAGGCTTGTATTGCTAGATACTTTCCTCTCAGGACTGCCTTCGCTGTATCCCAAAGATTTTGAACAGTTGTGTTTTCACTTTTATTGGTTTCCATGAATTTTTTTAATTCTTCTTTAATTTCCTGGTTGACCCATTCATTCTTTAGTAGGATGCTCTTTAGCCTCCATGTCTTTGAGTTCTTTCCGACTTTCCTCTTGTGATTGAGTTCTACTTTCAAAGCATTGTGGTCTGAAAATATGCAGGGAATAATCCCAATCTTTTGGTACCGGTTGAGACCTGATTTGTGACCTAGGATGTGATCAATTCTGGAGAATATTCCATGGGCACTAGAGAAGAATGTGTATTCCGTTGTTTTGGGATGGAATGTTCCGAATATGTCTGTAAAGTCCATTTGGTCCAGTGTGTCATTTAAAGTCTTTATTTCCTTGTTGATCTTTTGCTTAGAGGATCTGTCCATTTCAGTCAGGGGGGTGTTAAAATCCCCCACTATTATTGTATTGTTGTCAATGTGTTTCTTTGCTTTTGTTATTAATTGCCTTATATAATTGGCTGCTCGCACGTTAGGGGCATAGATATTTACAATTGTTAGATCTTCTTGGTGGATAGACCCTTTAAGTACGATATAGTGTCCTTCCTCATCTCTTATTACAGTCTTTGTTTTAAAATCTAATTTGTCTGATATAAGGATTGCCACCCCAGCTTTCTTTTGGTGTCCATTAGCATGGTAAATGGTTTTCCACCCCTTCACTTTCAATCTGGGGGTGTCTTTGGGTCTAAAATGGGTCTCTTGCAGACAGCATATTGATTGGTCTTGTTTTTTAATCCAACTTGATAGCCTGTGTCTTTTGATTGGGGCATTGAGCCCATTTACATTCAGGGTAACTATTGAAAGGTTTGAATTTAGTGCCATTGTATTGCCTGTAAGGTGACTGTTACTGTATATTGTCTGTGTTCCTTTCTGATCTATGCTGCTTTTAGGCTCTCTTTTTGCTTAGAGGACCCCTTTCAATATTTCTTGGAGGGCTGGTTTTGTGTTTGCAAATTCCTTTAGTTTTTGTTTGTCCTGGAAGCTTTTTATCTCTCCTTCTATTTTCAATGATAGCCTAGCTGGATATAGTATTCTTGGCTGCATATTTTTCTCGTTTAGTGCTCTGAAGATCTCATGCCAGTCCTTTCTGGCCTGCCAGGCTCTGTGGATAGGTCTGTTGCCAATCTAATGTTTCTACCATTGTAGGTTACATATCTCTTCTCCTGAGCTGCTTTCAGGATTTTCTCTTTGTCTCTGAGACTCGTAAGTTTTTCTATTAGATGTCGGGGTGTTGACCTATTTTTATTGATTTTGAGAGGGGTTCTCTGTGCCTCCTGGATTTTGATGCCTGTTTCCTTCCCCACATTAGGGAAGTTCTCTGCTATTATTTGCTCCAATATACCTTCTGCCCCTCTCTCTCTTTCTTCTTCTTCTGGGATCCCAATTATTCTAATGTTGTTTCGTCTTATCGTATCGTTTATCTCTCGAATTCTGCCCTTGTGATCCTGTAGTTGTTTCTCTCTCTTTTTCTCAGCCTCTTTATTTTCCATCATTTGGTCTTCTATATCGCTGATTCTCTCTTCTGCCTCATTTATCCTAGCAGTGCCCCCATTTTTGATTGCACCTCATGAATAGCCTTTTTGATTTCGACTTGGTTAGATTTTAGTTCTTTTATTTCTCCAGAAAGCGTTTCTCTAATAACTTCCACACTTTTTTCAAGCCCAGCTAGTATCTTTAAAGACATGATTCTGAACTCTAGGTCTGACATCGTACCAATTTCTGTATTGAGTAGGTCCCTGGCAGATGGTACTACCTCTTGTTCTTTTTGCTGAGGTGATTTTTTTCATCTTGTCATTTTGTCCGGAGGAGAACAGAATGCTAACAGGTTAACAGCGTCTCCAGCAGATATACTCTCTACAAATCAGAAAAGACCTGAAACCAGGGGACAAGAAAGGAAAAGAAAGAGAAAAAAAAAAGGAAAAGGAAAAAGATAAAAACAAACAAAAACAGAACAAAACAAAAAAAACCAGAATATGATCAAATATGATCAGGCTAGTGCATAGATCAGTGCCACACACTAGCTTTTGGGCATATTTTGGTCTCTTAGAAGAAAGTTCCTGCTAAAATTTTAAAGGAAGAATGACTTATATATGTACAAAATAAGGGATGATACAATGAAGGGATGGCAGATGACTGTAAAGATGAAAATTATAAAAGATTTTATAAAAGGAATTGATAAGAAGTTGTTTTTAAAAAGAAAGAAGATTTAAAAAGAAAAAGAAAAAAGAAAAAAAAGAAAAAAAGGGAGAGATTGTGATCAGGCAGGAGACTAGAACAAAGCCATACACTAGTGATTTAGGGTATATCTTGATCCGTTAGAAGAAACTGTATCTCAAAATTTTAAAGAGAGAACAACTTATATATATATGCCAAAAATAAGGGTAACTACTATGAAGCGATAAAAATATGACTCTAAAAATGAAAATTAAAAAATGCTTTTTTAAAAAAGCGATCGATAAGATGTTGTTTGGAAAAGGGAAAAAGAAAAATTAAAAAAAAGTTAAAAAAAATTAACTTTGAAAAACTAATGAATCATAGTAAAAAAAGCCATGAATTCTATGTGCAGTATTCCCCTAGCGCTGGAGTTCTCCCGTTCTCCGTGATCGGTAAACTTGGTCTTGGCTTGCTGGCTGTTCGTGCCGATCTTCTGGGGGAGGGGCCTGTTGCCGTGGTTCCCAAATGTCTTTGCCGGAGGCTGAATTGCCCTGCCCTTGTCGGTCCGGGCTAAGCAAGCTGCTCGGGTTTGCTTTCAGGAGCTTTTGTTCCCTGCAAGCTCTGGTACAGCTTTGGAGGACAAGGGTGAAAATGGTGGCCTCCCAATCTCCACCCAGAGGAGCTGAGAACTCGGGGCCCCGCTCCTCAGTGCGCCCCCAGAGAAAAGCAGTCACTCCCATCTCTCCGGTCTCCGGCCGCACTCCATGCTCACCCGGCCTGTGACCGAGCATTTCTATGTCTGGCACCCGACCCCGTGTGGAGTCTCCAAACCCAGCAGATCCCTGTGGTGCGCTCCCGCCCCGCTCCTCCCGGGGGAGGAAGGGGAGTCTCCCCGGATCTGCCGCTTGTTGGGTCCCTGCTGGAGGAGCAGTGGCCCGACTGGGCCGCGGATCACGGTTTATGGCCACCCCGAGCTGAGAGCCCGTGCCTCGGCTCCGTCTCTGTAGCCGGCTTCCCCACTCCGATCCCTGGGAGCTCTGCTGCACTCAGGCAACCCTGGTCTTTCTGTGACCCCAAGGGTCCTGAGACCACACTGTCCCGCGAGGGATCTACCCCCCGCTTAGCCACTGGGGCGACGTCCCTCCGCGGAGCCGACTTCTAAAAGGTCCGATTTTGTGCTCCGCGGCTCTAGCACTTGCCAGAAGCGGCCGACGGAGGCCCCCTCCCCCGCCGTCTATCCTCCCGAATATCCCCTCGGATTCCCTTCTCCGCACGTCCTACCTTCCAGTAAGTGGTCGCTTCTCTGTTCAGAGAGTTGTTGCTACTCTCCTGTTCAATCTCCTGTTGAGTTCGTAGGTGTTCAGAATGGTTTGATCCCTATTCAGCTGAATTCCTGAGACTAGACGAAATCCAGGTCTCCTACTCCTCCGCCATCTTCTCCTCCACTCTCATTTCAACCAGAAGAGCTCACTGTAATAGAGTTAATTAATATAATCAAAAGTAGAGTTTTCTGGTTGAAATTGTCTATTTCTACTTAAGAATTCACTGAAATGAAGTGTTCCCTAGCTTGGAGGGGGTGGGCAGAGTTTGAAATCCACTGAACATACATGATATTATAGTTGGGGAAACTGAGCCCAGAGAGATAACTTTATGTCCATGTCAATGCCATCTGCTCGTTCATTCCACAAATATTTATTTGGAACTTTTTATATGCTAGGCATGTCCTAGGTACTGGAGTATAGCAGAACTAAACAGAACTCTTATCCTCATCACAGAGTTTATATTCTAGTGGGAGGAGTTAGACAATAAACCAGAAACCAATGTATCCTATGCCATAGTGCTACATGCCATCAAAAAAAATAGTAATAAAATAGAGTAAGAAGGGAAAAAAATATGTGGGGTGGAAGAGATGTGTTATTCTACATAGGATGGTCAGAGAAGGCTTTGCCAGAGAAGGTGACATAAGAAGACCTGAAGGAAGTGAAGGAGTAAGCCTTGCAGATAACTAGGAAAGGAACTTTCCAGAAGGGAACACACCAGACAGAAAATCTTTTTGCTTAGGATATTCTAGGAGCAGCCAAAACCGTGGCTGAAAGGAGCACGCAAAGTGGAATATTGGAACAGTATCTTCAAGATCAGAGGGGCCTGGTCATTTAGGATGCTATAGACCATTGTAGGTCATTTGGACTTTATTCTGAGTGAGCTGGGAACCACCTGAGGGTTTGGATCAGAGGAATGACCTGATCTGACTTAGTGTTTCTAAAGGATCTCTTTGGCTGCTGCAGAGAGAATAGACTATAGTTGAGCAGGGATGCAAATAAGGTATAAGTGAAGAGATTATTGCAATAACCCAGGCAAGAGGAGGTGGCAACTTGGACAGGGTGGAGGCAGTTGGGGGAATGAAAAGTGATTGGTCCTAGATACCTTCAAAGGGTTGAGCCAGAATGATTTGCTGTTGACTTGAATCTGGGGTGGGAGAGCAAAAAACGAGTCGAAGAAGACGCCAAGCTTTTATTGACCGGGCAGCTGGAAGAATGGAATCATCACTTTCTGAGATGGAGCGGGCTATGGGAAGAACTGATTTGAGTGGGAAAATGAGAGTTTTGCTTTGGATATCTGAAGGTTAATATGCCTCTTAGACATCTATTAGCCTTCGAACAAGAACAAAAAAATGTTAACCAGCACCAAAGAGCAATTTCCTGATGTTCCCTTCTACCTTTCAGGAGAAATACAAAAAGTAAAACAGAATCAATTTGAATTTTTTACATGTAACCTTGTTTGCAGGTGGTAGTTCATCCATAGTTGACTGGTATACTAATTTTCCTCTCATTGAATAATATGTGCAAAGGGATACCAGCTCATTTTAACAAAAGTCTATGCAGAACAGCAGTCTGCTGAAATTTGACCATCACAAAGTCTGACTAAATCATGGGCAAAGTTTGCTTATCAAAGTTGCAGATGGCACCCAGCTGGGAGGGATAGCTAATAACTCGGAATGACAAAATCTATATTCAAAAGGCAGGCTAGAAGGATGGAATAGAATACACGTGATGAAATTTATCAGAGCTACATTTAGGATCCCACCCTTCAATCCAAAATTTTTTGTGAAAGTACAGAATGGGAGAAACCTTGGTGTTCCAGAAATTCATGTGAAACAAAGTCATAGGGGATTAGTTGACTGTAAGCTCATTATGTCACAGTACGGTATATGACTTTCAACAAAACTAATGTAACATTAATAGAAATGTAGTCCCGAATAATAGAGTTAATAATCCCAACGTATTGTGCACTGAACTGTCCATACACGTCGGGGTAATTGTGTTCAGTTCCAACGCTATATTTGAAATAATAGCGGGCATCAAAAGGAAGGTGGTCAGAATATAATGGGCTTGAAACTCTCATGGCTTCCAAATGCATCTCTAGTGATTGCTTTGGGAAAATAAGCATCGAGAGGACTGGTTTTATATCTCTCAAGCTAGTGGTTATTCCTCACTTTTAATTATTTCAAACTGAGGGTGTGGGCTGATTTTTGTCATAAGACCAAAGACTGGGGCTTCCTAGACCCATTCTGAATACCACCTAGCTTACGTTTTCGTAATCAAACACACACTGAATCCCATTGACATTTAAACAGTTCTTTTGTGAAAGGTTCAAGGGATTGGCCCCAAAGCCAGAGAGAAGAAAGGATGGAAGAAGAGGGGAGAGGAGAGGGGAAATAGAGTGCTGGTTGTCTAAGCTTACAAAAACTCTCTCAGCAGATACCTGCCAATTTTTAATATCCTGCACCCCAATGCCTTTTAAAGCACCTTCCCATCCACTTTATCTTTTCATCCTCATAGCAAATCTGTGACATTATCATCCCACTTTTATGGATTAAAAAGTTGAGAGATTGAGGTAAAAGGACCCAACCAAGGCCACCCTGCTGTGTAGTGATGACATTGGCACCCAAACTCCAATCTCTGCAAGAGAGTTCTCTGAAGCTTCCCACTTCTGAAAGCGAAGAAATAAAGAACAAGAACACTCTTTAGCGAGTGTCCAATGGCGCTAACTACTTTCTATACCTTTTTCTCAATAATCACAGCCATCCTGTGAAGTACACACTATGATGAATCCATTATATAGCAATCAGCAGAAACTTGAAGGGGTAAGTAAGTATACATATCGCAAAGATTGCAGACCTAGGGCTGGAGCCGGTTTCTCTCACCCCCATGCGTACTTTCAAGCTCTATAATGACTACCTCCTTTGAAAGTGCAGGAGAAGGCAACATGGGTCAGAGTAGTTCATGGAAGACATCACCAGAAAGGTGGGTCCACTGGGGTGTTCTCTCTGGAGACTGGCCACAAAATACTTCTGAGGAGCAAAGACTCACATATGCTTTCTTGTGCCTTTGACATTCCTGATGAGCTCCAAGGACTGTAGAAAGAGGACAAGGTTGGGAGAGAATTTATGGAAAATTTATCTACCTGTATCTTTCTAGAATTCGTAGGTAGTCTCTACGGGCAGAAGAACTCCATAAGGGAAAAGAAATCATGTTTGGGTTTTAAGACTTGACAGTTTAAAAAAAAATCTCAGCAGGGACAGTCTTTGATGGTTTTTAGGGAGGGATGGTCTGAAGTTTGAAGACTGCAGAGGAGACCCTTAGGGTGCACAGCTAGACTAGCTATGTGGGCATAAGGTCTTAGAAAAATCTCCAAATTGTTACAGCTTGAACTGCCCCTACGCATGACCATGCTCCCACTATCCCTAACTTTTGCTGCAGCCCTGTCCACTTTTCTCCAATCAAAGATTCAACCCTGCATGAGATCCTTTTCTGGGAGCTTTAATCTTGGATACTCACTTTAAAAAAAAAAAAGAAGAAGAAAGAAAGAAAACAACTGTATTGACTTCAACAGCAACCCCTGGTCCCTGCCCCCTTCTTCCCTAGCCCAGCCCACCACTGCTGTAACTTATTTTCCTCTTGGTCAGATTGAGGGCTCTTCTCCCAAACTGTATCCCACCCATTTTGGTTTAAGCGACACTAACTATATTGTAAGTAATAGCCCGCCTGCAGCAATGTCGCTAACGGGTCTGTTTGTGCCTGCGTTATGAACGAGCCCGTCCTCGGCTCTAGTCTGAGTCATACTGCTCTGGGCTGGGAGCTCATCCCATCTTGCAGGGTCAGACCTCATTGGTTTTTGGACGGTGGGAAAATCTCCGCGGAAAACCTGGGATACGGCTGAATGAGCTGCCCCAAAGATGATTTTCTAGGGGGCAGCTCATAAAGGCAGTGCTTTTTCCTTCTCTGGGCCCAGGGTCACCAGTGGCTTAAAAGACCAAGTTTTTAGATACTTTGATACAACACTCAAGATAAACCCCAATGGCTACCACCGGGCCTTAGACAGTAAGGATAAGAGAAATATACTCAGGTGTCTCTACCCACCATCTCCCGTGAGTACAGCCTTATTCTTCATGGCCGTCTAGCCTAGCAAAGCATCGGACAAAGTCAGCAGCCAGAGAGTATTTGTTGGACATAGCTTCATTTGATTGAACACCAGGGACTATGCCAAGTGCTTTACACATTTTATTTAACTTCACGGTCTGAGCAAGCCTGTGCATTAGATGCTGATGTTTGACCTAAGGAAGCCAAGGCCCTACAACCGCTGAGAGGTGAAGCCAGTGTCCAGGCGTCTGACTCCAGAGGTCAGTCCTGGGAAGCAGCCCATCACGTCTTCTTTAAAGGAGACAATGAAATGTTCTTACCATCAGCTGCGTTTGAACATCACTGACATTTTCATACCCAATCTTAAAAATCTGAGTCCAGCGGTCCATGCAGAAGGGTGTGTGATCGTGTGTGTGCATGCAAGTATACACATCCAAGTTTGTACCAAGGGAGAGGGAAATGATTCTGAAATAGTGATTTGGGGGGGGCCACAACCATTGCCCCCTCAGCTGTGCTCTAGGTACCCCCTGACTCCTGCTCATGGCAATGGGCCCCATGACTTTCAGATCACCCAGTTCCTGGGCCTGTCTTGCGCTTTGTCTCACTCTCATCCTTGCTCCTACCCTTACTTCATTCTAGGCTCTCCACCTTAGGGCTCTTTGGCCTGTTTGATTCAAACCAAACTGTCTTGTAATAGATTGGGCAACTGAACTGCACTTCCCCAGTTTTGACCCTTAGCATCCTGCAAGGACCCATCCCCCGGCCCCCGCTTCAGGGTTTTCCCTTTCTGTTGGGCTCAGGCACACTCCTTGCCCTAGCTTCATACTAGACCGTAGGGTCCCCGGTATTCTTTATGAATGAATCATTTATTGAGTGCCTCCTCTGTGTCTATGCTTGGCCCCGAGAATACACTGGAGAACATGATCTTATAGAACCAATCCCTGTGTTGCCCACTGTCTACTGGCAGACGACAAGTAAACAGGAAAAATTACTGGTTGCAGAGAAAAAAAAAAATTCTTAATACTAAAGCTTGAGGCAGAATTTCAGAGTTCTTGAAAGTAGAGAGTTGTCTTCTGTTTCGCAATACATCTTGATGGGCCATATGTGACAAAAAGTCAGGCCCCAGAGATGGACTTGCAGAAGAGGTGAATCAAAGGATTGCTCTAGTTTATAAAGAGGTAACCCAAGTGGGAAGAATAAAGAGGCAGGAGTGGATAGAAATCAGGAAAACCAAAGGCATCAGCACATAAAGGCAAAGGTCAGAGAAGTTGATGGTGGTGGGACCATTCCAAGAATTTTCAAACCAGGCTAGAATTCATTCTAAGCTCTCTGTTCCCCCTCTGCCTTGCCCTGTACATACCCCTTCGGTCACATGTTATAGGAAAGTAGCATTTCTTTGTGGTTTTGTGCTCACTTCAGAAAGGACAACAAAAAGAAACCCTATGTTCTTCACATCACTTCTCTGTTGAGACCAGAATGCCAGCAGGACATGGTACCAAGAGAGGAGAGTAACCTCAGAGTTCCAGGCCACAGCCGGTCGGCCACAAAGGGAGCAGAGGTTCTGAGTGGAGCTGAGGGTAAACAGAGGAGTCGCTGAAGATGGGCTGTCAGGGAGTCCCTTCCCCTCAAACACCCCTCTTCCCAAATAGACTGGACGTGGAGTCCCTCTCAGTCCTGACCACACAGTAGAATTGTCTTGGTGCTGTTAGACGTACAGATGTCTGATCCCATGATTGAATCTGTCCAAGTTAGGACCTAGGCATTAGTATTTTTTGCATCAAAGAATAATGACCCTTGAAGGGAAGAGGGGTGTTCAGGTCTCTGTCCAATGTGGCAAATGTTGGAGATGAAGAGAGCTAGCGAGCCCAGAGGAGATACTGATAGAAGGAAGTGGCCGGTCAACTGAAGCCAGACGCTGGAGTGGGAATCAGTGAGGAAAAAGGAAAGGAGGTGGAAAAAGAGACAATGTCTCAGGAATGGGGGAGTGTAGAAGTCAAGGCCAGAGTTCAACTTGTTCCAGAGAGCCCAGCAAGGCTAGAACTTGGTATGTGTATGGGAGAGGGGGAGCCAGGGAGGTGGGGAGAGTGCATTTGTGGCCCCCAGGACAGCCCAAGAAATAAGAAGAGTCCCAGTTATGGAGGGTCCAGTATGCATTCTAGAACCAGATTCTTGCTAACCCCCTTATTAAGATCTAGAAAACAGTGCCTCTTCCTTGCATCCTTACAATCCCTGAATCAGTTAACCCCTGCCCCATAGCAAGCTACCCTGGAACTCAATGGTTTCAAACAATCAACAGTGATCATTGCTCACAAATCGGTAAGTCCCCTGGATGGTCCTGCTGCTTTGGGCCAGGCTCAGCTGATCCTGACTGGGATCATTGGTGTGACTGTGGTCCGCTGATGGGTAGGCTGGCTTGTGTAGGATGGCTCACTGCTGTGTCTGGAGGTTGACTTCTGTGTTTGTCCTCATCATGCAGGCCAGGCTCAGGCTTTACACCGGGTGATGCCTTCTCCAAGGGTGGGGGTTGGGGGTGGGGGAAATGGGCAGAAGTGCACAAAAGCTCCTGGGTTCCAGGTTTGCAACTGGTACACTGTCACCTTTGCTGCATTTATTTGGAAAACGGATGGAAATCAGTACAGATTTAAGGGATAAGAAAATAGACTCCTGGTGATGGGAAGAGCTGCAGAGTCATATTGCAGGAGGCATGGGCGCAGGAGGCAGAAACACCACTGCCATTTTTGCAAATGACTCAGCCCCCTCCGACAACTCTGCTTGCCTCCATGGTTGCCCCAGGAACATGCTGTCTCCCTAGAGCCACACGAGCACACAAATCCGGCCATGGCTCCTACTAACCAAGCAGCCACAGACAAGGGCAGCCTCCCAGTCCTAACTGCTCGGTGCAGTCTTCACATTCCATTGATTTCTTATTCGCCACCGTCTGACTCTCCAGGGCTGGTTTTCTGAACACCATGAACTGTCGGTGTTGCTTTGTGTGTCCCTCAGGCTTCTGTGGGCATTTTATTTGACATCATTGCACAAAGAGCTGCAGCCCTCCCTGGGGCAGCCAAGGTGAGTGTCAGGGCCAGGCCTGTGATCACAGGCCCTGCCAGTGACAGGAGGTGGGGGTCTCCCCGAGAAAAGCTGGGTCCTTGACTGCCAGCCCTGAAAGACAGAGTGCCATGCTTGGACCTCCCCAGCTCCTCTCTCCTCCATGGTGGCACGATAATGCTTTTCAGCGCCAGCCAGTGAGCCACCCCTGGACTCACAGCAGCCACCACCTCAGCCAGTCTGCCTTCAGATGCACGTCCAGCCTGAGGAATAGAAAGGAAAGCAAGGGGCTGTATGAAAGAGAAGTACATGGGAGGGCAGACCAAGGGGGGGGTACACAAGAGGAAGAAAGGAGGGGAGGTGTGAAGGGTTTTCGTCATTGACTTCATGTTGGAGAAGGATCAGCGCTGGTGGAAGAGCTGCTTCCTGTCTCTCTTCTGAGATCCCCCAGTGACGCACATAAACTAATAAAGAAGATTGGCTGATGCCATTTCACTCTACACACACAAGTGACTGGGGAGGGACTCTACTTGCAATGAAATTTTAAAGAAGGAAAAATAGCTAGGTAAATCTCCGTGGAGGGGGTAGGACTTGAGCTACAAAGGATGTGTACAGACAGAAGTGAGAAATTACAATGCAGCTAGAAGGAGCCGTGTGCACAAAGGGAGTCGGGTGACCAGTTGGCCCAGTTTGCTAGGGAATCTCCTTGGTCCTGGACAAAGTGGCATGGCCGGCCATCCCCAAGGATGAGAGACACGTTCATCACACCACATCTCCCAGCTACAGGCATGCCTACCGTGTGTTACAGACTCTTCTATGCTCTCCTATCCCCAACCTCCCCAAAAAATGTTTTAGGTGAAACTTGAGTTTTCCTTCTGTCATTCGCACCAACACGATGTGATCTTGGGCATGTCACTCCAGCCTCCAGAGCCTCAGTGACACTCTGTCCGGCTCAATGAGAGGGTGGAATCAGTGGATGCTTGGAGTCTCTTTTAGTGTTAGGATCATAAACCATTGTCCTTATTATTTAAAAAAAAAAAAAAAGTGAAGAAATTCAAGATATTTAGATAGCACAGGAATGATATTTTGGGAATGTTTCCACGTTGGGAACCAGTGAAACAATCTAGTATCTTCTACACAATGAGGTAGGAGGTTAGAAAGAGGTGTACAGGGGAGGCTCCACCCTTGGTGCAGCCCTGGAACCTCTGCCCCCACCCCTCCCTGAGGCTGGAGAGAGAGGACAAGTTTCCACTGCCTTCAGTCTGGCTCCATGTGGTTGGCGAGAAGCTGTACATTTTACAGCTGAAGGCAGTGGGCTCCCCAGGATAATAGCAGCTGTTCAAGTGCATATTAGCACTCAAGATGCTTGATAAGAGGAATTAGAGCACCACCCATTTCTTTATTTTTTTTATTTTTTGCCTGGCTGAATCAATAATTAAGTGTATTCTAATAGTGCAGTTTTGCTCGAGATTCTCATTTGGCTCAGGCATTAGGTCTAAATGAAATATTTAGTTGACAGGATACAGTTATGAAGCAAAACCACATTTCTGTCTATATACTTTAATTTTTCTAATGATGAGAAACCACAGTCTGTCTCCCAGACCTGGCTGCTGTGGCTTTCCTGTCATTCCCTCTTCCAGAGAGAAGATAAAAATCCCTCTTCCTCCTGCAGGAAAAATGAGAATGTCATATCCTGGTGTCCACCATCCTATGGGGCCCGGAGCCATGAGAAAATCCAACTTCTGCCCATTTTGTCTTATTGCAGACAGACTCATCAGAAGGGCATGCTGGGACCTCCGCCTTAGGCAGTGGGGAGGGAAAAGATGCCAATTCTGTGGAAGACCAAGATTGCGGCACTGAGGGACTCTGTGGAAGGCACTAGCACCCCCACACATAGGGAGAGGCGCAGGCTGGAGGTGATGTCAGGCTGGAGATGAAACATCCATCTGGAGATCCGGCCGCAGGGGTGCTCATGACCCAGGTGCCCCATCTGTCATGGCACGACCAGCCTGTGCTGGGGGCCTAGGAGTCTCTGAGCCCAGAAGGAGCAAGCATAGGAGATGAGGGCTCAGCCAGGCAGGTTATGGCTTAGGGGAAGCCCGCAATCCCAGCCTCACCACTCCCTTGCTGTGTGACACCAGAAAAGCCCCTTCACCTCTCTGGGCCTCATTTCCTCCATTGCTGATAAGCAGGAAGTCTTTCTACAGCCTTTATTCACTTTATTTCAGATTCAAGCAGTGTCCACTAGCAAACATTTACTCACGTTTGACCTGAACCCACTGGCAGATGCCTAGCTCATTCTTGAAAGAGTGCATGCCTCTGTGCTCGCTGGTGTCTTCAATCGACAGCTCCTCGCCCACCCCGTCACCCTAGCCCTGCCTGGAGCGGTCAAAGGGCTCCAGAGAGCATCATCTTTGAGCCAGGGCAGTGCCACGAGCCTTTCCCAAGTGTTTGGACATTGCAAGTTCAGCTTAGGGCCAACACGGGTGCCGGGCCCTGGAATAACAGAGCCTGGGGCCTCCCGAATCAGGCACACGATGGCTACAGATCATTAATTATTTGCACGGCTTGCTTTTCTGAGTGCCTCTATTTTAGATAAATATTTTGTACACATTTGCTGTAGAAGTGTAAAAAAGAGGGAGAGGTAGAAAGGAAAGAAAGTCAAGCCATGTTGATTTTGAATCCAGGCTGGCTGGTTCACTCTTGTAGTGTTTGAGAAGTCAATCCATTCATCTCCAGCAAAGAGGGCAATGCAGAAAAGCGATATTTGTCTAATATTTGTTCAGCCTATTGTGTCTCACAGTATATTCCCAGGTGCACTGGCTTTCAGAGAAAGTTAATCACTGTGTCTTAAGACCTCCTGGGCTATGCCATTTCTGAGCAAAAGGTGCAGGATATGGTTTTTGTTTGGGAGATTTTTTTTTTAATCTCTATATTTCTTCTCTTTCCTCTTTTTTGGTTGTAGCTGGGCAGGTTTCTACCTGTTACCAAAGGTACCAGGCACTAAGAGGCAGGGCAGGGGGCAGAGCAGAGAAGGCCAGGCCTGTGGCCATGGGGGCTTCTCCTGAGCGTCTTCGTGGGCCAGATCCAAGGCGTGCCTGCCAGGGAGACGGAGCAGTGGGCGGGTCTATGGAGGAGAAGGCCTGGCGCTTTGAGAAGTTGCCATATTGGTCTTCACTGGGACAATCCCCTGCAGTATGAAGCCCTTGTGATTCTTTTTCACGAGGGGGTGTTGCGTTTTGATCCCCATGGCAACCCGGAGGGTACATAAGACAGTTGGGGTTATGGCGGGCTCACTGGCAGGCCTGCTGAAACCGACGTGGGCTGCAGGCCTCGTTTGATCCACCTGAGGCCCCGTCTCTCTGTCTTCCCCTTCTCTCCTCTACCGGGAAACTGGTCTGCTGGGGGTCGTGTCTCCTTCCTCTGTCCATGCTCAGCAGCTGAGCTGAAGCCCTTTCACCAGAAGCCCAGCCCGTCCTGGGTGTTACTGGATAGGTTCCCTTCAACACCACGCGTTCCCCTGGCCTGCCGCGTCTGGCATGGCCTGACCCACCTGTGTGAACGGTCTGATGTCCATCCGCCTCCCCGACCCACCGCCACTTGATGAAATGCCCCACTAAGGCCGATAAACGGACCACTTTGCCTTTCTAATGCTCACAACTGTATCAAATAAGATCCCAGGGCGAAGAATGACTGGGATTTCAGGCCCATTGCGGATTAGGGAGAAAAGAACCCGGTTTTGAAGCCCCGTACAGTATATGTGACATCTCTCTCATGTGTCATCCCCAAAAGCTTTTGAAGACAGAAAGCATGTGCCTTGTAGTTATCATGTGCTGTGAAGGTGAAAATACATGCCCCCCAGGAGAGCAGCATTCCCAGCTCCCCTGTGCCCCACATCTTCTAGCCAAGCTCTGCTGGGTCTGCTCTTCTCAGGGCACAGCTGACTGGAAACCATGTGGCTTAGAACCCAGAAGACATGGGTTCAATCCTAGCTCTGCCATTTCTCTGTACTTGGGAAGTTTCCGTAAGCTCCCCAGAGCCTCAGTTTGTCTTTGGTAAAATAGGGGAAATTATACTTTCCTCATACAGTTCTTCCAGTGACTCAGGAAAACACAGTCACTTCAAACATGCTCACTCTTTCTCTTGCTTGCCTCCCCTTGTCTTTTGCTTCCATTTCCTGAGAGAGACACAACCCCTTCACAAATCTTTCATTGATTGATTGATTAAGTTAGGTAATTAGTTCTGGTCTTAATAGCTGTGACTTGAAAGAGCTCTTTTTATTATCTTGTCGTTCCTTTCAAAAAAAAAAAAAAGAGCATTCTGTTTGTGTTTCTTGGGTGCATATCTTCTCTTATCGCAGATTTTTACAGGGATTTCTTTTCTCTTTTCTTCTGTTCCCTATGTTGCTTTCTTTTCCTTAGAATTTTCTTCCCTGAGAGCTTAGGCACTGCCTTCATGATTTCTCCAAATGTCTGGTGATCCTTGGTGATCCTTTAGAATGAGGCACAAAAACCTGACTGGGGATTCCATGCATAAGGGCTCATCAGCCATTGGGATCCACTGTTCTGTAGGACGGGACCCAGCCATGTGCTTGGGGATTCCCAAATGTCAGGGTCCATGGGTCTTTTCTCTGGAGGTGGTCCTCTCCAGAGAACACCCTCCCTCCCACCTCCTGCCTGGAGGACACTGGCTGAGCTGGTGGAGTGAAGGGGTGGAGAGGGGCAGCAGCTGGGGGAGCTCGGAAGGTACTTTCACTTGGTATCTTTTTTCCCAGTGCATCTCCTTCCTTTTACCCTTACCTGAGCCTCGTTTCTCTACCTCTAGATCTTTCTTCATTGAATTTCTCCAGGGAGCAAACCTTCCTGCCAGGTTGGGGGATATGCAGCCATTTGACTGCACAGGGTGGAGAAGAAGATCTGGGGGCCCAGGTGTTCCTTAACAGACTTCCACCCAATCTTCCTGCTTGCAGCCTCACTCGTATTCCATGCTGCTGAAGACCTCAGGACCTCATCCTCCCAACTCCTGAAGACTTCCAGGTCTGCCCTGACTCCATGGTGGCGAACCCTCCACAGACACTCAGATTCCAGCTCTTCTCAGTCTGCGATATCATTAACACTCCAGTCTGCTTCCCATTTCCCAAAGGATTATTGGCATCTCTCATTCTTTGTTCCACCATCTGACTTTTTTTATTCCTTTGTCTCCATGAGTTATTCCTCTTTTATTCCTTGATGTTCATGGGAGGGTGATAGGGAGGGGATTAGAAAAGCACCTGTTTAACCTAAAGTTGATGTAACTCCCCCAAAGGACAATTATTATGCCCGGCCCATAAGAGGTGCTGAATAAATGTTGGTTTCCTTCCTTCCTGCTTTGCTGCCAAGTAGATACTGCTCTGGGCATCTGTGGCTACCCAAGACAGGTTTTAAGGGGCGTAAAATGCCTTTTCAGAGACCCAGAGTACTCCCCACAGGTCCCTAGAATTTCCACTGAAAGAATCACTTCAGACAATGTTTTCAAGAGATCTGCAAAAATGCAAATGTAATGAAAGTGCAGTAGGTTGAATGATTGACCCTGAGCCTCCCTTCCCTTTCACGGACTTGGCTTGCCTCTGTGTGCGCTGTGACTTGCTGTAAGAAGCACTTGCCCTTCAGCTGGCCCCAGAACAAAGACATGGGGAACAATCTGAAATTTGGAGTCCCAGTGAGTCAGGTGAGCCCAGCCAAGATCATCCGCTCCCACCCGAGAGCATAAATAAGAGCTGAGGGTTTGTCAAAGAAAAATAATCTTGAAGGGGCATTATTCTCACAAGATTAAGAGCCTTGGTTCCTATGGGAAAAGCTATGCCCAGCAGGAGACAACAGAGGCTGGGATGCTCATCTCATAGGAGTCCATCGAACCCAAAGGAGAAGAATCCTGTTTGAACCCTCCAGAGGGCTTCTGACCACGTCTGGAATAAAAGCCAAATTCCTCCCACGGCTCAGCAGGGTCTGGTGATCTGCATCTGCCAGCCTCTCTGATAACAGCCCTTTTGCCCTGTTCACTTGTCCCTTCCTCTGGCCTTCCTATGTGCTCACATGTATCAAGCTGTTCCTGCCTTTGGACCCTGCACCTGCTGTTCCTCTGGTTGGAATGTTCTCCAGGAGACCAGCTCCTCATCGTGCAGTTCTCATCTCAAGGTCACCTCCTGAAAAGGCCTTTGCCTTCATCCCCTATGCCTTTAAATTGCGTTTGGTTATGATGACGCTGGAGGACTCCACATCTCCTTGGGTGGTATTATTCATCAGTTTATGAGCTATTTTCTGAGTTCCTTGCTAGAATTAAAACCACACGAGGGCAGGAACTCATCCGTCTTGCTCGCTGCTGAAGGCGCAGCATCCGAAACCCTGTCTGATACTGAGCGGGTGCCTGGTGGTTATTTATTGTCCGAGCCAAGAACGAGAAGAAGGATTCGTAAAAAACAGTGCTGGAAAGACCAGTTGGGCCTAGGCTGGGTGGACTTGCGTGCCAAAATGAGGACTCTGGACTGTACTTGGTGAGCCACTGGGAGCCATGGAAGGCTTCAGAGGAGAGGATGCAGTCATCACAGCCGTCCTTCAGGAAGGGTAATCCGGCAGGTCTGGAGTGCTATTGGAAAAAGGAGAGGAGGCCAAGAGTCCAGTTAAGGCAGAGCTGAGAGCCATAACTTGGGAGATAATTGTGGGAATGGACAGCATGGAGAGACAGGCAGAAAAAATGACCATCTGCTTCACAGTTTCAAGACGGGCCAGCTGCTCCCAATGACCAGCTCCCCCCGCCCCGCCAACCACCTCTGGTTCCTCGTGCATGTCCACACTCCCCAAGAGCCCAGTCTGGCTCACACGTTCCTCTCTGGCTGCCACCTCCACTCGATTTCTGGTCAAGGGGTAGCCACAGACGTCGGTCTAGTGGCTCCTTCCTTCTTCTCTGGTTGATTTTAAACTCGGGGTTTACGCACACTGGCCTCAATGTTGTTTCCAATTCCCCAAGGCAGATTTAGACCCAATCACTGAGTTAAGGCAGACAGAGGGGAGCTGCTGCGCAGGTTTTGCCTTCATTAATAAGTTTCCCTGACAGCAGAAGGAAGTCTTTCCAGTCAATTCTTTGTAGTCAATTCCTGATCGTCGTCCTCCTGTTGTTAATATTGTCGTTAAACTCCCGAAGCCTCACGGAGTGAAAGCTAATTATAATAATTAACAGAGAACTCCTGAACTTGTCAAACTGGTAATTATAAACCACAGGGACTTTGATCATTAATAGATGCCATGGAAAGGGAAGGCACAGGGGTGCTGGCAGGGAGAGGCATGCAGGAGATGTTCCGGTCCAGGGCCAAATCCAAGTGCCACCAGGACGGGAGAACATGGCTCCCTTTGGCTCTGCACCCAACACTCAGCCTGCCTCTGCTTTCCTGCCAACCAGCCCCGAGTCTCTCCATACACACACACACCCTCCACCACATCACAGAGAGGGCCCACCGTCTGCCACACACACACACACACACACACACACACACTCTCTCTCTCTCTCTCTCTCTCTCTCTCTCTCTCACACACACACACACACACACATTCACATACTTGAACGGGATCAATTTTCACTATAAGGGGGCTTTATATTCATTCATTAATGCAAAAAAATGTATCGAGCATCTAGGAAGCATCAGAACTTACCTTACAGACCAGAGATAAAATTATGAGTAGGACACAACGCCTGCCCTCAAAGGGTTTAAAATCTAGTGAAGGATGGGGGTGGGGAGGGTTCAAAATAAGCCCTTTAAAAAATACAATAGGGCGCCTGGGTGGCTCAGTTGGTTAAGCGACTGCCTTCGGCTCAGGTCATGATCCTGGAGTCCCGGGATGGAATCCCGCATCGGGCTCCCTGCTCAGCAGGGAGTCTGCTTCTCCCTCTGACCCTCTTCCCTCTCGTGCTCTCTATCTCTCATTCTCTCTCTCAAATAAATAAATAAAATCTTTAAAAAAAATACAACAGAATTTTATAGTTGTTCCAAGGAAGGTATTGGCAAAGTGCAGTGTGAGAATAGGGATCAGGTATCAAACCTGCCAGCATGGAGAATGACCCTGGAATCAAACCAATATAGAACATTTTATAGTTCTGAACATTTTATAGTTCCTAAATGCCTTTAAGAACTGGATGAAAGTCATGGCCTTTCACCCCGGAAGAAAAGCTCAGTCATGCATAAATGTAAAACGTTTCTGGAATTTCAACACTTCACAGAGACCCCAGTTTGGGCTCCAAAGACCTCTATGCTACAAATCCTTGTTGTACAAAGCACTGAGCACTTGGCCTGGCACACGGCAGGTACTCAATAAGAGACAGCTTTTAGTAATATTACTGATCTCACATTCTTGTTGGAAGAACTATGCAAGATGCGGTATGTGGAAACACGTGGTTAGCTCCAAAAGATAAGGTGTGTGTTGGTTATTGTTAACCAACACTGAGAGATTAAGTCTGGTCCCTGTGTTGTTGCTTGCGCATATGCCAGCCAGGCACGGCCAGCTGTGGTCTCCAGTGTAGCTTCTCTTCCACATCACCAGTGCACAGAGAGCTCTGCAGCAGCAACTCTGGGAAATGATTCTCTCGCTTCTCGAAAGCTGGTCTGGGTCATCAAAGACCACCTCCTGCTGGAGATTGCCTGCACCCTTCCCAGTGTGAGCCTTGGGAATAGCCTGGCTTCCCTGCCCCCCTCCACCCCCAGACTGTGGGTAGAATTAGTTCTGGTCTGCTCCTGGGTGTGGTCTCCCCTCCCCGCCACCACCACCACCACCACCACCACCACCACCACCGATGTGTTCCTTGCTAGCAACAACAGCAGAGGGGTGGCTTGGAGAGGCTCCGGTGGCCTCCACCCTCCAGCAATCTCCATCACTTCTCCCCACGGACCACCCCAATGAAACCTGTAATCTAAATCCAAACAACTCCCTTGACATACAAATATATTCTCAAGACAAATTCCCCAGGACCGTCTTGAAACCAAATTACCCCTCCCAAGTCCCACCCAAACACAAATTTACAAATGACCCTAAAAAATAACTCTGCGAAGTCAGCTTAAATGGCTTCCCGGGCTCGGGTGCCAGGGAACCAAGCCATCAGAGGGACCCTGGTGATCTAGCAGGAGGGGGCTCTGGCTAGCAGCCTGCACTGTGTCCAGCTGCGCTCTGTTTGAAATCTGGGGGCTCTGGCTGGCAGGGTGAGAAGGCCAAAGCAGTTCAAGTCAGGGCATGGCTTGGGCTTGCTTCAAAGTCCCAGGCCAGCATTCTTTATTTTTAGCCTAAGCTCAAAAATTGTCAGAAAAACTTCAGAGGCCTCTGGGCCCAGCAGCGGCTTTTGGTTTTGGCTGGGACAAGAGAGGGGCAGACCGCAGGTGACAGAGGGACCCGACCGGGGGACTTGGCGGCGGGTCATCAGCCAGGCCTGGGGCCTGGGAGTGGAGGGCTCGGCGGAGCATCCAGGGAACTGGAAGACCCGCTGCAAGTTGAGGAAGCCTCCCCGCCGGCTCCCACTTCCCGACAAGTTCTGTGTCTCCTCTGCTTGAAGGGAGAGGGTCAAGCCAGGCTAGCTTTATCTGGGTTGCTTCTTGCCAGAACCACAAAAGACCAATTTCCTCCGCGAGAGCTTTTGTTTCCAGAAGGGGCTGCAGCTCATCCCGGGAGAAGCCATTGTTTCTGCAGAGGATTTTTAGATCAGCGGCTGGCTTTTGGCGCCCTTCTCGTCTGAGTTCTCCTGTGCTTTTTGTGCTGCCCTGCTTTCCTGGACATAAACAACAAATGGTCCTATTCACCCTGGAGATAAGATTGTGCTTCTCCCAAAGTCACCGCTGTCCTCTCGCTGCTTCTGGAACTGTTTGAATAATGAGGCTCCTAGAGAATTTGTGTTGTTTTATCCTTTTCTTTGCCGAGATTGGAGATTCCCTAGGCAGGCCCGGTGGGCAGTGCCTACAGGGGGTCACCTGGGGGTGGTGGGCCCAGGGCAGCGGCCCAAGAGAGCTTTTTGTTTACTGTCCTGCTCTGGGGCCCCACGGAGCTTTGTGAAATGTTTCTATATATACCGGTTTCTCTTCCTTTTATTTTTGTTAAAATGATTATTATTTTTTTTCTTGCCAAGGCAAACAATGGCTCTTATTCCCCATCTTCCAGAAATGGTGGACGGCTTCAGCCTGTGATTTCTTTCCACCTCCTAGAAGCTGCTATGGCGCCAAGCAGACTTGTGCGGGGAACGGAAAGGACGTTTGCCAGAGTGGGCAGCCAGCTTATTATTTCAAAGCACCTCTTCCTTGGGGATTCCGTCATCCCCGCCGGCCGCCGCTGGACCTCCGGCGAGCACGCCCGGCTCTAAGATGGCAGTTCTAAGGTGGCGACCTTAGGAAGGCACTTCAATCCACAAACTTCATTTTCTTCATCAGCTAGAGCTGAAGGATAATTCTGCCAGCTTCGCATGTTTGAGCTGAGGCTCAAGTCACACTCCTGTAGAGGAGAACACTCCCGTAAAGGGCTGTGACCATTTTATGCGTCCAGTCATGAGGTTGTCATTACCATTAGCAATCACTATTGCAATCATCTGTTTAAGGCTCAACAACCATTGAGCCTTAAACCAACTGTTTCCGGACTTAGAGTTCAATCCCGGCTTGGCCATTTATTGGCAGTGTAACCTCGAACAAATTATTACATGACCCTTTGCCTTAATGTCCTCGTTTATAAAAGTAGGAGTAACACCCCTGAATACAAGGGGCCGTTTTGAAGTTTAAAAGAGAGAACGTGGGTAAAGTGTCTGGTTCATGGAAAGTTCTAAATAGATGTCAGTCCCCTTTCTTTTCTACTCTTTATTAATTCCCTTAGGCATCACTTCAGTGTTTATTAAGCATCTATTATATGTCCGGTCTTGGGCCAAGTGCTGGGGATGCAAGAGGTAAAGGTTTGAGGAATGCATTGTGTGGCTAGGGGGACAAAGAAAGTAGAGTAACTCAGTGAGCTGAGTGGTTTGTATACCAGCTGAGAGAGAGCGGATTAATCCTGTCTAGGAGCTCAGGACGGCACTTGACCCAGGCCTTGAAAATGTGCACAGGATTTTGCCAAGGCAGAGAAGCCAGGTGAGGGCATTTCAAGCAGAGAGACTGAACCAAGGCCCCGAAGCATGGAAGTCTATAATCTGTCAGTGGCAGGAGCTGAGGCAAGAGGAAACCGGGGCCAGATCGAGGGGGCCCACATGAACGACGCCTTTGGGCGGGGGTGCACAGGGGTAGGGACACGGTTAGACTTGCAGTTTAGTGTAGCTGCCCAAGGTATAAAGAATGGGCGGGACTGGGGCAGGAGGTGGGGATCAGGATAAGACTAGAGGCAACAATGTCAGTTAAGAGGGATGGAAGTAATTTGGAAGATAGATAAGGCTCAAATTAGGGAACCGGCAGCTGGGAAGGGGAGGTTTCGATTTGGTGAAATTTTAGTTTCGTGAAATAAGTTGACTTGGTGTCTGACACGGGATAAAGGGCGGGTGGGGATGCCACGAATCCGGAGGCAACAAACGGGGCACAAATGATCCCCCACGGTGCATTCTTCAGATCACAGAGCAGCCAGGAATGGGCTTGAGCCTGGAACCAGCTCGCGGGGACCCTCTGATCAGGCATGAGATCAGGGGACTGATATCCTCAACTCCCTTGGAAGCTGAACATTTTAAAAAAGACTTCCTTTTGTTTCCAATGTGTATGTTTTGGAGGCCCCTAAATAAAATGGGGGGGCAATGTGGTGGTTTTGAACAATACAAACATAAGTACTATACACATTACAGCCATAACCACCGTATTACATGCTATAATGCGGTAGAATGATGGTTAGTTCTTTAAATATAAATGGAATCATAGGTGATTTTCCTTTACTTTGTTTTTAAGTTCTTCTGTGTTTCCTACATTTTCTCTCGTGAACACGCGTTATTTTTAGAATGATAAAAGATAACCATTAACCCGATAGAAAAATGAGCAAAAGCCTTGAATAAACACAGAAGAAGATATCCAAGTAGCCAATAAGCTTACGAAAAGATGCCCAACTTCATTAGACAGCTGGAACGTCCCATTTAAAATGACAATGTAATGCCACGACACACACATCGCCAAATGGTACAATAAAAAGATGGAAAAATATCACGTGTTGGCATGGATACGTAGAACAAATGTAACTCTCCTGCATTGCTAGTAAAGCATAAATTCGTAGAATCACTTTCAAAACTTTTTAGCAGTATGTTGTTTACCCTGCTGTGGAGCATATTCAAACCATATGATTTAGCAGTTTCACCCCTAAGTATAAACCCAAGAGACATGCATGCATCTATCTGCTCGACAAAAGATACACACAGGAGTGTTCCTAGTAGAACCATTCATAATCGTACCAATCTGGAAAGTAGCCCAATGCCCATCAATAGTAAAATAGATAAATAAATGATGGTCCACTAACATAAATTTTGGTCCAACATTATGGTCCAGTAGGTACAAAAATGAGGATTCCACTACTGCATGCAACAATAGGAATGATTCTCAAGGACATCATTTTGAGTGAAAGAAGACAGGTATTTCTATGAAGCAAAATCAGCCTATGATCCTTGAAGTCTGCCTAGGTATAACTAAAAGGAAGCATGAGGAGGATTTCTAGGAATTTTTTTTTAATATGTGTGTGCCGATTACACACATGTGTTTTTCTGAGAATTCACTGAGGTGTATGTTATGTACACTTCGGAGTAGGTGTATTATACTTAAATAAAAAGTTAAAATGTAAGAATTGCAGCCTAAAAATCAACCTAATGACAGTTGCAGAAATGAGGGACAGGTGACAATTGGCCATAGGACTTAGGGAGACTCCCTCTGCTTTTCTCAGCCTGGAGTTGTTGTCTAAAGGTGATGGTAGCAGGTTAGAACAGGTGCTGGGAGTAGTAACACAGTTGAAAGACATCTGCACCAGCGTTTCTACATCCACGAAGCCCCAGGATCTGAGAAAAACCACTTCTGCTGACCCAGTACAGGAACAAGTGTTTGATATTGGGGATAAAAAGGTGATATGACTATGGAGTCTACAGAACCAGTAGATCATGAAGCTATTATAAACAACCTTACACCAATACCTTTGAAACTATAGATGTAATGGACATATTCCTAAAAAAACACAACTTATTGAAACTAACACAAAGAGAAAGAGACAATAGAAGTAGTTTTCCCTTTGATAGAGAAATCAATCCTATTGTTAAAAATGTTCTTACACACGTGCACGTGTGTGCGCGCACACACACACACGCTTCAAAACTAGGTGGCTTCTGTAGTAAAATCTGCCAAATTTAAGAAAGGATAGCAGCAATTTTACAAAAACTTTTCCAGAGATTTAAAAAAAAGAAGGAATACTCTCCAACTCATTTAAGGGGTTAGCAAACGTTAACACCAAAATCTGACAAGGGTATATTTTTAAAAGATTTTATTTATTTATTTGAGAGACAGAGCACGAATGGGGCAGAGCAGAGGGAGAGGGAGAAGCAGACTCCCCACTGAGCAGGGAGCCCAACGTGGGGCTTGAACCCAGGATCCTGGGATCGTGACCTCAGCTGAAGGCAGATGCTTAACCGACTGAGCCTCCTAGGTGCCCAAAAGTTGACAAGGATATTACAAGAAGAGAAAAGTCTCAACCAATCTCACGCACAAACCTAGGTACAAAAATCCGAACCTAATATCATCCTCAATGTAATATCATCACACAGAATCCAGGAATATGTTTTGGAGACCATTAAGAGTGAGAAAAATTTCTTACAAAAATGCAAGGTTGGTTTAATATTTGAAAACAATTCAGTCCACCATATCAACAGAATAAAGAAGAAATTCAAGATGATCCTCTCAATAGAAGTAGGAAGAACAATTAATGAAATCCAACATCTATTGATGATAAAAGCTCTAAGCTAAATGGAAATAGAATTATTTTATGAGAAAGGGAACTATAAAAAACAGAACATCATTTTTTTTCACAATGTCATTATTGTGCCATTGACTATATTCCCTATGCTGTATCTTTCATGATTTACCCATTCCATAGCTGGAAGTCTGTACCTCCCACTCCCCTTCACCCATTTGCACATCCCCCCCACTTCCCTGTGGCATCCCTCACTATGTTTTCTGCGTTGATGGGTCTGCAAACATTATTCTTAATAGGGTATATTGAAGTTTTTCCTTTGAAGCCTTTGAAGAGGGAAAGAAGACAAAGATATACCTTCTATTCGAAATTGTACTACAGATTCTAGCCAGTGCAATAAAAAAGGGAACAATTGTAATGAGATAACTAAAATTGTCAGTATTTGCATATATTATTATTTTGTATATAGAAAATCCAAAAGAATATACAGATAAGTAATCAGAATTTTTAAATGATTCAATGAGGCTGCTATGGATACAAGGTCAAAATACAAAAATCATGCAGGTTTGCATGATGTCAACCAAGAGTTACACTACAGATTATTCTTTAGATAACTATAACACATTCGTAATAACATCAGCAAATAAATATAAAACACCTAGGAATAAATCTAATGAAAGATATGAAAAACTTCTGCACATATATCAAAACAAAAATAAAAGTGAACAAACAGAAAAATACCCTGTAAAATATTATTTAAAAAAGAAGGTGTGTGTGTGTGTGTGTGTGCACTCACACACGCGTTTTAAGGATTCAAAACTAAATATTGCAAAGATATTAATTATCCCCAGTTTAGCTGCATATTCAATTCGGTCCCAATCAAAATGTCAATGAATTTTCCTTTCTTCCTTTTTTCCCTTTTGAAATTGAAAATCTTATTCAAAATTGATATGGAAGTGCAAAAGGTCAAGAAGCTGACATTCTTAACAAAGAACACAAAGGTAGAAGGACGTATCATTAAGCTACAATAATTAAGGCAGTGTGATATTGGCACAATGATAGTCAAATAGACCAATGCAGCAGAAGAGGATACCATGCAAATGGGCGTTGGGTCTGACATTGCAGGATAGTGGAGACAAGGCCATCTTTTCTATAAATGGTGTTGGAGCACTTTCATATTCATATGGAACACAATAAAACTTTACCTTTATATCCCAGCATATATAAAAATCAGTTTCAGGTGGCTTATTATATCTAAAAGGGAAAGGCAACACCACACAGCTTCCATATGACAATGTAGGACATTATCTTTATGAACCTGGGAGGAAAAAAAAGAATTCTTTAAAAGGACACCAAAAACACCAACCATGAACAAAAAGACTGATAAACTGAACTACATCAAAGTTAAGAGCTTCTGTTCAAAAGATCCATTAAGAGGGAAAAGGCAGGCACAAAGCCAGAGAAGTTGGTTGTAATCGACATCAACTAACAAAGGACTCAATCCAATATATCCTATATTTATATATGGGTATATATATATACATATATATATAAAACCATATATATATATATAAAACCTCTTACAAGTCAATAAAAAAAGACAACTCAACAGAAAGATGGGTGAGAAAGGTACTTAATAAAAAATGGCCAGTTGACATATGAAAATGGCCAACCTTATTAGTAGTCAAGGACATAAAGACTAGAACCATAATGAAATACTACTACCCACCCACCAGAATGATTAAGATTACAAAGATCGGCAATAACAAGTGTTGGTCAGGATGTCGAGCAACTAAGAACACTCATATATCATCGATAAGACCGTACCTCGGTATGATTACTTAGAAAACAGCGTTGTATTAGCTTCTAAACTTAAACTCTCCAACAGGGCAGTTTCAATCCCAAGTATATACCCAGAAGAAACATACACATATGCATCCAAGTACCTGCGTGAGGGTGTTCATAGTAACATTATTCATGATACTCCCAAACTGGAAGCAATCCAAATGCTACCAACAGTAGAAAAGATAAATGAATTAGTGTATTTGAACAATGGTACACGATGGAGCATTGAAAACAGCTGACAGGTGCATGCACGAACAGGAGTGACTCTCACATATATCATACCGATCAAAATAAGTCAAACACGAAATAATAGTATGATTCCGTTTATACAGAGCCCAAAATGGGCATTACTAATCAATAATCTTAGAAGCCAAGATAGGAGTAATCTTTCGAGAGGAGAGAAAGGGTAATGACAATAGAAGGGGGAGGCGGGAAGAGGCTTTTGGAGCGCGAGAGGTGTTTTACCTCTTGGTCTGGGTGATGGCTTCACAGGCTTTGTTATATGATAATTTATGGAGCTATAGTTACGCGTTTTATATATATTTCTGTATAAGTGTTAGACTTCAATTTTTTTGAATTAAAGAAAAATAAGCACAAATATACATACTAAACTAGACATAGTTTAAGCCTCGGACTAAGGAGATTGGGAAGGAAAAGTTAATGGGGTTTTATGAGGAGAGGATAAATTAACAAAAATGAGGGGGTACTTCAAATAGCAAATTCCCAGAAAACGAAGCTCCTGTTTCACAAAGTCAACACTCAACCTCATTTTTTTTTAAGTCTTCATAAATCATGCAAAGCAGGCTGCTTGCCTTGGCAGCTCCATACTAAAATTACTCCATCCACCAATGCATACGTTCTCCCCATTTGAAAGTAAACAAGTCTCAGCCGAGGCAAAATCGTAAAAGTTTGTAGGGTATTTCTTTTGTTGCCAGATTCTTTCCGTAGCGTTTGGTATATTTTAAAAATCGCTAGGCTTGCCATCAGAACCTTAGGTTCAAGTGCAGACGGTCTCCAACTGACGATGGTTCGACTTAAAATTTTACAACTTTACAATGGTGTGAAATCAGTATGAATTCAGTAGAGACCATGCCTCGAATTGTAAATTGTGATCTTTTTCTGGGATAAGCAATATGTGGTACTGTCCTGTGTTGTGATGCTGGGCAGGGCCAGTGAGCCATGTGGCCACGAGGCTCCACGACCGACCCACTTACAACCATTCTGTGCCCATGCACTTTCAGTACAGCAGTCAACTGAATACAGGAGCTATCCAACACTTCATTATAAAATAGGCTTCCTGTTCGATGATTTTGCCCAACAGTAGGCTGATATAAGAGTTCTGTGCATGTTCGAGGTGGGCTAGGCTGAGCCATAATGTTCAGTAGGTTAGTGTATTAAATGTGTTCTCAATTTATGATATGTTCCACTGGTGATGGGTTTATCAGGATGTAACCCCATTGTGAATTGAGGAAGATCTGCACAAATAAAGATCTACAGCTTAGCAGCCAGTGACCCTGGGAACAGCTACCTGACAAACTGAGCCTCAGTTTCTTCTTATGCATGATGGTAAGAATACAAATGCCTACCTCCCAGAGTTGTGAAGAGCAAGTGATACAAAGAGTACATACTACACACACATGCACATACACACACACACACACACACACACACACACACACTTCAAACCTTAAGGTGTTGTATACCTGGAAGGGATTTTTCCCTCCTTGGCGCCCATCTCCTTGGCAACCCCCATTTCAGGTGTCAATATAATTTGCTCTTTTAACCCTCTTCCCTGCATCATACCGGGAAAGAATCTGATATTAGTAATTTATATTCCAAGGATTGATTGATTATTCTCCAACTGGAGCTCAGCCAGGCATTTGCATTTTATGTCTTTTATCCCTAATTGTGGCATGAAAGACTTTTTCCCTTGTTAAAAGAATCTGAGACATCAGCAAGAAGGTGGAGAGCTGGGGGGGAGGGGCGGGCAGGGGGAGCGGGAGCTTGAAATCATATTAGCCCGATTCTGCTGGTTCTGAAGGTGAATTTGATTTAGCCCTTTGCAAGTGCCTTTTATTTTTCTGGGAATGGAGTGGAGCAGTAGTAGAAGGACTGCCCCACTCCGTGGCCCCTGCTCTGCTAGACTGGCATGCGGAGAAGGCAAACAGCCATATGAGACATCCCATGCCATGGACAGGGTAAGAGATTTAATCCCTCTGCCCCTATCTTTAGAACTCTGAAGCCTGCCCCCCTGCCATGCCTCCCCAACCAACGCTCTGGTTTGAGCTAGGCTCTGCTTCTCCCCGCAGTGCTCCTGACCTTGGCCTAATCCCTGCCACCTCTACCTCTTGTCCCAAGACACCATGTTGATTTTCAGCTTGATTTTATTTCTCTCTTTTTTTCCTTTTTTATTGTTATGTTAATCACCATACATTACATCATTAGTTTTTGATGTAGGGTTCCATGATTCATTGTTTGTGCATAACACCCAGTGCTCCACGCAGAATGTGCCCTCTTTAATACCCATCACCAGGCTAACCCAACCCCCGCCCTCCTCCCCTCTAGAACCCTGTTTGTTTTTCAGAGTCCATCGTCTCTCATGGTTCGTCTCCCCCTCCGACTTACTCCCCTTCATTCTTCTCTTTTAAAGATCATTCATATACCTTAATCCCCTTCACCTGGCATCCCAGCATTTATCCCGAGACCTTAATTATTATTTCTACCTCTGGCTAGAAAGAAAGGAAGAAAAGAAAGAAAGGAAGAGAAAGAAGAAAGAAAGAAAAAAGAAAGAAAGAAAGAAAGAAAGAAAGAAAGAAAGAAAGAGAGAAAGAAAGAAAGAAAAAAGACAGAAAAAGAAAGAAAAAGAAGAAGAAAGAAAGAAGAAAGAAAGAGAAGAAGAAAGAAAGAAGAAAGAGAAAGAAAGAAAGAAAGAAAGAAAGAAAGAAAGAAAGAAGAAAGAAAGAAAGAAAGAAAGAAAGAAAGAAAGAAAGAAAAAGAAAGAAAGAAGAAGAAAGAAAGAAAGAAAGAAAGAAAGAAGAAGAAAGAAAGAAAGAAAAGAAAGAAAGAAAGAAAGAAAGAAAGAAAGAAAGAAAGAAAGAAAGAAAAGAAAGAAAGAAAGAAAGAAAGAAAGAAAGAAAGAAAGAAAGAAAGAAAGAAAGAAAGAAAGAAAGAATTCGGTGCTGTCCCGAATATGTTAAAAGGAAAAGGAAGTTGAGAAAAATATAAGAAACTGGAGAGAAACTGGCAGAATTAACTGACACAAACTGTTAAGTGCCCAAGGACGGCAGAAAGGAGTGTATTATCGAGAAAAACCCAACTACCGTGGAGAGAGGGGAAATCTCAAGATCTTATCTCAACCAACAAAAAGTGCCTGAAGACATGACTTTGATAAATAGACTCCGGGCTGAAACCGAGGAAAGACAATCTCTAAGATGGGATTCCAGGGGTTGCGGAGGGAGCCCTTTGACTCACAATCGAGCAGCAGAACTTGAGCAGCCAGCAAGCAATGACTGAGTTAGCCAGGCGTTGAGCTAAAGGAACGTCCTGGGTGTGAAACACAGCAAACAAACTTGCTGAGAACCTGCCGTCAGACAAGAGACAGGTGCACGCAAAGTGACACGCCTGTGTGTGGCTCCACCTTGAGAGGAGCTCCCCTTGCCTAGAAGCGCTTTTGCCCTGGAAGTAGTCCCTCAGTCAGGAGGCCCAGGAAGCCGGCAGCTAGCTCCAAGGACGGGGGTCGGGGGGGCGGCGGGCACCAGGGAGGAAAGCCGGATGCTCTGGGAGGAAGAAGACCATGAACTACGATATGCAGGAAGTGTTCTGCGTTGTTGTTGGAGGAGATGGCTGTTTGTTGCTTAATGGAGAAATGTTCCAGATCTATGCATCCCGGGAAGTACCTTTCTCTCTCCTTGCTCCTCTTCTTCCCTTCCCAACATACCCCTAACCTCCCAGGCTTCCTCTTCTGGCTCAGGCTCCCCTTGTCTCCCCTCACTTCCCCTCCTCTTCAGGATACAGGAATTAGAGGCTCCTTGCTCAAACCATCATGTCGGAAGGCAATGGCTTCTTGCTGCATTCACATTAAAATTTGAAGATGGGGAAGAAAAAGAGAGGGAGAAAAGGAGCTAAATTAGCAATGTTCACTCAGTGTGATTTTGCTTTAATTCAGGCCTGTGAGCTTGACAGGGCTCAGAATAAAGGAAAGCAGATGTGTCCATCACGCCAGCAGATATATTACTACTAATCCCAGACAAGACGGCAAAAACACATCACGCCTGGCCCTCACACTGTTTCCATCTTAATCCGCCTCTAATTGCCCTGGGAACGCCGCCTGCACACCTCTGTCCTCCCAGGCAGCACCCTGCACTCCTCCGGTTTCCAACCCGCCCTGGAATGGGACAATGTCAAAGTGGCTCTTTTTGCTAGAGCAGAGTTAGGGCAGCCCAGGGGGTCTGGGCTTGTGTGCTGTTGGAGAAGAGGAAGATACAGCGAGTGTGGTGGGAAGAGGACCCGCTGAATGTCACCAAGAGGGATCCTGGTGTCAGCGCTTGCACTGAGCAGCTGGAGAGAGTTAGATAAGATGGTTTATGTGAAAGCACCTGATCTGATTCATGACACATAGGAAGCTCAGTAAATGTAATGCACTGCTAAGTATTTATATAAGAGAAATGAAAACATATCTCCACGAGGAAGTTTGTCCATGAATGTTTATAGCTGCTTTATTCGTCATAGCAAAAAATGAAAGTATCCTAAGTGCCTATCAATAGGTAAATTATCCTGGTATATTTATACAATGGGATACTACTTGGCAATAAAAAGGAACAAGTTTCTCATATGCACAACAATATAGATCTCAAAGATACTATGCTGAACAGAAAAAGGCAGACACAAAGTGGTATAAAAGAACAGGCAAAATTTATCTACCGATAAAAAGCAGATTAATGTTCTCCCAGGTCCAGAGGAATGGCATGCATTTTATTATTAACTGGTTTGTTGATTTTTCTAAGAATAATAATATAGATTTCCCAGTTTCCTCTTTTTGTTTATTTTTTAAAGATTTATTTATTTACTTTAGAGACAGAGAGAGAGAGAGTGGGGTGGTAGGGGCAGAGGGAGAGAAAGAGACAGAATCCTCAAGGAGACTCCCCACTGAGCACGGAGCATGACACAGGGCTCGATCTCATGACCCTGAGATCATGACCTGAGCCGAAATCAAGAGTCAGCTGCTTAACTGAGTGTGCCACTCAGGCACCCCCTCTTTTTGGTTTTTGATTGCACTGTTTTATGATTGCAATCATCTCTCCGGTGTATAGAAAGTTCTATGCCACCCCTTTTCATCATTTCTGTTTCATCGATGGTCAGTTCTGCTTGCTTGCCTTGAACCTTCATTCATAGACCTTATCACATATCTGTTGTGACTGTTGATCAATATTTGTGAAGGAAGAACTCTGTCCATTGGTTTAGTAAGCTGGTATAGGTTTCAGAAACCCTGATCTCATGTCCATAGTTGGGCACTAGAAAGACAGATTGACGGGCAGAGTTCTTTCATCAGCTCCTTACAGACAAAGCTTCTTCTATAGGTACAGGCATTGATTTCACTTCTGAGAATAATTAGACCAGGACTGTGAGTAGCCATAGGTATTGGGCAAGCGTTTTCCAGGACAACAGTAAAAAGAAACAAGAGCAGAAACTTCTTAGTTATTTTTCAATTTTATCTGTCTATGGCCTCACCCAAGTTGATGGTGCTACCAGGTTGATTGGAAACAGAGGGAAGAGAGTGCAAGGAATCTAGGCAGTTGGCCTATTTCGACATCTTGGCCAGCCCAGAACTTCTTAAAAGCCGGTTGCTGACTCCAGTGCATCAGATTTTATCCGAAAGCCAGATGGGCTGAGTTTGGTGGTTTTGGACTTGGGCTGGGACAACTGGAGCCATGGGTAACCAATACCACAGAGGGATGTGAGAAGAAGCTCTAAGTTTAGACTAGTCTAGGGTGTGTCCTGGGTTTGCCATGTCATTGGAAAAGAATAGCCTCATTAAATGGACTGAGTCTAGAATTTGCATCTAGCCTGCTGTGTTTCAGGGATGGGGATGGGCATAGCTAGCTTTCCTCTCTTTACTGAAGTCTTTTCAACTATATAATGAAGTTGGGAAGGATTTGGAGGGTAGGAAGACTGAGGCATATCTGTTCCTTGCTTTCTTGCATGTTTAGGCACAAATGAGATTGCAGGGTCCCCATCATTTTAGAACTTTACAAGTTATGGCAAACCTTAGCATTTTGAGGTCTGCTGAGCAACCTCTTTACTATTTTGTGAGAGTCCCTTATTGTATTTAGTTTCATTAGAAAACTGGGCTTCACCTCTCTCCCACTAGGGAAGCCACAAAGATCCAATCCTCCTTCTGTCCATTCCTTGGCAGCCAAGCATCGGCAAATGAACAGGCTCAGCAAATCAGAGGCTTCTGTCCTGGAATTTGACATTTCAGTGAGTGGCATTATGATGATGGAGAGGTGTGAATGCTTTCATGAAGTTAGCAGTGACGTAGCGATAGTGACAACCAAAACAGCTTGTCCTGGCCAGACTTTCCCTACACAATGGTTATTTGCACTTCCTTCTCCTTGGCCCCCTATAGGGACCTCAATTCCTGTTTGTTATTCCAGCCTGCTTCTGTCAATTCTGACAAATTTCTAATAAAACATCATTTTGTTAAGATAGCAAAAATTAGTTTCTATTTCTTGTAAACGAAAGTATATCAACTGATAAGGATCCCACTTTCAAATTGAGAGGCAGCAAAACACAGTGGTTACAAACACAGGCTCCGGAACTAGACGGCCTGGATTTGAATCTCCAGCTTTGCCACTCACCAGCTGTGTGAATTAGCCTCTATGTGTAGCAGTTCCTCATTCTTAAGGGTGGATGATTCACAGTGCCATTCTCCTTGGGTTGTTTTAATGCTTAAAGAGTTCGTACATGAAAACCTCTTAGAACAGTGCCTAGCACATAGTAAGCACATTGTAATTGACACATCTCCAGCTGGGACTGGATACCTGGCCTAGATGAGGCAGAAGGCAATGGGAGTTCTGTTGCTACTCCAGGATAGAATTCTCATTTATGGTACACAGTAGCAAAATAGTTAATTAAAATATTACCTTTAGTCATCTGGAATAAAGTGCTCAAGGAGGGCAAGGCCCAGGAAATTCAAGGGCTACAGCGGGAAGGAGCTTATTTATCTTGGCATTTGATGGCTTTTTTTTTTTTTTTTTTTTTTTTGAAGAAAACAATGCACTTAAACTTCTGAATTCTCAGGCTTTCTATGAGGGGGTATGAAAGAATCTCTTTTTGGTTACATCTTTAGGATTAAGATAAGTGAAAACCAGCTTTATCAGAGAGATCTTTTGTCCCCTTCAGATGACTAAATTATGACATCTGTTGAATTAACCGAATTGTCTCTTCAGTTGGGCCCCTGCTCAGGAAAGAAGAGGACTTTGAAACGCTGGATTAGATATGTGTGGCAGAATTTGGAAACATCTTGGTACCCAGGACCCCTACCTGTCACTGAACTTCCCACACCCTTGGAAACAACCTTCCTGTGCCCATGTCCAAGAGAGTTGCCTTACAATAATAAGTCAATGTCCCTTTTGATCTACCCTCTATACCTCTACCCCCAACCCCTTCTTTTCTCTAAACATGTAATTAAATTAGATCCAAGCACACTCTAAGGAGAAAACACTAAATCAAATCAAGGAGAGAGAACTTTATCCTCAAAGAATTGCAGGATTTTCTTTACTTATATCTGCAAAAGTCTTTGGAATGTGTGTAGGAATGAATTTATAGGGGCCTCATCAAATTGGACAAAACATAACTTTATATTGGACTGAATTTTTTATATAGGTGAACTGACCAGACATCCCCATCTTTGGGTGCTTGTTGGTAAGGGCTCTAATAGTTTGTGTAACTGGCTAATATGTACCTATGTTCGGTGTCCACCCTCATTAAATAAAATCGAGGTACCAGAAACATTTTGGCCTAGGGTAGATAAAAGAATTTTAATCTGGGAGGGTAGGAAGTCTGAAGTAGATTCATCACAATGCACCACCCACTCCCTATGTTGCTAGAGAGGGCCCAGAAAAGTCTCCCTTCAATGACGCCTTGAGATAGATCTTAATGAAGGAAGCGATGGCGTCTTTGAGAAACACTTTGGTAGCTCTTCTATATAGTCCAGAGATGGTAAGGAAGGTGCTATAGTTAAAATGGGCTCCCTGGTTTTAACGTGATGGAAAGATTCCAGGATAGAAAAAAAACAAGCAGAGGACTTAATTGGCAGAGGCAGAATGAGCTTGATTGCCATAACAGAAAGAAGTATCATCATGGTAAATAGAATGGTCTAACCCGCAAGATCATTGATGGTGGTTGATTGCTCATGCGGTCCTTTGACTGTAAGGATTGGGTCCCTAATGAATTAGGATATGCTGTGCTAATAAAATGACCCCTAAGTGTCAGTGGCTCAGCACTTAAAAGTTTATTTCTCATTTACACAAAGTCTGGTACAGGCCTGAGTGACTCTCTAGGGCTATTGATCATGCAGTGACTTAGAGACAGAGCCCGCTTCATTCTTGTAATCTGATTTCACAGGTTCATTCTTGTAATCTGATTTCACAGTTTCCATGGTAAGGGAAGAGACTACATGGTGAACTAATACCTGCTCTTCTAGGCTTCAGCCCGAAGTTAAACATCTTAACTTCTTCTCATAGTCCATTGAACAAATCTGGTCCCGTGGCACCACTTAGCTACAAGGGGCAGGGAAATGGATAGACCAGGTAGAATATTTGAGAGCATTACTTTCTCTGCCAGACCTACGAAAGTCTCATTTGATGACTATGACTGAGTAAGCAGAGGCCTTCCTTCACAACCCCTCACTCCTAAATTCAAGTTCAAAGACACAGAAACCCTTGAATGAAAGGAAGACTGGATACACTTGGGGAAAGATCCTGTGAAAATATTAAGTGTATACTTAAAATCTTCCTCCTACCCTTCTTCAAAGGTACTTGTGGCTACTTACCCTTTGAGAAAGATAAATATCTAAATTCTTTATGTATATCAGACATCAGGTATAAACTTAGACTATTGCCTGGATACTCAGGACACCACAGTGATCTAACATTCAGAATGGAGGCTTATGTAAGACAAGTGACAAATGGAGTTTTGAGCTAAGTCACTTCACGTAGTAGACCAACAGGAGTTAAAACCCATGGCAATTAATGGAGTGAATATACCCAGCCGTAATCTTCTTTCAGTCCCCTTTGCCAACAGAGGAAGAGATATCACAGCAGGAGGAGACAAGAGGAAAGTCTCTCCATGGTCCGCTTCCTACCAAAGTAATACATTAAAATAGAAACCACATCCTTAGGAAAATTATTAAAATCAGTGTCACCATCACATATTTGGAAAAATGCAAGATTGATGCTTATACTTCACAGACCCATTTGGTTCTTTGGTTTTATCCTGCCCAGGATAGATGAACCCTGACAGTGGATGTTGCGAGCTTAAAAATGTATAAGTCTAACTGCAGGTGCCTTTCCTTTCATGGTCTCCTTATTAGGACAAATCAGTATAGCCCTCGGTATTGAGTATAAAGTTATTAATCTGACAAATGCTTTTTTTTCTCTGCGATTTCCAACAAATGGAGGACACTAGAAGCAATTTTCTTTCAGTTGATGGGACAAGTATACACCGTTATGACTTTCTCAGAAATGTCTTAACTCGCCTTTGACCAGTACATCTCATTTTCCACTTTGTCTGGAAAGAGAGATGAACTGAGTGAAGGATCTGGGTGCTTGCTAATAATTTAGCCAAATAGTTCGGGAGTTGGAACGAGCAAAATTGGAGGGTTGGTATACTATTGTGTCCCATGTAACTAGCCATCAAAGTTTCCTGCTGCAGAGAATTAGATAAATATCAGTCAGCTCTCTTCTCCAGAATTTGCTATCGCGGTGCCTGCTTGTGGTGGACAAAATAATGGCCTTCCCGAGATGCCCACACCTTAATCCCTGCAGCCTGCAAATACGTTACGTGACTTAGCAAAAAGTACTTTGCAGACGTGGTCAAGGTTTGGGATCTTGAGATGGGAAGATTATCCTGTATTATCCTGGTAGACCCAATCTAATCAAATGAGTCCTTAAATGTGGAGAACACTTTCTGGATGAAGAGTCTGAGGGACACAACAGAAGAGGCAGAAGAGATTATAAGTGTGGAAAGAACTCATCCTGCAATTGCTGGCTTTGAAGATGGATAAATTGGGACATGAGCTAAGGAATGCAAGGGCTTCTAAATGCCGAGAACAGCCCTCAGCTGACAACCAGCAAGGAAGTGAGCACCTCATTCCTACAACTTCAAGGAATTGAATTCTGTCAACAGCTTGAACAAGCAAGGAAACGGATAGTCCCCAGAGCTTCTAGAAAGAAATGCAGTCCTGCTGACACTCATTTTAGTGACGTGAGATCCATGTCAGACTTCTGACCTACACAGCTGTGAGATTATAAATTTGTGTTGTTTTAAAACATTGAATTTGTGGTAATTTTTTATAGCAGCAATTGAAAATTAAAACATTGCTCAAATTCTCATGAGCAAAGCAAGTCTGTGTTGGGATTCTATTCTTCAGAGCATAGTCTATGTTCTGAAGAAGTGAACAATATACTAGCAGTATTTCACACATGAAACACCAGATCCATGTGGCCATGTAAACAGAAACTGACAGGAACAGAGACTAAGAATAAGGACTTTTCCTCATCAGTTTGTAGAAACAACAGCCAACAACACTGTCATATGACAGAGTATCATATCTCAAGGTGACCGTGTAGCCTCGTGTTGGTGGGTTGATTACACACCGTTCCATTATGAAAGGAAAATGATTTACCACCACCATCCCCCCACTGGAAGAGAAAACTGCTCTAGACTAGGATTTTCTTTTTTTCTCAACATGATTTTGCCCCATATCATCTGTGATCTAAATAATGCCTTAGATGTCATCATAACAGTCCCCACATTATTTCTTATCAAATAATTTACAGAAAAGAATGAAGGCAATGGGCCAATACCTATAGGATTCATTGTCTTATCATGCTACCATCAGCCAGAAATAGATGGTCTGATAAAACTTTTGTAAAAAAAATCTGTCCCAGTTGTGGAACAATCTTGGGAGATTGGACTAACATTATGCTTTGAATAAGCAACCAATACATGATGCTATTTCCCCCAATGTAATCCTCGGTCTGGAGAAGTGACACGCCTGAGCTTGGAGTTGAGAGGGGTTGTGCAAGGCACACAGTTATATCTAGTGAGTTTCTTGATTGTTTCTAGTTTTTTCCGGTCCTTGTAACTGTGCTCCTCTTGTTTGGCACCCAGTGGTAGTAGCTAATAACAAGCACTCATGTGCCAGGCATTGTGTCGTATGACTTACATGGAATACCTCATAGTTATTATAGCCATCAGTCCTCATGACAGCTCTATGAGGAAAATACTACACTGTCCACATTTTGTGCATGAGGAGATTGAGTGCAGAGATGTAAATGGTGGGGCTGGAATCTGAGCACACGCGGTTTAAGTTCAGTGCTCCTGCCCTTACCCACTATGCTACATGGCCTCTCAATGGAGGAATGTGTCCATGAAGAAACACAAACGTTATTCCACCGAATGGGAAGTTGTGATCATCTCCTGGATATTTTGGGATTCTCATGCTCCTGGGAGAAGATGCAAAAAAAATAATTTTCCAGTGTTAGATGGGACAGTTAATCTTCAGTATAGAGATAAAATAAGGTTGCCACTGCAAAAGGGGAGCAGGGAAGAGAAAGGAATTGACACAGGGGCTCTCCTGAGATGCCTCTGGCATGGCTTCATCATCAGCGGTAAAAGTTCATGAAGGTCTCTCTGCATCTCTACAGGTAGGGGCAACAGCTCAGTTCCTTCAAAAAGGAAGGCATGGGGCTAAAACACCCCCATACCCTGAATAGAATTGCAACTAGTGAAGGTGCTAACTGAAGTCAAGGGCTATATGAAATGGGTAACAGACAAAGGAAGCTAGATATGAACTGCAGTGTCATAACCAGCTATAGAAAACAGTAGATGCAGGGATCCCCACTTTTTAGAAGTTTGCGTTAGGCCACTCTGCTTTGATGAAAGACCTACATCAGTACCTGTTTTCACCGACTGAAAGAAATCCAAAGAGGAGTTGTGCTCTCACGATAAAGGCAAAAAGCAAAAATAGCGTTCCACGTTTGTTTCGTGGCAAGCGTCACAGAGGCAGCGTGAGCCCCGAGCATGGAGGGTGCCCCCCCACCACAAGCTCACTTGCAGGTCAGCCTCAAGCTACCATAGTTTTGGACTGTGTCTGTGAACGTCTGGGCTTCATCTCAGTTTATTTTGGGCATCTGTTCGCAGGATGTGTCCTTTGGTATCAGAAAACCCTACAAATGTAAAATAGGGCTTTTGATGGAAGGATGACTAGGATGGTTTTTCTAGCTTCAGGCCACTAGAGTTCCCCAGCTCTGTTGATTTGCAAAGTAATCAAAACCCAGGCTTTCTTATACCGCCCTTTTTGAGATATGACTCTTCTGACCTGCTCCCTCACTCTCATGTTCATCAGGACTCCATGATTCCAACTTTTATTATAGATCTTTTCCATGGCTCTTTGGCTGTGATGATAAGGAAAATCTGTGTCCTAAGATGGCCGACCGAGCCAGAGAGAGTCCCAGCCCCTGCCCCGAGGCTCTTCCAGGTTCTTCTCCCTGCCCCGCTTTGCGCACGCGCCAGAAGTGCCAAATATGTGGAAGTAGAAGTGTATAAATTGCCCTCTTTGTGCTCGGGGCTCAGATTTTTTGGAAACCACTCTCCTCTTAGCCCGCCGGTGTTAAATAAACCTCCTATCCTCCAAGATCTCCGGGTGCCACTTGGTTCTTCCGTCATCGATCCAGTCCAGGTTCCGTAATAGTGATATCTTTGTTGCTAGGTTGTTTAGATTGGGGGAGCTAAGGGGAAAATGAAAACAGTTTCATTTCTGTCACTATCTTCTTTTAAAAAAAATAACTGATGAATATATAGAAAATCACCCATGACTCTGAAATCCCCCGCATACTACATTACAGGCTGTCCTCCACAATAGAGAGCCGGAGAGAGCCTTCTATGCCGTGCTAAAGAGTTAGGTCTTCCTGCTGTAGGCTATTAAGAGGCAATGAGTGGTTTTAAACAGGGAAATGGCTGGATTGGCTTTGCAACTTTTAAATATGGTGATTTGTGATGAACGTGAAAAATATGACAGATAGGTGCCCTCATCCATCCCACCCTCTCTCTGATGTGCCTTCCTGTATTGTAGATGGTAGAATATGAAGAATTACATTTCCCAGGCTCTTTCAGCTGGGTTTTAAGATTTTGGTTCAGGCAATTATGTCTACTCATGCAAGATCTAGAAGGCAGAGGCAGGACCGCTTTACAGGCGGTGAGGTGTGGCGTTCGTGAAGCAGGGTTCAAAATCCAGTCCTAGCTTCTTGGATGCCGAGATGTCAGGCACAGGACGTCCCCCTGTTTTTTCCAGTGTGCTCTAGCTGGATTGATGTGGCTCTTGAGACAATGGTTATAATGGAGGTAACACCCTGAATTCCTGGACTTGACCTAAAATGGCATGTTCCTCAACCAATTGTTCTAGGGTTTTATCTCGATTCCTTACCTTTAAGATTGGGCATTGGAAGCAGCTTCCCAGGTGGATAAATTCTGCAGTATTTTACAAGCATGCTCCTCCAGACTTTTCAACAATACTCAATTCTCAATATTTCATCTATTTTTTGCTTTAAGAAAGATATTGTGGTTTCTGTCTTCTGCAGTTAACCCAAAGTTTCTAGAAAATCAAGGATGGGAGTGTCAGGGGAGAGGGATCAGGGTAATCAGGAAAGACTCCATAGTCTATAGAAGACGGTACCACATCTTAAAAGATGGATAGAAATTGAATAGACAGAGATGAGGACGGTGGACATTTCAGGCTGAGTGGTCACTTTAAACAAGTACTCAGAGACAAAATTATCATTATTTCTGTGTGGGACAAGGAAGCCAGACTAACTGAAATGAAGGGTATGCACAGAAGACCTGGGGGGTATAATATGCATGGGGGGACGGGCCGAGACAGATTCCCAAGGACGCTGAAAGCCAAACAGAGTATTTTATAGAGACACAATGGCAACTAGAAAAACAGTGAGGCACCTGCAAAGTGCACAGTAGAGAATGATGGGCATGTTCAGAGTGGCGAGCCAAGAGACACATATAGTTTTGGAAATTCTGAATTTATCTTAATAAAGTTGATTCTTTTTGCTCCCGTGGAAATATTGGACACTATGGGGCTCCACAGCCACCCCTCTCTGTGACACCCCCACCAATGGCAGACAATTCACACTAAACATGACCCTTTCTTGCTATAATCAGACTCAGTCTTCGAATTCTCATGGAGTTCCAAGCAGTCATTAACAATCAATAGGACTTGACGTGAGAAATAGAATCTAGTAGTTGTACCCAGTGTAATGAATGCTGTTCTGGCAAATCTTAACAGTTATAATAAAATATTAACGTACTCTGTTTATTTATTCACATATTTTATTGTAAACATAATTAACAGTTTCATTCTTCTTAAGCACAACAATAATGATTTCAGTGCTTGAACTCTTAAAAGAACAACATATAGTTGTCCATGACTAAAAACAATTTTCAGAAGGCATAAGCAGATTGTGTCAATAGTCTATCCCCATGACAGACTCTTGAGTGCCTCTCATTCTTATAAACATTTCCATGCACTGTATTAAGTTCAAAATAAGTGACATGTGTTTAGCATTACATGTTGTAGAAACTCTAAGATTAATTTCAAAAAGATCAAATAAATAAACACTCAGAGATGCATGTAATTCTTATAAACATTCATTCCATCCTCATCACCTGTCACTGTCAACATTTATAACTGAACCAACTATGGGCTTGTCAGTGCATTGGTGGCAGGGATCCCACAAACACCAAGTCCAGCCATTCTCAGGAAACACACCTCACCATTGAAAAATGACAGACTTGTCATCCTAGCCGGGGCTTTGGTTCTTGGGATAATTGATGACAAAATATTTTTTTTTAAATGGGCTTTGGAGTCAGAGTGACCTTCTTCCTAGATATGAGGGAATTGATGAATCCTATGAGGGATCAGGGAGTCCAGAAATGGAAATATTAAACTTCTCTGGGAATAAATCAGAATAAGTTTTTATAGCACAGATACTGAAGTATGCAGAGTAGTTCCTCAAAGTGCGAGTGTGGTGGTATTTCCTTACAAAATATCCCAGAGCTCTGCAAAGTGCGAATTCATGCATCTGAGCATCTTCTCTGTGGGAGTTATGTGTGAAATCATGCGACCCAGCCCCAAAGAAAACAATTCCTCTGGAGAGGAGCCTTGGGAATCTGTGATTGTAACCCCCTCCCACCCTACCAAGATGGCCCTAGACTGCCATCTCTCCCATGGATCATCTCAACAGCCTTCTGACTGGTGAGCCTGGGTCCACCCTTGTTCCTCCTACAAAGTATTTCCAACACAGAAGCCATGAGATAAATCAGATCGTGTCATTCTTTTGCTCAAGGTTCTCAGATGGTTTGCACATCATTTAGAGCAGTGTTTCTTAAACTAGTGGACAGCAGAATCACCTGCGGGGTCATGAAAACACAGATTGCTGACCCCACTTCTAGAGTTTGCAATTCAGAAGATAAGGGGCAGGGCCTGGGCGTGTGCAGGGTGGCTCCTTGCCGGTCCCCAAGCAGGCCAGGCACTGGAGACTTTCTCTTGCTTTGTTCTGAGTACTCTTCCCCCGGATAGCCTCATGGCACAGTCTTCTCCTTCAATTCTTTGTCCAGAGATTCCTCCATGAGGACCTCCCTGACCATCCTACTTAAAACTGACCATTTTTCTCTCCCCAGCATCTTATTTCCTGACCACGATTTATTTTTTTTTTTCCAGAACGCTCATCACTGACATGCCATTTTTTACTTAACTACTTACACATTTTTTTGGTCTTCTCATCCACCAACTAGCACTAAACTGTAAGCCCTGTCAGAATAGGAAGCTTATAAATTTGAAAAATCTGTTTTGTTCACTACTGTATTTCACACCTAAAGGAGTTCCTGGCACATAATAAGCACTCAGGATTTTTTTTTATCAAATGAATAAAGAAGTCCAAGAGACAAAAGGAAAATCCAGTTAAGTTTAAGTACAGTAGAAGGCAAGCTAGAAAATAATTTTAAAATGAGATTTCCTGATAAATAATAATATCACAGGCCACAGGGAGTCTGAGTTAGATTGAACACTGAGAAAATGTCCTTTATACCTAGTACCTTTTGTATCTTGTTAAAAAAAAACAATTCTTCTCTACCTTGGGGCCATGAGGGTATTCTATTTTATCATCTAAGAGAAATACAATTTTTAAAACTTTGTATTTTGAATAATTGTAGTCACAGGAAGGTGTTAAAAAAATGTGCGGGGAAGTCCTTCACCTAACCTCTCCGATTATGAGCATCTTGCATGGTGAGAGCTCAGTATTACAACTAGGAAATAGACATTGCTACCATCTGTACAACATAGTCAGATTGTACTAGCGTCGCATGCACTCATGTATCCATGGAACCACCACCATAATCAGTATACATAACTGTGTCATCATCACAAGACTCCTTAGTGCTGCCCCTTTATAGCTACCCCCCTCCCTCTGTCCTTACCTCTGGGCAACCACTAACCTGTTCTCTATCGCTGTAAGTATGCCATTTCATGAATGCTATATAAATGGAATGACGCAGCACATATTCTTTTGACAGTGGCTTTTTAAACTCAACATAATTTCCTTGAGGTTCATCCAAGATGCTACATTATCAAGTTCACTCCTTTTCACTGCTGAGTAGTAACCCATGATGTAAATGTACCACGGCTTATTTAATCTTCCACTTAGTGAAGGATATTGGGTAGTTCCTAGTTTGGGAAAAACTACTCCGAATACTCTTGTACAAGCTTCTGTGTGAAAATGAGTTTTCAGTTCTCTGGAATAACTGCCTAAGTGTACACTTGTTGTAAGTCTATTTTTTTTTAAAGGGAATGCCAAATTATTTTCCAAAGTGGTTGGAAAATTTACATTCCCACCAGCAATATAATGTGAACCAGTTTCTCTACATCCATGCCAGTATTTGGTGTCATCACTATTCTTTGCTTTAGCCACTTTCATAGGTGTGTAGTGCTATCTCACAGTTTTAATTTGCATTTCTCTAATGGCTAATAATATCTGACATTGTGTTCTTATTTGTCATCTGTATGTGCTCTTTGATTAAATGTCTATTCGTGTATTTTGCCCATTTTTGGATTGGATTTTTTTAATTTAATTTCTTAATAACTTCTGATATTTATGTATTCTGGATATAAGTTCTTTGTTAGCCATGTGGTTTTGCAAATATATTCTTCCAGTCTGATTTATCTTTTTGTCCACTTAATAGACTTTTTTTACAGAGCAAAAGTTTTTCATTTTAATCAGATCAATTGATTATCCTTTCCTTTTGCGGATTTTGCTTTTGATGTCGAATCTAAGAACTCTTTGTCGAGTTTTTGAACCCAAAGGTTTTCTACTTTGTTTTTTTCCTAGAACTTGGTCCATGATCCATTTTGAGTTGATATTTATATTTAAGATGTGTGGCTTAAGTCAAGCTCCATCTTATGTGGAGGTTAGTCCCAGCACCATTTATTGAAAAGGCTATCCTTTTTCATTAGTTGCTTTTGCTTGGTTAAAAAAATGGTTGGATATATTTGTGTGGATCTATTTCTGGATTCTCTATTCTGTGATATTGATCTATGTGTCTATCGCTCCATTAGTACCCCATTTCTTGAATACTCTAGCCATATAGTAAGACTTAACATTAGGGAGAGGGTCTCTCCCACTTTATTCTTATTTTTCAAAATTGTTTTAGCTACACTAGAGCCTTTCTCTTTCCATAAATATTTTAAAATAAGCTTCTCTATGTCTACAAAAAAAACCCAAAAAACAAAAAACCAACAAAAAACCAACTTGCTGTCACCAGAATCAAGGCTGACACTTCTTTCAGAACTGAAAAATGACAGATCCTCTGCCATTCAAATTGGTGGTCTTTTATAGGTAATGTGTCATTTCTGGTTGTTTTAAGATTTTTTTCTTCTTTTTTAGTTTTCAGAAGTTTAATTATGATGTGTCTTTTATGGATTTCTTTTGGTTTATCCTATTTGGGGTTAACCCAGATTCATGGATCTGTAGTTTTTTGTCTTTTACCAGTTTGGAAAGTTGTCAGCCATTATTTCTCCTGGACCTCTAATAATATGAATGTTAGTTATTTGTGACATAAATCCCTAAGACTGTTCTTTTTTTTTTTTAGTCTATTTTCTCTTGATTGTTCAGATTCTATTGATTTGTCTTCAAGTTCATGGATTCTGTGCTTTGTCATCTTTACTCTGTATTTGATTCCATCCAGCAAGGCTTTTTTTTAAGTTATTGTATTTTTGACTTTTATAATTTCTGTTTGGTTCTTTTTTATAACTTCTATTTCTTTCCTGAGATTTTCTTCTTTTTTATTACTTCAAGATAATTTGTAACTGATTATTGGAGCAGTTTTATGGGAATCGTTTTAAAATTCTTATCAGATAATTCCAATATCTTGGGATTAGCATCCACTGATTGTCTTTCCTCTTTCAAGTTGTGTTCTGCTGGTTTATTAGTATGAAGAATCATTTTTTGTTGTGATCCAGACATTTTGGATATTATGTTAAGGGACTCTTGATCCTATCCAAATTGTTTTTAGCAGAAAGTTACCCTTTTAAAGTTTAACATAAGGGTTCTGCCCTGCTTTTGTGGCTTTAGTTCTAATGAAAGTTTCATTTTCTGAATCCTTGCAATGTTATTTTGGCTTGCTTTGCTTCTTCTAGTGCTGCTAGGACACTTGCCCAATGCCATGCACTGTCTGGAGTGGCTGAAGGTACTTCCTTAAGCCACCCGCTGGTACTGGGAGACATTTGGTGGAGAAGAGAAAAACCCTTGGCCTGGGTGTCTTTGGCCACTAGGTTGAAAGCAGAGAGACACAGGGCTTCACTTTTGGAGGACATAACCACCCACTCTTGGAGGGCATAACCCACCAGTGCCCCATTGTGCAGTGGGCAATGGGGCAGCCTAGGGCTTCACCGATGCACATGGATTAGACCACCCACAGAGCCTGGTTTATGGAGCAGGGGCTGGACGGTCTGAGGATTTCCTGCTGCTGTTTTTCAAGGAGATGGAACCACCCACCAGGGTCCCAGCTGTGGAGAAGGGGTTGAGGTGGCTGTTTTCACTGGAAAGATTGAGGTTTTCTACTAGATCTCTGTTGGGCTTCCCTTTTCCTGGTCCTTTGTCAAAGACAGAAGGCTTTCCTTCTTCTTCTTCTTCTTCTTCTTCTTCTTCTTCTTCTTCTTCTTCTTCTTCTTCTTCTTCCTTCTTCTTCCCCTTCCCCTTCCCCTTCTTCTCCTTCTCCTTCTCCTTCTTTTTCTCCTTCTTTTTCTTCTTCTTCTTCTTCTCCTCCTTCTCCTCCTCCTCCTCCTCCTCCTCCCCTCCCCCTCCCCCTCCCCTCCCCCTCCTCCTCCTCCTTCTTCTTCTTCTCCTTCTTCTTCTTCTTCTTCTTTCCTTCTCCTTCTCCTTCTCCCTCTCCCTCTCCCTCTCCCTCTCCCTCTCCCTCTCCCTCTCCCTCTCCCTCTCCCTCTCCGTCTCCCTCTCCCTCTCCCTCTCCCTCTCCCTCTTTCTCCTTCTCCTTCTTCTCCTTCTCCTTCTCCTTCTCCTTCTTTTCTTCTTCTTCTTTTCTCTTCCTGTGTACACCTGACAGTGGTTCTGGAGTTATAGGCTTCTCTGGTGCCTAGTTCAAAGGTATATGAAAAAGAAAAAGAAAACCCAGGGAACTCATCACATTGTCATTCCTCAAGTCCCAGGGTCTCTAGCCATGTCTGCCTTTTTCTTTCCAGCTTTCAGAGTTCTTTTCATCATTTTCTGTTTGATAATTTCTGGGTACTTAGTTATATTTGGAGAGGAGGAGCAGGAAAAAGTCAATCTATAGTATCTTGTTCTGGAACTGAAATTCCAGAAAGCAATATAATTTTGACTTCATAACCAGGTCTTTAATCTATATGAAATTGATTTTAGTGGATGATGTGAGACAGATATCTGATTTCTTTTTCTCTCATATGGATATCCAATTGTCTTGGCACCATTTTTGAAAATCTCTTTTATCTAATTCTCTGTGGTGCTCACCTCTCTGCTGTATCAAGCGTCTACTGCTTGGCTTGCTATTCTGTGTCATTGTTCTAATTATCCCTGCACCAACACAGCACACGCTAAGTATCATATCTTTATAGTAAGTCTTCATATATGGCAGTGCAAATATTCTAACAAATATTTTTATATTTATTTTGCAGCCAGCAAACTTGTTAAAATTCTCTTATTCAATTTTAAAATGCATCTGTGGATTTTGGGGCGAGTAGGGAGATTTTCTATGTGCATACCTATATCATTTTTAAGTGATTAATTTTTTTCCCTTCTCAATCATTTTTAGGGGGCGAAGAGAGGGAAGGTTCTTTTTTGTGTTGGCCAAAATCTCTAGTCAATGTTGAATTGATGGAAGTGGAGGTTGTGTAATTCCTTGTGTTGTTCTTGCCCTCAAAAGGAAAGCTTTCAGAGTTTCACCATTAAGCATGATGTTTGCTATAGGTTTTGGTAAATATACTCTATCAAAAGAAAAATGTTTCCCTCCATTCCTACTTTGCAAAGTGTTTTCTTGTTTTCATGAATGGATAGTAGATTTTATATAAAATAAAAGGATAGGGAAAGACATACTATGCTACCACTGGTTACAAAAAGCTGGAATGCTTATATTAATATAACACAAAATAGATTTCATAGCAAAGAATATTATCATGGAAATTACTTTCTTCTTGAAATGCTTTGCTTCTGTTTTCCTGTGCTGAGTCATGACGAATGGATTCTAAAGATTACAAGACGTGTCCTTAAATTTTCAAAGCCCAATGTGAATATCTTAACCCATATATTAGACAATACAAAGATCTTAGAACACTATCACTCTGTTAATTCTATAGTTTTTAAATTTAAACTGCAAGACTACATTGCTATTGTTTTGTACATTCAATGCTCATGTGGATTTACCCACTTATTTACAACCTTCTCTCTCTTGATTCCTTTCTGCATTTCATACATTCTACCTGGAATAATCTTCTTTCTGCCTGAAATACATCATTTGGAATTTGTTTTACTGAGGGTCTGTTGAGGACAATTCTGTTTTGGGCCCCTAAAAATGTCCTAACTTGTCCTCATTATTGAAAGATATTTTTCTGGGTATAGAACTTTTCATTAGCTATTAATTTTTGCCAGCATATTGAAGCCATGATTCTTCTGCTATCTAGCTCCTTTATGATTGTTGAGAAGTCAGCACTTGGTCAAACTCATTCATTTGAAAACAATGTGTCTTTCTTTTATGACCACTACTAAGAGTCCTATTTTTCTCTGGTGTTCTATGATAGGTCTAAGTGTTTTCTTTGTCTGAACTGAGAATTATAAAGATTTTTGAATTTGTAGATTCACAACATTCATTGGTCCTGATAATTTTACCCATCATCTCTTCACATATTACTTCTGCTCTATTTCGTCTCTCCTCTCTTGGGATTCAGAATAAATGTATATTAGATGCTCTTAGTCTATCCTGTATATCACTTAACCACTTTTCTGCATTTTGTACTTATTTGTCTCTTCATGACATACATAGATGGTTTTCTTCTAGCATATTTTCCAATTTACTAATTCTTTCTTTAACTTTATTTAATCCACAATTAAATTCATTCTTTGGAGTTTTAGTTTTGGTAGTCGGATTTTTCATTTTCAGAAGTTTTTTTTTTTTAAGATTTGTTTATTTGAGAGAGAGAGAGAGAGCAGGGGGTGCAGAGGGAAAGGGAGAGAGAAACTTTAAACAGACTCTGCACTGAGCACAGAGCTCAACGCGGGACTCGATTTCACAACCCTGAGATCATGACCTGAGCCAAAATCAAGAGTCAGACACTTAACCACCTGCACCACGCAAGTGCCCCAGAAGTTCTTTAAAAAAAAAAAAAACTAATGAGCCAATCTTTATCATTTCCTGCTCATACAAATTTTAATCACACTTCTTTCTTATTTCCTTAAACAGTGCCATGGATGCTGTGCTGCAGTGTCTATCTGTCTTTCAGGAATAGAATTAATTTACTCAGCCTGTGGGAATCTTACTGCCTAATAGTCTCTTTGAAACTTGCCTCAGTTGGAAAGAGATTCCTTCCAGAGGTGATCCGTAGCTAAAGACTGGTTGTCATGAGAATTTAAAGACCTGACTCCCTATCTCCAACTCAGTGCATCTCTGATGAGCCATTCTAGCTTCACAGCTCCTCCTGCTATTGGATGAGACCAGCCTGACTTCTCCCTCCCCACCCCCCAGTCCTGCTTTCTTTCCTTTCCCCTCCAGGTGTTGATGTCCAGCAAAACTTCTAATCTCTAATGTCCATCTCAGAGTCAACCCAGCTTCCCTGGGAATCCAAGCTGCAACCCAGAGGAAGCAGAGTTTGCTTTATAATGTATGTCTGGGGCACCTGGTTAAGTGCACATGTAATGATCCCAGAGTCCTGGGATAGAGCCCCATGGCAAGCTCCCTGCTCATCGGGGAGCCTGCTTCTCCCTCTCTCTCTGCCCCTCCCCCTGCTCTTGCTCTTTCTCTTTCTCTCTCTCACTATCTAAAAGGAATAAATAAATCTTTAAAAAAGTAATGTATGTCTGATCATTCTAATACTAAAGTCCCTGTAGAATGTTTCTATTGTTTGTTGTTTCTCCTTTTTGCACCCATTATGGTTTTTTTTCCCCTTGTGACTTGGTTATCTTTGATTCTATGAAACCTGTTAGACTTTAAATAATTATTTGTAATATTCAAGGCCAAGGATGAAGTGGAGACAATTTGCATTGCTTCTTCCAAGTGCCATGAATCTACCAGTATAGGGCCATCCCATACCAAATTCATGTCCTGAGGCTCCCTGAACCACCCAGGAGATGGGAAACAGGATTACAAATCTGCAAGAGGGCTGGATTCCTTCTGGTTCATATTTACACCAGTTTGTTGTGGAACACGTTACCTAATAGACTTCAGAACTTGTACAACCTTGAATTTTGATTTCTGTTATCTTTCATCCGTAAGGATTTCAAACAAAAGTTCAAAATTCCCCAAATTGGCCAATGCTCTTAAAGCAAAAATGTCTTCTGTGTTGGCCTTTACCTCTTAGGTTTTCCCTTAATCAAATTTCTTGCTAATTCCATGCTATCTTGTTACCCCTTTGATACTTTAAGAGGACTTGAAGTTTTTTTCTCAGTGGGTAATTAAAGCCAAATAACCTAGCCCACTTTTATGGAAAGCTAAAATAACCTGTTCCACCCACTTCATGTAGATATTTTGGGGGTGTGAAATACCAAAGAGTGGCTGGGAAAATATTCAGATAGCCAGAATCCAGCAGTGGCAACCAGTTTGCTGGTTTTTTTTTTCCCCCCCAAAAGACTGCAAGCTTCCTTCTGATTTCAAAAGGAGAGGGCCAAGATGGGTGAGTGATGTCGGCCGTGGTCACAGGAGGTAGTGAGTCACCGGAACAACAATCTTTGGACCAGATGATCTTGAAAATCTCTTCCAGTTCTATGGGCCTCTGAATTTGTGATTCTCAAGAGCCATCTATCCCCTCAACTTGAGCCACTCCTCTCATTTTATAAACTGCTCAGCCTGAGTTTAAGGTTCCCCTTGCTTTTGTCCCAAACTGTATTCCCAGATTCTCCCACTGCTACACCACATGCCTCACAAGCCATAGCCAATTAGACCCTTTGTCTACCCCCGAAACACCCTTCAAGTTTTCTAGTGCCACCAACTTGACTCAGCTGCACTGCTTGGAACACTTTCTCCCCATCTGCACACACAGGAATTGCAGACGTTCCTCTAGCCCGGCTCAAACACCACCTCCTCCATAAAGCTCTCTTTGCTCTTGCTGTGCGGTTGTTCCTTCCTTTGATCTCTCAAAGCATCTGAAACCTTTCCAGCAACCTTTGCCTTCTCTCTCTTTTTTCCATGTTATTTAAGGTCTTTGTTTAATCTCTCATCCTATATTGTTAGGTGCAAGAAGCTCAGGCTGGGACTGCTTTATCTTTGTACCTATCTGACATAGCTAGCTAGGTGCTCAATGTGTCCCCGTCCAGGGAGGAAATGTCTAACGAAGGGGAAAAGTCTCATTCTCTGGTGTTATTTGTCCTTCTGACTTGGGCCATAGGGGCTGCTCACCTTCCAAGGAGTAACTCTAGATCCTCTGAGCCGAGCACACCTCTCCCCAGGGCTCTGGGACAGAGTTTGTAGGGCCTCAGACAGAAGCACAGAGGGTGGGACCAGGAGCCGCGTAGCTGTGTCTCTCGAGGCCGGACATGAAGGCAGGAGCAGGGCATGCCCGGTTTGCTGTCGCCCACCCGCAGCAGAGTCGGCCAGGCCAAGCATAGTTGAGCATTTAAAATACATTAAAGCCTTGCTCCCTTTGAAGTAGGAAAACTATCTCTATTTAATCAGAGAGAAACAACTTTTCAAAAGATTTTTTTCCCCTCTTCTTTACCTTCAGCTTGCTGGCTTCTCCTGTGGTTAGTAGCATGAATAAAACATGCATATCCCAATTAAATCTTGATTTAATTTCACTTCTTTGCAAAGCTGATGAACTCGAGTGCTTTCATAAAGACACTGAGCATTAGCATTCTTTTGTTATGCACAATCCATTCCGAGGAACAAGGGGCTAAAAATAATCAGGCGCCTCTCTCCTGGCCTTGCCAAGCTCTCAGTGAGTTACGGAGAAAGGAAAACACACACACACACACACACACACACACACACACACACACACACACACACACATCTTCAGCCAGGCTAATCCTCCCCATGGAGACCCCCTGGTAACTGTGGAGGATGAGACCACGCATTTGACCATGAGGAACATCTTAGGGTCAGAAGGGAGACACAGGCTGCCAAAATGACTGAGCGACTCTTGGGCACTTCACCTGGAACAGACAGCAGCCCAGGGTGATCGCAGAGCTCCTCCCTTCCCCTGCTTCGGAGGAGGTGCCCATAGCACAAAGTTCTGGACTGAGCTCTACCATCCCAGAGGTCTGACGGAGCTTCTTGGTTACCGCTTGCTTGTGAGTCTGGAAAACACAAAGTTCCCCCATAAGTTTGTCCTTCTCATTTCAAAAAATAAATATGTATTAGAGGCTGGGAGGAAGTACGTGAGTATGTTTATCAGTGGTTACTCCTGGATGGTGGGATTAGGGATCATTTTTGTATTCTTCCTGGTATTTTATGGTTTCTGAATTCTCCTTAATGAGCATAAATATATTTTACAACCAGAAAAGGTGAATCATTTAAAGGGACACATGTATTGAACCATCCTACCATATTCAGGAGGAGTAACTATCTAAGAACTGGTCCCTAACTTCAAGGAGTTTTTAGTCGACTTAGGGTAACTAATAGTAGATGAGGTAACTCATAATAAGGACTAAACAGGAGTCTCAGTTCTAAGTTGTCCAGAGAAATGGATCTCTCTGAAGCCAGCAGTGATTAAAGAACTTCCAGGGGAGGTGACCTTAGAAACTTTTGGACCTCAGGGCTCGAGAGACCTTCAGAGTTGTGTAGACCAACCCTACTTTTGGTGATTAAATTTTATCTTCATTAGCCCCCAAGAACCACCCCCTGGTGGACATCATCAGTACCTGTCCAGAAACCTGATACTATTCAGGTCATTCTGCTCCATATTTTGCTTTCTTTCACTGCCTGGTGGATTTTTCTTACGTTGAACTGAGCTGTTTCCCTGGGGGGCTCTGAGTTGGCCTCCTGGGGTCCCCTGTACTAGATCTGCCACTTCTTCCAGAGGACCATTCTTTGGTTTCACACCAGCTTTGATGTCTTTCTTGTTTTCTTTTCCTGACTAAACAACTGTAGTTTCTCCCACCACACCTCAAATGACTTCCCACTGACAAGGGCTTTGAGAAGTGGGCAACATACACACAAAATGAGAGAAATAAGAGTGGACATTCGCAGCAAGGAAAATGGTACAAGGGAGACATAGATCTTGAGTGTGTGGACTGGCCGATGAAGAAACCAGTCTAGCTGGGGCTGAGTTTAACAAGGGGTGTGGTGGTAGAAGGTGCAGGTGGAGAGGTAGGAGGGAGGTGCCTAGGGAAAGCCTGAGTTGTCAACTGATTTCGAACGTAGCTCCACACCCCACATGCTGTACAATTTCTTTCACCCAAGAGGAGCCCACTCTGGGATTCAGGGGATCTCTACAGCCAGGTGCTGTGGCTTCATAAAAGCCCAGGTCACTGCGGATCCAGTAGGGGATAGTCGGAGAGCAAAGGGCAGTGAGAAGATGCTCAGTGTTTAGTTGCTACAGACAGTCTTTCCCTCAGCTGCCACCTTTCCCTGTCGTCTGACCAGCAAACAATAGAGGGTCCACAGCCTGCCTGTGGAGAAAGATTCCCTGAGGTCTCCGTATTGTCTGGAATATGTCTCTCAGGTTAGCTAAACTAGAGATGGGGTAGTAGGGCCAAGGTACCAAGAGCTCGTCCATGAAATATAGGCCACTTTCAGGGTTTGTGCAAGGAGCATTCTGGGAAAGAAGAGGGACCACAAAGAGCATGGCAGACCAGGGCAGGCAAGGGACAGAGATCAGGGGGCAGAGAGGGGGTCAGATGACACACCCAGGGATGATTACCACCGATGGATTATCCCTCATCCTTCCACTCCTCCAGTCTCCTGGAGCTGTCATGACTCTCCCAGATGTAATGGGCGCCACGACAACCATGAAGAGGCTGTTTGCGCTCAGGGACCACGATGCTGAAAAAGGCAAGCCTGGCGTGTGTGGGCCCTGCAGGAAGAGTACAGGGTGGCAGCTTGATGGGGGCCCACCCATCTCTCCTCCCACACCTGGTTCCAGCCTAGACAACAACAACACAAGCCTGTGTGCGCGCATGTGAAGACCCCAGACCACACGTCCAAGCTCCATTCACTGGCCCTACCTTAAAAATGCCAGCCTTTGGCTACCCTCGAGCCAAAGAGTGGGCACCAACAGACCCTGGAAAGAGGACTGTGAGCCTCCAGAAGTGGGATCAGGACGATTTAAGGAGGAGATTTGGGCGCCCTGAGTACCTAGAACTTGGCCTCAAACGAGAGGTATGAGATGAGGGTGGTCATGTCCTGTGGGTGCCAAAGATGTGGGGGTGGTAGGACGGACGAAGGCCAGTGCCGGGGCCCCCTAAGCACGGCACCCAGAGCCTGGCTGCGTGGGGCTAAAGACAGTACTGATGACAAGTCTGGGGACCACAGCCCAATGAAGGAGAAGGAGCAGAGGCTTGGGGGCCACACAGGTGTGGGCTCACACCCTAGCTTGAACACTCACTTTCTCCATCATTGAAACTCTTTGACTCTCAGGCTCCTCCTGGACAAATCTGGGACGGTGAACCTGCCTTGTGGGTTAATAAGATAGTGCTGGAGAATTTCTGCCACATACCAGTCAACAACGGTCATTGCTGCCTTTAACATGAAGTCACTTGTCAAAGGAGAGCAAACTCAGAACAGTGACAAGACGGAGCAGATCCCCTGGGAGAGAGGCAGATGAAGTTTCCCCTGGGGCTCAAAGACCCCGAAATAGGTTCAGGCCTGTCCAGCCCTGACCCTGGGTCCACAGCTCACAGGCCTTTGAAATTGTTTTGCACTACTTCCTTTCAGCAGGCTCCTGCCCACTTTCAGTAAAAAAAAAAATCTGCTGCTCTTTCAAATCTCCCAGCCTGCCCCCCTCCCTGCTCTCCACGTGGTGCAGACCACACTAGAGCTTTCTCGCACACAGGCTGCTCAACCCAAGCCTCAAAACAGCTCATGCCAATAAACTGGTTCCCAAGACCGACCCACCCAGGAGGTGCACACTGTGGGAAATTTACACACTCGTAAAGAGACAGGCCTGCTAATATGTTTCTAGGTCGGGGGTCTTTCTCCCGAATGCAGATGAGATATTGCTGCAGTAAAAGGGGAAATTGCTCAGGCCTATCTTCCAAGCACGAACCAAGGAGGAATCCCCAAGACTTGACTGACACAGCTCATAAATCTCCCGCATTTCTGTTTGTCCCAACTTCCATCGTTTCGAGCGACATGTGGGATTGTCACATTTTAAGAAAATAAATAAAATGAAATTATAGATTCACTTTTGTGATCCTGATGTGCAGATTACATGTTATTATGTTATGGATCTCACACCCCTCAATGCATTTGCACTATGGTATGATTATTGGATTTTGATGTATTGCCAACATCAGACCCAAATAAATATCCTTCTGTACTAAGTGATGCTGGGAAGGAAGGTACTTCTTAATCATACAGGCTTATTTAGGGGGTTTAGGAAGAAATGAAAGGAAACCAAAGCGAAGAATAAAAACACCAACTCCAGTCTTCGTGGCAAATCTTGCACCTCTAGTTCCCTAAACCCCAGAAAGATAAGTTGAGACAGAAATGAGACCTGGCGCCTGCCCTAATTCTTAGTATGATTCATGCATTTATTCAACAAAGGCTGATTCAACACCCACCATGTGCCAGGCACCGTGCTGGGCAGCAGGGGTAGGACAGTCAAGAGAACAGATGAAAACTTCCTGCCTTCATAAAGCCTGCATTCTAGCCGAGAGAAAGAAAAAATAGCCAAGTAAAATACATAGCGTGTCAGTGGGTAAGTGCCTAAGAGAAAAAAGAAATTAGGTAAGTGGGACGGGGAGTATGTTTGGTAGGATTTTTAATGGGCGATCAGAAATGGCCTTTTGTGCAGAGTGACATTTGACAGAAGCCCAGTAGGAAGCTAGGCAGCAAACCCTGGAGAGACCTGGGGGAAATGCATTTAAGCAGGTGAAACAGCAAGGGCAGAGCCCCTGTAGCAGCGGTGGGCCTGCAGTATTCAGAAAATGGTGCAAGTCTGGAGCAGAGGGAGGGTGAGCCAGGGACAGCGGAGGAGGAGTGGGGCCAGAGAGGTAAGGGGGAAGGGCGGCCACGTGGGTGGGGCTTTATAGGCCATCGGAATGGAATGACTTGGAACTATTCCACTGTGCAGTAATGGACAAAGTACTGACCCTGCCTTTTTAGCGATTATATTAGGATTGAGAATATGCAAGTAGCCAACTGTGTAGAGTGGGGAGTGCTATAGTGGGGGGTGTTTTAGAAGAGAGATGCGCGTGTCAGCTAGAGGCTTCTCCTGGCCCACCATGGTCACCGTCACCCTGGAAAGCTCTCTCCTGGAGGTCTCTGGCTATCTGAGGGCAGCACACAGAAAGGGACCTGTAGACGTCCTGGAAGGCCCCTGGTCCTTCTGGAGACGGACAAGTTCAAAAGGAAAGACAGAGGGAGTTCTGTTTTGACCCTGACGACTCCCCAGGAGCAGACCTGCTGATCGTGTCTCACCGCCAAGAAAGGCAAGAAAATCAACTGTGGGGTGGGGGGGGCGGTCAGGGTGGGAGAAGGTAGACATTACAATAGCACGTGGCAGGCCTGAAGCAGCAGCTTTTCTTGGAGAAACGTACAAGTCCAAGCCAGCAAACGAAGGCTCGTGGGTCCCGTGGGTCAAGACAGCATGGATCAAAACATGGAGTTAGGCTTCAGGAGAAGGATCAGCCCGGGAGCAGGATCAACAGGCAAGACCCAGGTCCCAGGCAGCGTAAACACCAGCCGGTGGAGAGAGTCATCCAAGAGTGCCAGCTGCTGGCCCCTGGAGACCTTGGAAAAAGGTGGATTCAGGCTGCTGGGAGAAGGGGGACGCCAGTCTCAGAGAAGTTGAGTTGAAGCCCCACCCCTTCTGCTAGAGAAAAGGAGTTCGTAGTCCATCCAACGCCAGGGGATCTGAGCTTCAGGAGATGACCCTGGACACTCTGCTTCTCTCCTATTGGGGTGCAGATAGACCCTGAGCAAGAAGGGCTGCGTCAACCATGGTAGACAGAAGACTGGTGAGCCCACAGGGTCGCAGAACAGTATAGACTACCTCCCGAGGGGAGACACTCGAGGAAGCTCCCTGCGTATCAGAGGAAGAGGCGGTGGCCCCAGTGTCGCTGGCTAGAGTGCCAAAATCAGTTCTCGGAGTTTGAGAACATCATTTCACATTCTGGCCTGCAATCTCCTCGCATTTAAAATAAGGCTTTTCAAGCTCTGCTCCTAGAAATCTAAGGGATCCGTTAGAATGCACAAAGCATGCGGTTGAATTGAATAAGTTGGATCTCAGCCCTTAAGTAGCTGGTGAAGAAAAACAAAATATAGATCAAGTTTATAATTCAGGGCAGAAAGCAGTGGGTCTTCCACAGAGCAAGAGAGACCCTAGCTGAAGGGTCTAGTTGTTTCTGGCGGGGCGGGGACAAGGCCAACAAGGGGAGAGAGGAGAGCAGTGGACAGCTACTGCCTTAACAGAGGTGGTGGGTAGAAGCAGGGGTGAGGCAGGAGCGTGCAGGGCAAGGACGCCACGGGCTAGGAGAGCATGGAGAAGGAGGTTGAGGACAGACTGGAGGGTTATTCGTGCCAAGGCGAGGAGACTGGGCTTCACCTGTGACAGAGGGTCCCCTTGAACAGTTCTGAGGAACGGACACAGAATGTGGAGTCTAGGGCTTTAGGAGGTCACCCTGGCCAACAGTGTGGGCACAAAGCAAGGGGACCGAGTAGGGACACTGGATGGTCACACACACACATAGCACACAGTGGGCAGCCAATCAGCCAGTACCATTACCATTATTACCGTTACGTAGGTGAAGTGTCTGGCAGAATGATTGAGCTGCCAATCTGTTGCTCAGGACCAAAGAATTCTTTGCAAAAGGATTTATCGTAAGATTGCTTTAAATAGAAACTCTCTCCATGCTTTTAAAAGAGGATTTTTTTCCCTCCATTTTACTAGCAACCTTCCAGAAATCTATTTAGTGTGTTAAGTAAAGCATCCACATAGTTAAAATGAAAGCACTTGCATTCCTCAGTGAAGACATTGAGGCAAATTCCCTCTTGAAAAAGTCCGCCCGGGCACAGAGGGCTCTGGAAGGAGGTGTGTCCTTCCCAGGGCTGGTGGCTCAGACAGCGGACAGCAGTGACTTGGGCAGGGGGCACATGTAGGGGACAAGCAGATAAAAGCCCTTTTTGGCAGAGGAGCTTAAAATGTCTAGTGCCTGCTAGTGCAAGTGAGGGAGGAGCAGCCTCTACCTGGGGCCATTCTGATGGGAGCCCATCTCCTGAGAAGTGTCAGTATTCCAAGTCCCAACTTAACTCAGCATAGACTCAGAAGTCGGGGTCTACAAACAGTCCCAGGCTTAAGATGGTTCCACTTTACGATGGTGGGCAAGCCATATGCATCCAGTAGAAACCATACTTTGAAGTTTGAAGTTTGATCTTTCCCCAGGCTAGCGTTCTGCAAGTCAGATCTGTCTTGTGATCCTGGGCAGCGGCAGGATCTCCCAGCCAAGCACACCATCACGAGAGTAAACAACCGATCCACTGACAGCCCTTCTGCACCCCTACAACCATTGTTTTTCACTTTCGATAGAGTGTTCAATCAATTACATGAGCTCTTCAACACTATTATAAAAGAGGCTCTGTGTTGGACGATGCTGCCCAACTGTAGGCTCATGTTGGTGTTCTGAGCACCTCTAAGGTGGGCAAGCCTAACCTATGCTTAATAGGCGAGGTGTATTAAATGCACTTTCAGCTTAATGATATTTTCAACTTATGATGCGTTTATTGGGGCGTGACCCTGTTTTAAGTCAGGGAAGATCTATACATATGAGCAGGAAGTGATCCCTAAAGATCGGAGCTTTAGGGATCTTTGTTATTTCGTCCTCTGATAGAGTGTCTGCTTCTGTTGTTCCTGTTGTCATTTGCTAACATAAATCCTAACGTGTTCAGCAACCTGCAGTTCTAGTTAGAGAAGACTTCCTGGAGGAGGTCGCTCCCTAAAGGAGTAGAGGCAGAAGGGGAGGAGCTGGGTGGGGGTGGGGGTTGTTCCTGGCCTTTCCAGGGGAAGAAGGAGCTCACCCCGGGCAGAGACTGCAGCAGGTAGCACAGACTTGAGGCGGCTTGAGGTCCCTTTGTGCGCCCCTGGGTGCTGGGCATGGGTGCAGAGGTCCGTGCGCCCCCAGGGAGCCATCCAGGAAATTGCCCTCATATACCAGCTCCAGAATCCATCCCCCCTCACATATTTTACTGACATGAATTTTTTTTTTTTTAATCAGTGTATTCCCAGAGCCAGATAAGCTATAAAATAAATAAATAAATAAAAGGAGTCCAAGGTGAAATGAGGAACAAATTACTGCCATGCTCCCACAACCTCTTCCTGGCTCCCAGCCCTCCCAGCCCCGATCCCGCCCCAAATGGGGGCGGTCTCACGGATCAGGAAGGATTGCAGATGTGAGATTTATAGGAAGAGGGTGACAATTTATGCCAGAAAAGTTTCTCTATGAGATGTGTATGATTTGTAAGTTTGTTTTTTTTTTAAACACAAATGTGCAGACCCTTGTAAATAACAGATTTCTATATTAACTTTCTGACACAGCGTCCTACCTGTGAATGAGTGAACGGCATTAAGTTCCCATTTAGAAAACAAGAGCCTAAACCCACCGGATTGAGGGACCTGATTTGTCAAAGGCAGCCTGTTCCATTCATCAGAGTCCAGCTCCGGGACTCAGTGGCAGTGTGACTATCCACACTGCTCCGGGGTTTCCTTGTTAGGTGGTATTTCTTGCCTTCATCTTTATTTATTTATTTCCAAAAGGAAAAAAGAAAGTGTTGCAACTGATTGAACTGACTGATTGATATGTCAGTGCTGAGATTGATGAGGTGGGGCCTGGCTTCTGGGGCTGCCTCTTTATCCCAACTCCGGCTCTGTTCTGACGTAAGCTTGGCCCCTCACCAAAGATTTGCATATGCCATGTTCCATCCCATTCAGCTCTAAGCCGCCATGGCCCTGGAGAAATCCTTTCCTCTCTGAATCTTTCCCCAGAGGAGAGTCCCAGACTAGCCCTCCCAAGATTTTACCCCAAATAAATCCTATAAATGCTAGCTAGAAGAGGCTTGGAATCCTAAGGGGTCTGAGGGAACTCTTCCTTTAACCAAGGAGGACTGCAGCCCAGAGAGGTAGAGCGTCTGCGTTAAGTCACACAGGAGTCAGGGGTATACGGAGGAGCAGGAAACCTGCATTTGTTGATTCTGCATGCAGTCCTCTTTCCGCCACACTGAGAAGCATTTATTCCAGGACCTATGAAGGGAGATGAGCTCTGTGGAAGTTTCTCCAAGGTGAGAGCAAGAGGGAGAGGCGGCTCCCTAGCAGGAGTCAGATCTGGGGAATTGCCTCTGATCACATTGAAGTCCGCCTTCTGCCTCCACCCTGACCCCTGGTGACAGTGGTGGGTGATGGCAGGATCCCCACCGCCGGAGATGCTTCTCTAAGGGGGTACCCCTCCTCGCCGCAGCTCCTGGTTCTACCTGTCCTTTAGGTCTTGTTCTAGTGCTACGTGCTGAGCTAGCAGTACCTGTCCTTCAACAAATGATGCCCAGCCCTCTTGTCCTTTCTTATGTGCCCTTTCCCTAACTGTCCCAGCACAGAGTAGCCGTCCACTATTGAGCACTTCACCATACGCCACCTTGGAATAGCTTCTGTGTTTTTAGTGTGGCAAGTGCTGTGTTCACCAAACAACCTCGCATCAGGCTGCACCCCCCGGCCACTCTTGGGCAGGGACCATGGAACTAGTTCTGACTCGTGGACGGTCCACAGCAGTGAGGAGATGGCCCACGTCCTCCATGTCTGCCCCCCCCCCCCCCGCCACCCCGCGGTGGCCATGGAGACCCGGGTACTAGCAGGTGCAGCCCCCCAGTGAAGCAGGGTTGCCTGATGGACATCGGACTTCGCAGAGACAGTCACATTCATTGTGGCAAGGCACCGAGGTCTGAGGTCTGGGGATATATTTGTTACTGCAGCGTGTACCTTCCTCTAATACTGACAAAGTTACTTACTGCTGCTGATCTCAGGTGAATAGTCATTTTCCCGCTCCTGGGCCTTAATGTATTCATTTTTTTAAAAAGAGGCCATTAGACTATAAGATAAAAATAATAACTACTATATATTTTATACTTACTATATCTCAGGCAATGTGCTAAGTGCTTTCTAAACATGAACACATGGACTCTGATAACTACTCTATGAGCCAGATCTCATTATAATGAGGGATCTGAGTGGCCAGGGTGGGGTGGGGGGGAGAGGGGGGAGGGTAGTTAAGCAACCCTTCCAAGGTCACATAACTACTAATGGTGGTCTGGAATTTGAACATAGGCAATCTGACCTCAGTGTCCCATGTTCTTATGGCTCTGTTTTATGACCACCCCAAATCTATCAAGCACGAGCCTTCAAGGATATGCCTATTGATTTCTGTCTGCTTGTACGCACATCTTCCCAATCAAAGTGTAAGTTATTTGAGACTAGGAGGGATGGGCTACTGCTGCTCATAAACATCCCCTTCTCCTGGGCTCCAGAGCCTAGGAAAGGGCAGACACCAAGTAGAGGTTTCATAAATCCTGCTTGAATTAAATTGTACGACTCTGACGTCAATTTGGATAAACCTATCCCTTGTTTGGCCAATCTGACTCGAGCTGCATGAGTGCATGAGGCATAAGACCATGGAAAGCTGGAGTCACGCGGCCTGATGATATGATATGTGTCCTTCATTCCTTCGGCATGCCATCCACATGCAGCTGCTGGTCAGGAGCCCTGCGCGGTGGAGAAATGCAGGTCACAGCCTCTGCCCTTGGGGAAATTACAGTCCTCCCAGTGAGGGAGCTTCCCCTGAAGGCACTAATGTGAAGCGTCCAGAGAATAATTGTTACCCAAGCTCTGCGGAGGAGTATCGCAGTATTCAACTAGTTGCATGCTGGTTAATGTTGAACAATGGGTTCTCTGGGGTTGGGGGCAGCGATTCCCTGATTTGTAGTATTTGCCAATTTCTGTGGTGTAAATACTCGTACCACGACTGACTGCAAGCTACCAGTGTGATGTCTCTGAACCCTGAGTTGGAAGAGAGATGCACAGTGGGCTCAGAGAAGCCCATACGAGCACGCTCCTGCACCCACCCAGCATATGATGGGTGTATCTCCCATCTCCATTGAGATACAAATCAGAGGACCCCCGGAATACAGATGAGCTCTAAAGAAGAACTGTCTCAGGGTTGAGGGATATTGGATACTAAGGGTATACATGAAATGTCCTTAGGTTTTTGAAGGCAGAGAGAGAGAGAGAACAGATTCTCATCTGTCTAGGCTGGTTTATGTCCAGGCCTGCCTGCAGGCACAAGGATGGACCAAGTAACCTCTAAATGTCACACTCAGCTTAAGGATTCTGTGATGCAGGCAGAATTTGCTCCTAGCTTTCTTCTGCCACAAGGGACATGTCAGGCTTTCTGCGGACCAGAGTCAACAGTACCAGTGCACCCAGTAGAATGCCATCAGCAAACATTCTCTGCAAAGCTGCTGACCTAGTATTGAACAGGTTAATTGTGGCCAGTGGGATGCTCAGCCGCAGGAGTATTTCTACGACTCTGGAGTCCACAGCTCTGGAGAATGCTGACACACATATGATAGGTCCTCACCCTTAAGGATGGCAAATGGGCCTGCCAGTGCTGGGCGCCCCCCCCCGAGGGTGCTCAGACTTGGGGGGTCCCCGTGCCCCCCGCTCAGCCGTGGCTCCTCTGTCCCGCATGGCTACCCCAGCCCAGCCCAATCACAGTAGCTCAGCAGCTCCCCTGTCTGGCACACTCTCCCTTCCTGCAGATTCCTCATTCTGGGGGCTCCCAGCCATGGTCCAGAGCCTCTCCTGGGAGTGAGCAGATGATGTCACAGACTCCTGGAATCTCACAGGAAGGGCAGGGAGCAGCCTGCCAAGGGGGATGGAGGGTGTGGATAGGAGCTATTCATTTCCCATACACAGGAAGCTTCAGAGAGAAGGCAGACAAACTGTCTCCGAGACTAGCCCCCACTCTGAGGGACCACTTCCCCTAGCAGGAGAGTCAGGCTGCCAAGGAAGTGTTCTGGTGAGGCCTGCATGCGAGGACCAAGCGTATTTCCAGAAACGATCTAGAAGGGCCCGGGGTCTACTCCTATTTCTAAGGGGTATGACTCCTATATTCAGGGCTAATTATTCTGAGGCATCTGAGGGGCAAAGAGATGGGCTAATTTTCCTCTCGTTAAACCTCAGGCACAGGATAAAGGACAAAACCTGGCGAAGTGGCTGGGCACACATCCTCACTGCATGGGGATGGAGATGAGACGGCAAAGTTTATGGCGAGTTTCTCATGAAGGCAGGTTCAGGAATCAGGCACCCGATTCTCGGTTCACTGCTTACATGGGGGCCCCAGGAAGCAATAAAAATGATGATCCACCGGAAGCACAGTCTTTCATGGAAGAGCCTATGGATTAATTCAGTGGCAAAAGAAAGCTAGTCTCAGCGGTTGTCTGGCTTCCCCTCTGACCCTCTCCCCTCCGCTATCGAGATGAGCACTCCACAGAGTCAACCTGGCTTTATAAGTGCCCCTCGCTTCTCCCCTGCCCCACCCTCCCTGACCTCTCCATCTCTGCCAGATCCTTTAGTTCTACCATGTACCTGTCCCATCTGTCCATTTCTCCATCACTTGTCCATAAACCCACCTGTTTATTTAATTACCTTATATTGAAAACCTACTGTATGCCAAGCACTCTGCCGGGAGGTCAGGATGCTTTATTTCTAGCTGTGTAGCCTTGAACCCATTGCTTAACCACCCAAAGTCTCGGTTTCTCTCTCTCTGTAAAATGGGAGTAATAAGAGTCTGTATTTCGGGTTTGCTGAATAGTAAGTAAAATACATATGCATATAACAGTATGGTGTTGGAAGATTGCCAGGTACCCAATAGCCTATCCTTACATGCTGTGCAAGAGAACAAGATCAACGTGAGGTAGACCTTGACCTTAGGGAGCCTGTAGTCCAACTCCACTCTGAGTGTCCAGCAGATTGGAGCCTGGTCTCCTAACCCTGCTCCTCTTCGCTCTTCCTCCTCTCCTCCTGCCCCTTTTCCCTTGGCTGTGGTGAATTTCTATGTGTGAAATCAGCTAGGCCAAATGAACTGCACTTCCCAGACCTCCCACCCTGTAGGTTTCTGTTTAAGAAAAGCCACCAGAGATGCTTTCCTGGGAGAAATGGAGGGCGGAAGCACAGCAAGAGCCATTGTGCTTCCGGAAGGTTGGGGCAGGCGCTGTTGTAGCACATACACATTGTCACTTGTCTGCTGTCACCTCTCCTTGATGCTGGGCACCAGCTGGGCATGTAACTGCTCCACCTTCCCCCAGCGCCCCTCCAGCCCCTCCAACCCCTGGGCCAGGAGGGCTGCTCTCTAACCATGGAGGCTGTCACCTGCGTTCGCTGCCATGCACCTATTTTGTCGCAGTCGGAGGCAGCAAGAATGGGAGATTCCAGTCCACTCCTGTGGGTTCTGCTTTTCGTGGGGGCTCAGTTTGTCCTTTCTCACCCCACTTTACATCTTCCTTGCCTTCATGCCTGCCTCCCTGTGGACTGCAGGCTACAGCATCAGAGAAGAGACGGCAGAGTTACCACCGCGTGTAAGGTCCAATTTCTGTAGCAAATCACTTGGGTAGGTGGGTGGAGAGAGATGTGGAGTGAAAACACATATATGTGTATGTGTAAATACATGCGTGTGTGTGTGCACGTATGTATACATATATGCATATGTGCGCGCCCACACACCCAACTCCTGGTGGTCTACTTCTCTGATTGAACCCTGACTGGCTAACTTCACCTTCAAGAATCTTGTTTCACATGCCATGTCAACAAACTTGTCTCTCCTCTGCTGGGGGTGGGGACTATCTTTAGACTGACTCCTAGGACCCCACAGAAGGGCTTGCCAGAGAGGAATGCTGCTCAACCTCCTTCCCTCTTCCACTGCTAGCCCACCCCCCACCTCCCAGCATCCTGGGGCTCCCATTCTGGAACGTGTCTTGACCTCTCTGCAGACTCTGGCTTCCTGGTTTCATATCTTCTTTTGAACTGCCCAAGAATAACAATGGCCAAGTCAGATCTTGAAAGTGACTAGATTTTTCAAATGCTGGTCAAGAGGTCCCCATTTATAGGAGCTACAATGAGGTGACCTCCTAAACAAGGGCATCTTCAGGGCTGTCCTTGGCCGTCTTCTCCTTTGGCTCTACCCTCTCTCCTTTACTGGTCTCATGGTCTCTCTTATCTTGCAAATACCTATCTCTACACTCAGGCTCTTGCTGGGATTCCAGGTCTTTTGTCCCTGGAAGATCTACTAGAACTTTCACTCATCCGCCACACCCATTCCCACCCCCTAGTCAGTTTATCTCTGCAGCAGCCTTATTTCCATTGTGTTCGAGGCTCAGCCATGGTGCCCGTCACTGGGACAGACAACACTGACGCCATCTTGGACGCTGTCTCTATAAGCAGCCCCCAGGACTCACGCATCGTATCCAGCAGATGCCTAGGCTCCTGCATGCTCATTTTCCTTCCTAATGCCTCTCAGAGGCACTTTCCCCTCAGCAGCCCCATCGCTCACTCCCCCGTTCAGATCTTCCTCCCCTGTCTCTGTTTTATTCCAGTAACTCCCCAACTGGTCTCCTCAATCCCTGTATGTCTGTCTCCATTCTTGTCCTGTATATACCCTGCTGCCAAATAAGTCCTCCTGAAATGTAACTCTAACCTTCTTCTTCTGCTGCTCTAAAGCTTTGAATTAACTCTCCATTTCCTACTGAATTAGCTAAAAAAACTCCTTACCTTAGCATTCAAGACCTTATACAATTTGTCCCCTCCCCACCCTTCCAGCCTTACTTCCCATTGCTCCCCTGCATGACCCCCACCTGCCCGGACTACCTGCTGCATCTTAAAATGCCATATTTCCCCATCTCCCAGGCTCTGTGCCTCCTCTCACTCCCAGCATTTCAGGTGTCCAGTCTCTGCCTGTGAAATCAGGCCCATTTTTCAAAGTCCATCAATTGCCACCTCTTCAAAGGACTCTTTTCTGAACCCTCCCAACTTGGCCCCCATAACATTTTCTTCTGCAGTGTCACTCCCCTCAACCTCTCTATTACCTGTGACCTTGTCTCATCGCCACGTGCGTGTTTATAAACCCTCCGATGGCCAGACCATGATTTTCTGCATTCTGTATCCCCACAATGCCCAGCACAACCCCATGCACAGAAATACTCGCCATTTCAACCAAGCTGCTGCCCCCACCAACCCTATTCCTACTCAGTCTCGCGTCGTATGTCAAGGTTGTTGATTTTATTAGCAGGAAATTATCTGCATATTCCTACCTGCTTTGCTTACCCTGCTTTATATCTCAGATTTAGAGGTAAGTTAGACTTTAGACTGGCTTTTAAATATCCCCAGCTGATTCTACTACTGCAGCTGATGCCTGTAACATTTATTTATAACTTTGCAAAATTGGCCAGTGGTTAAGATATATAAACCCGAAGGGGACTCGTGCATTTCCAATACATTAAGGTATATTTAAATCATGCTGTGTCTTACCAGGGGCTTTAAGATACACATTACCGCAGGAGCTAGAAGGACGGGAGCAGGGTAATTGGCTAATGAGAATTCTGAACAGTGGCTGGAAATATGGCAGAACTGCCCTTTGAGAACTGTGCTCACACCTATTAATGAACTTTATCCACGGCTCTAAAACACAGCCCTATGTTTCAAACACAAGCCCAGGAGGCTCTGCAGCACGGATGCTGTTGCGTTAATTCACACCTAGTTATGGTGACTGGCACCAGCCTTCAACACTGGTCAGAAGAAACTGCCGCAAAGTCCTCGGATAATTACTAAGTCTGGATTTCTTTTATACCAGGTGCCAGGTGTTGATATGGAAGGACATGTTTTTCTGACTCTAAGTATGTGCCGTACTAGGAGGAAGGGGGGGGGATGCGTGTGTTTGCATGTTCCTGGTCATGTGTTGAGTACATGACTGCATGAGTGTACAGATCCTGATATTTAGGAAGGACTAAGACCTAGCAGAAAGAGGAATAATGTGGGAAATCTAATGACTTTCAGTTTTGGACAGAAATCTGGATTCCATGTAGGGTCTCCCATGGTTCATGGCCCTGTAGTGAATATTAATCCCGATAAGGAAGAGTTCAAGTCTAAGCCAGCGAAAACGGTGAGGTTGGTGAGCTGTTGACTTTGGGTCCCAAACAATGGACATTCTTTTCATAATGGGAGGGAAAAAAGACAGCTTCCCACTGAGCCTACATATTGTGTTTATCCTGAGTAGGAATGTCAAGCTTGATTGCCAAGGGGCAGCTGCCTTCTTGGAGCTGTTTGTTCAGCTTGCAATGTCCTTTTTTTTCTCAATGACTTTTTTAAATGCCCTCCTACTATCTTTAAATACCCTCCTATATGGGTGGACTCCCAACAGCCATGTTTGTGCATCTGCCCAGCACTTTGGTCACAGATTGATGGACTAGGGAGAGTACTTGGGCCAATGAACTCAACTGATTCCCCTGTTGCAGTTCTGACTCCTCTGCTGATGATCCCCAAATCTGTATCTCCAGACCATCTCCCTCCTTCCAAGTTCATACCTGTATGTCCAGTGGCCCACTGAATTGGCCTGGATGTCCCGCAGACTGCTCATGCAACTAGGTCAAACGTAACTTACACTTTTCCATTAGTTCCCAGATCCAGACACCGAATTCCACTGACTTGACCTCCCCTCCTGCTGACTTTAACCCTCCTTCTCCAACCCTACTTTAGACCCTCGGCCTGAACTCCTGCTGTAACCTCGCAGTTAACCTCCCTGCCTCCTGCTTGGAGTCCCCCGAGTCCATCTTCCACATGGACTGAAGCACGGTCTGATCTCAAATACACAGTGGCTCTCCCTAAGGGTTTGTAACCTGAAAATTAAGATGCATTCTCCTCCTCAATGTCTCCCTAGCATTTACAACCCCCTTCCAGGCTGCAGCCTGATATTCCACCTCCATTCCCTGCTTTGTGCTTGGCATTCCAATAACCCGGGACTACCTGCATTTTGCCGTGAAGTTCTAGGCCTCCGAGACATCTCTTCTCCCCTTCTGTATTTGGTGAATTCCTTCTAAGCCTTTAAGACCTTCACTCAGCGGTGACTTCCTGGGAACCTCACATGACTCCCAGCCCCCCAGAGGCTGGTTAGGGTCCCCTTTCCTATGCTTCTTTGATGACTTGGCCATATCTCTATCACTTCACCATGCACAGTGTAATAGAGTGATTTTTTTTAGGCTTCTCTGACCCAACAGACTTTCAGTAACTTGGGAATCGAGACAGGATATAGTTCTTTCCCCTTAGTGTCTTTAACCTTTGATAAATATTTTAGGGTGAGTATATGAATAAGTGAATGAGGGCTGTGTATGCATGTCGAGGACTGTGCCATAGGTCTAAGAGGGGAGAAGGAGCACATTCTGAGGCTGCTGGACTCCCTGCACCTTGAATTTGCACCCTGGAGAGAACAAGGAGGAGACAATGTTCTCGAAATTCACTTCCTCTGATGATCCTGGACCCTGAGGCTTCTGACCATCTCAGCCTGTAAGGAAGAGTCATTCTGGGCTTGGTGCTGGTCAGGCAGGGAGTTTTCTGTCTGTATTATGCTGCAGGGAGTCAGGCAGAGAAGTGGAGACAGGGGATGTCCTGAAGTGAGACGACACGTGCCCATTGACGACGTAGTTGGTGCCTCTGAGTCTCTGTTTTCTCATTTGAAAGTAGAGTAATAAGCCCTGCCACTCAGGATTGTTTTGAGGATTGAGCTGATGGTTTGAAGCACTTCGGACAGTACTCGGTAAATGTTCAACAAATGGCAGATGGGATCATGAACTACAGTGTGGTATCCATTTTAAAAATCACCAGCTCTTCTGTCCATTAGCTGCATGCCCTTAGATCGGGACTTCTCCAGCTCTAAGCTATCAATATTTTAGGCCAGGTAATTCTTTGTCTTGAGGGGTAGGTAATTCTTTGCCTTGTGCATTACAGGATGTTTAATAACAGCATCTCTGGTCTCTACCCAATAGCACCAAATCTCCCCAGCCACCCAAGAATTATTAAAATATTCCCAGGCATTTCCAAATATTCCCTGGGGGGGCACACCCACCTTTCCTTGAGGGAGGTAACCTCCTTTGCTTTGACTTTTTCATCTGTAAAATGGGGACCACTTTCATGACACTTGAAAGTGTTATTTGAATCCAGAGTGATATGGTTTTGCTATTGTTCTGAAAACTTCAAAGTGCTTTTCAAATATAAAGTAAGTGTTTTGACAGATTTCATCAACTTGAGTACTTAACAGAAAAGCCAGCGTATCATCCTCAAGCTACCAACCCTCCCCCAAGTTGTCGGAGAACCTCTGTGACACACAGGTCCGTGGGGCCAATCCTGCCCCCAAATACCAGGTAGAAGACTGGATCATGAGATCTCTCCACCAGCCTCATCATGGTGGTAGCTAAAGACTAGTTTTACATAGTCCCTGGGACCTGAGGTCACAGTGTGATCTGCACTGGGCTGCAAGATTTAGAATTCTCCCTAAAACTTAGGTGGCTGTTGACCCTGGTGGATTTGGAGGTCTGGGCACTTCTTGCAAGTTTCCATATCCAACACGGCCATTGCTATTGCTTAAAGTTTGTACTGGCACTAAAAGTGAGTGCTGATTTTAACCTCAACTTAGTTAAGACCACATGACGGGGGCCATAAGCAACCAAAATATCATGGGGTGCAGCAAGGATCTGTTGATTTCAACGTTCAAGTCCTATTGCCACATGGGCATCAGTGAGATTTGATCCGGCCAGAAGTTTGTGAACCTAGAACGTGCTAGGAAGAGAATGTATGGAGTATTTGGCACAAATCGTGCTACAAAATTTCCCTTTCATCTCCCTTTTTCTTGAAGCTTATCCCTAAAGAGCTATTGTAAAACAGAGACAATGAGACAAGTGCCCCTGAGTGATGAGTCTCACACTAGTTTTTTTTTTTTTTTTGAAGATTTTATCTATTTATTTGACAGACAGAGAGAGAGAGCACAAGCAGGGGGAGCGGCGGGCAGAGGCAGAGGGTGAAGTTGGCTCCCCTCTGAGCAGAGAGTCTGACACGGGACTTGATCCCAGGATCCCGGGATCATGACCTGAGCTTAAGGCAGACACTTCACCAACTGAGCCACCCGGCCGCCCCAATAAACCACCTTTAAAGGGACTCCCGCCCTCACAGGGATCTCTTTGAGTTTCTCAGATGCCAGTCATCATTCCCAGTGCACATTCCCGGGCAAGTGTAAATACTGGTCCACTCCAGAAACCCAGCAGTTGGGGGTCAAGCCCAGATCACTAGCTCCGTTTGCCCTTGTCCCCTGGTACATCCCCACCTTATGCTTCCAGGGTCTCTTCCTTCAGACAGACTTTGCACAGGACCTCAGCTGCATCTCCAGACCGACCCCACTTCCCATCTTAGAGAGCGTATGGGGTCTCTCTCCCTTCCTCTTCAGAAGGCCCTGGGCTCTTATAAAACTTGCTCCAGCCCCTCTAAAGAGACCTGCATATGCAGTCTGAGGGGCAGTCAGCTTTCCTCAATCCACAGAAAAATGCCTTAGGCGCTCCCTGAACAATTTTTTCTTTTTTTTTTTTTTTTTTGTTTAACACTGTTGCAAAATGAAGAGGAATCATGCGAATGATTCCCCCCGTAATAAAAATCTGCTCCCCGTGACTTTATGGATTAGGAAACTCGGAAGCGGCTCCCATCAGTTTTAAATGCTTCCCTCCTATAAGGTAGAGTTACAATTAGCTTGATGATGGCATCATCAGAACGGAAGAAAGAGCTTTTGGCCAAGCAGACCACTTCTTTGGGCCTCGGTTTCCCCGTCTGTAAAGTGAGGAGAACAATCCCAAGGCTGTTGTTACTACGGGAGGGACAGAAGGAAGATGGCCCAATTAAGCAGAACCAGGAAAATGTCTGCCATAAAGCCAAGCCAGCGGGGCTATAAAGCATTTTCGGGGGCTCCGGGTGCAGATGCAAAGAGAGAAAATGGCAAGATGGGGAATTGGTAACAACAACTCCAGGTAACTCAGCTTTTTAATTAGAGGACCTTCAGCCAGTAGCAGAGGGGCCTCGGCCCCACAAGCCAGCGGCCTGAAATGCAGCAGAACAGCCTCCGACAACGTTTGCACTTGGCAGTAACAGGGGTACGCTGAGGCCTCCCTGCTCCATGCCGCATCATCCATTAGAAAACAAAAAAGGTACAGTAAGTGCCACTGAGCTCCTCCATTAATTGCTAAGTAAGGGGAAAAAAAGAGAAGAATAAAGTGCTTTTACCTGCTCGGCTGGATAATTAAAAGCTGCCCGAAGCACCGCTAACCTTTTTCATTATGGCAGTGTTCATTATAAAGCCAGAAAGAATTAACTACACTGCATTATCAGATATCGAAAAATATTAATAGCAAAAGTGAGAAAGGGAAAGGAGGAATTTTGGGCGAGTTAATTAAACCACACGTCCTCAATGACTTATTAAGTGACTGGTCGAGCTTCCTGGAGCTCGGTGAGTCCCAGAGAGCGGGCGATATGCTCCCGCTCCTCAGGAAATGAGTTTCCAGCCTGTGGAACTGTCTTATTTTTCCTTCCTCTGTTGCAAATTTTTGTTCCTTTCTCTCTTTCCAAATACTGCCAAGTGAGTCAAGTCCTGGTTTAGGACCATCTTGGCGCCAACATAATGGGAGCTGGTCGAGAGCCCTCGAAGGTCACTGCTGTGTGACTTCTTTGGGAACGAGGCCACTGTGTTGTTCAGCAAAGACCTTTCGGTTCTTCCGTAACTGAGCAGGTGAGAACATCTTCTAATGAGGTCCCTTTGCTGCTTCAGCAACCAGAGCCCATGAATGAATTCAAGATGGGTTCATCTCGCCTATCAAATTCCCTTCTACAGGGTCTGGTGCGACAGGCTGGCACAGGGCATTGGGTCGGGCTGTGCCCTTGGGGCCTCGAGAGCTGTTTGGAGTAAGTGAGCTATCGACTCTCCATCTATAAAACTTGGGGCAGCCCGTAGCTGCCCAGAGCAGACCCCGGTCAAAGCCTGGCTGCAGCAGGCAGGCCTGCCAAGTGAGGACTGTTGTACTCACAAGTCTTTGGGGGAATTAAGGTGACATCTTCTGCAAGACTCTTAAGTGCTTGGTACGAAAAGGCCAACGTGCAGCATGGACTTCTTTGCCCCAGCTCAGCTGGCTTAAGAGGATGGGGGTAAAGGTAGGGACATGGGGACAAAGAACATCTTCCATGGTGGAGGGAGGGAATAAAGGCATTTTCATTTAGCAAAGAAGCAAAATTGATGATGAAGAAAATGTCATATTGATTTCGTTCTTCTTCCTGATGGCACTGAAGCTTTAAATGAAGTCATAGAGCACGAGAGACTCCAACTTTGATTGGTTGTGCTTCAACCTAATCTCATTTTAAGAGTCTCATTTGCATGATTGTTGGTGACACGCAGAGGTTTCTCTTGAGGCGGAATGAGGTTATCATTTCTCCAACCTGCCATGATGACAATCAGAAACTGTTCTGAAGACCTCCCATCCTGGACCTGTTGATGGGCTTCTTCCCTGTGCCATCCCTTGGCCCCAGTGGCAGCTCTGCTCAGAAACTCGATGAGCAGTACCACTATTGCCCAAAGAAGAGCTTTCCAGAAAATGGGTCTAAGGCATGGTTGATCAAGCTGCAGCCTACATGCAGGTAGTGGGAAAGACAGGAAAAGCTCTGGCCAGTATATGAACGAATGTCAGACTAGTTATGGGGGCAGAGATGGGAGGCTGAGCAGAATGGATGAAGTCATTGAAATAGGCCCAATGGGCATGTGTCTTCCTGACCATTATGAAGAGCTGTGTTTGCACAGACGCCTTCTTGCACCCTGCTAGCTGGCTGGTTCCGTGCTACAGGCACTGGGGGCTCAGCAGTCCCAGCAGCATGACCTTCTCCCTGTTAAGTAAGCTTCTCATGTAAAGCATTTAGAACAATGCCTGGCACTTAGTAAGCACTCAATAAATGGTATTGATTCCTTCAGCATCCTGTATCTTTATCTGGAACTTTTCATGAGCTTCCTTTATCTCGAAATGCCTTGAAAGAAGAAATCTAGAGATAATGTAGAAAAGGGTATGGACATCGAATTTTGAACAATTCCTTAGAGATAGATTGCCACATGGAATGACAACGGCATTTTTCCCATGCTCGGAAAAATTCTTAACTTCCTGTTTTTTAATCCAACCTTCTGGGCATGGAGGGAGGGAGTGGTTAGAATCAGCCTCTTAGGAATTGCCAGATTTGAGACCAGGATTTAAGTGGGTCACGGATCACCTCCAGCCTTCGAGGCCCGAGTATTTGCTGACCTCTCTGCCTCTCTTGTAGGAATGCACTTAAAGGGTGGGCTTCATTGGCCAAGAGGAATACCTCTGCTTAGAACCATGTAAGAAAGCCCTTTGAAACTCGGTGACTGGGAGCTTGAAGAAAAATAAGAAAGAGGTTGCCCACAGGCCCTTTTGTACAAGGCCTGGCTTCCAAAGATATCATGCATGTTCTCACCTCCTTATCATGGCTCAATTCCTACCAAATCACTCATCCTTCCCATTCTTCTTCCTGCCCGGACCCTCTTCCAGGTCCTCTTGGAGAAGATCCAGGCCTGGTGATAGCTTCTTGTAGCTTCCATAGTCTTATCTGAACTTCTCATATTTACCACTCTGGATTGTCTGACCCATCAGTTTCTCCGTTCTAGAGTGTTCGATGGCATCATGCTATCAATCTCTTTTCTGTTCTGTTGTGCTGTGGAATGAAGGGTCATTCAAATTGCCCCTCTGTTTGTGTCCACGGAGTGCCGTTGCTTTTGGTTCGTGTCTGTATTAGAGTATTTTATAGTACTTTAGTGAGTTGTTCGTGTTGTTGTCCATTCTATTTGTGAGCACTTGAAGGGAAAGCATCATTTATTTATCTTTATATATTTATCATGGCTGGAACAAGCACACTCCATAGATGTTTGTTGGGTCATGTTGAATTAAATTGAATTGCACTTATTCTCTATCTATCATAGGCCCTAATTTGGTACTGGGCAGAGTGTGGGCACACACCAAATATTTGTTGCTGGGCCCGAATTAACCCCCTTGGTCGCCTCGGCCCCCTCAGCACCTCCACACTGTGTGACGTTTTGTGGCTGGATAGCAAAGAGGTGGTACGTGGGTCCCAGGGAGCTTGCTCATCTTAAACCTCTGTAGCCACAAAACAGACAAACCTAAATAGCCAATACCCTCCATTTTTCCTTTTTCTCTCTGTAACTTCATTTATCTCTATATTCTAGAAAACCACATAACTATTTAGAAAGAAACTACAGATACGTTTTGAAACCCTAGGTTTCCAGGCTATTCTATTTAAGGGAGTTTTCCTCAAATGTCTCATAATCCATGTGAAACATGGAAGTAATTCATTTATGCCCCCTTCTAAGCACAGTAGGCACTGCCACTTAATTTGTGACTTCAGACAAGCAATAACCTCTCTGGGGCTTTATCAGTCCATCTCCGAGGCCTTCATGAGTTTAAACAACTATGAGGCAGGAATTTTGTTAAAATGTCTTGCTGAAAACAATTTGCCCCAAGCGTTCCTGACACATACCTTTCTAATTTCTAGTCATGGAGATTCATCAGGTAAATTTTACCTTCGTTCCCTTGGGTCCTCTCCACGGGTATAACTCCAACTTGACCAAACTTGCACAACTCACCACTGACCCAAGCCAGAGTTCCACACACTTCAACAGAGAGAGCTGTCAGGCGGCCTTGTCCCTCCACCATCCTGGGGCACAGGCCAAGAGTGAGTCTTCAGAATTCTCCAAGACCCAGAAAACTCTGTAAGGAGAACCACATCTGAGAGGGCGCTCCCCTGCCCTTGGAGCTCAGCAACCCTCCATGTGCGGAGGAAGCAAAGACGGTCCCCCAGCCAGGGCCCGGAGCCCAAGTAATTAATAGGTGATCATGGGACTGGACAAATGCAGACTGACAGTGGGCTTACCTATCTTATAACCTGCACCTTGGCTAACATTAGTTCTACAGCGAAACCCGGGGCTTGTTGACATGTTGTTCCTTTTCATTAATAAATAACTGCCCGAAACAATTACACTTCAGGAAACTAACCTTATTTTCCTCTTTCCCTCTGAAAGGGACCAAAAATTAAAAGCAAAGATGCTTAAATCAGCTGGAGGGCTCCTGGGCAGATGTTGTTAAATGCTATCTGTTTAATAGGAAAGACCTTTCGGGGGAAGGGCAGTCACTCAGCAGCCCCACCCGCGGGGTCCCCAGCAGGTAGAGATAGAACACACCATTCCTCCGTGAGAGCCTGGCCCTCTGCTTATCTCAGGATCCCACTGTCCAACAGACTTAATTTGCCTCCACAGTCTAGCTCCTCCTAGAACCATGGGCATATGTCAATCTCTCTTTTTTTTTTAAACCAATAAAATATCACCAAAAGATCATGACACTTGAAAGTCAAGGAGTCCCAAGTTTGAATCTGAGTGCTACCACTTATTAACTGTCTGTTTTGCACAACTTATTTGACAATTCTGATTATTCGTCATTGCATTGCAAAATGCTCCAACACCTAAGGGGCTTAAAACCACACATATTTATTATGGTGCAGTTTCTGTGAATGAGGAGTCCAGGTGCATCTGAGCGAGGCCCTCCATTCAAGTCACCATCAGGCTGGGCCTGTAGACCTCCCCCAGCTTCAGCAAGGAGACTATGCTCCCAAGCTAACTCACTTGACTGTTGACAGTCCAGTTGACTGTTGACTGTTGTTCCTCCAGGGCTGGTGGCTGGTGGCTGGTGGCCTCTCTCAGTTCCTTGCCACATGGACTTTTCCATAAGCCGTCTCCCATCATGGCAAATCTGTCAGAATGAGCCAGTAAGAGAATAAGATGGAAGTTCTAGTCTTTTAACAACCTCATCTCAGGGTTGCCTGAGTCAGTTAAGCATCTGCCTTTGGCTCAGGTCATGATTTCAGGGTCCTGGGATCGAGTCCCGCATCGGGCTCCCTGCTCAGCGGGGAGTCTGCTTCTCCTTCTGCCTGCCACTCCCCGTGCTCATGCTCTCTCCCTCCCTCTCTCTCTCTGACAAATAAATAAACTAAATCTTTAAATAAACAAACAAAAAACTCCTCATCTCAGAAGTAACATCCCATCACTTCAGCAATATTCCATTCCTTAGAAGCCAAGTCACTGGGTTTGGCCCACACTCCAGGGGAGGGGATTGCATATGGACATGAATGGCAGCCATTTTAGCATCTAGCTACCACATCTTCTGAATCATGGTTTCCTCATCTGTAAGTGAGCATCACAATCACCTCAAAGGTCGAAGAGAGACTCAAATGAGATAGTATGTACGTTAAGGCCTGGAAGAATGTATAAGATTGCTTAAGTAGGTGACTTAGGGACGATAACTGCCCCTCCCCCCCTCTGCTCGCCATGTCATACTGACATGTTCTTGCAAAGAAGGCCAGGTGGCTAGTTCCACTTCTAAGAATGAAGCAAGAGGGATCCAGAGAGCAAGTCAGAGAGTCCCCAGGGCACAAAAATGAGGGCAAGGGGAACATTTGAGCTCTCTGGACAGGGTCAGAGGCAGGCTCTCCCTGAGGCAGAAGCTGGAGAGATCCCTGCTAAGAGGTTGAGCCCGGGGTGATCTTGTGAGTGCAACCAAGGGTCAGACCCCAGCAAGCAGCCTCATGAGCCAAGGTGCTGCCAACCAGGCCAGCCCCACCAGCTTCCCCAGCGGCTGCTGACAGCCCCACGAACGTCCCCAGAGGGGTCCATAAAACACGAGGTGCCTTCCTCCCCCAAGGTCAGTGGACTGTGGAGCCAGCGCTGAGCATGGATCACTTTCACTTTCCTTCCCCAATTCTCCCGAGTTCATTAAAGCTTGACCTTCGGGGCTCCTACGGCTACTGTGGATGTCCAGCCAGAGAGACCATTATATTTTAAAGGCTGTTAAACTGTCCAGTGATATTTTAGCCTCTTTTTTTATATTTGATAGCAAATCATCAATCACTTGTGTAAACTTCCAAGTAAAAACTAGGGAGAAAAAGATGGAGAATTATATGAAATTACAGTGGAATGAAGCAGTTAGATTTCTCTCTATCAGCTGAGGCGAGGCAAGGTGAGATGGTGGTCAATTATCTTTTTCTACTCACTGATAAATCACCGGTACCACGGAGGCTGTCAGTGCCTGACTCATGACAAGCAGAGAGGGGGACCGGTGTGACCAGAGAACCGGGAAAGCAGTCTAGCTTTGCAGATGGTGCCGGGCTTCTCCAATGCTCACCTTGACTGGCTGGCCAGGATAGCAGCCTGGGCCCTGACCATGTCCTAGGACACCCCCTTTCTCTTCTGACCACCTCCCCTACGACACCCTTTGTCCCCTCGTCATGCAGAAGACAGCAGTGCCTGTCCCCAGCATCGGCATCCTGCTCTCCACCAACGTGTCCCACACTGACCTCATTATTCTGCTCTCACATTTCTAATCTGAGTTACTGGTTACCATCATTCACCCAAGTTCTTTAACTAGAAAATTCATCGTCATCATCCCCAACACCTCCCTTTCGCTGACCCCCTGCCCCCCAACTAGTTAATGCAACTCTGCATCTGGTGTATCATCTACCACAACTCTTTGTCAAATCCACCCCATCTCACATCCCCTTTCTGTCACCTTGGTCCAGGCTTTGTCACTTTTTCTCTAATCTGTTCGAAAAGCTTCTTAATTGGTCTCCATATCTTTAGCATTTTTTAGCAAAAGCACACACTCACATGCGCGCGCGTGCGCGCGCGCACACACACACACACACTCACACATACTTCTCCACACTCCTGCGGTCTGTTTTTTAAGGCACGTCCCTGATTGCATCTCTTCCCCGCTCAAACTTCACAAGCTCCCTCTTGCTTCAGGAACCGGCTAAGACACCCCACCTGATGTAGGATCTCCCACAGTCCTCCACCTGCCCCCGGGGCCATCCCCCCAGAGGAGACTGCATTTTCCTTCCTTGCTCTTTCTTGTGTCCATGGCTTTGTTCTATCTGACCCTCTGCCAGAGCCCCTTTTCCCTGTAGTTGAACTGGCCAACCTCTAGCCAACCTTTGTGACTCAGACCAAAAGTCATCTCCTCCAGCAAATTCTTCCTGTACTCCCCTCTTCTCTTGCTCTCACACAACACCGCGATCCCCCAACCGTATTCCGATTTCCTTGAGTAAAAACCATGGCTCCTAGTCCAGCAGCTGGCACCACCCCAGACTCCAGTGCCCGCTGAGTGTTTGCTGGCCCGGGAGTGGCCCGGAGGTGTAGCCTCAGACAAACCCAGGGTGGAACGCTGCTGTCCCACCTACCAGCCCTTTGACCTCAGCAAGGCTTCCATGTGTCTCTGAGCTGCATTCCTTGCCGGTCAAATGAAAGTGATGATCTCAACCTATGAGAATGGTATGCAGACAATAAGTGAGATTTATAAAGAGATTACCTATTGGTAGAGTAAGGGCAGGGGAGGGATCTGGGATGCAGCTGAGCTTTCCAGGAGGAACGTGGGTGAAGGAAAGTACTGAGAGGGGAGATGGTGGACAGAAGAGGATGGTAAAGAACTCAACACGTAGTAGATGTTCAACCTCTACCTTCCTTTAGAAGTCTAACAACTGGAAAAGAGGAAGAAGGAGTAACTGTGTCCCTTAGATGCCCACCACCTTATTTCTTACAGGTACTACCTGTTTTCTTTTAATGACCTGGATCGGGGCCAAGGCCCATGGTTAGGGGCAAACACCCCTCTATTTGATAGCACTGCCTCCAGCAGACTCTAAAACAAACACACTGAGGGATCTAATCACCCCCCTCCGTGGTTCCAGGCTTGCCTGTCTGGCGGGGCACCATGTGTACGCGCAAACACAGCTGGGCAGGCAGGTAGGAACTGCATGCTCTCGAAAGCCAGCAGAGCACCAGGGGACCCTGGCCGTGACGGGAGGGCAGGAAGCAGGCTCCTGAGTGAGAGCAGCTCATCTCAGACCCTCAGTTCCTGGCCTTGATGGCAGTCAACCCTGCCCCCAGGTTGGGAGTTGCTGCCCAGGGAACGATACGAGGGACAGCAAGAGGCCAGGTAGGAAAGCAGGGCCTGATGGTGAAAGGGTTGGGCCAGACTGGAATGGCCCTGTGAGCTAAGCAAAGGTATTCGGAAAGTTCTAGATAGTGGAGAAAGGAGGAAAAAGGAGACAACCCAGCTACCAGAGCCCCGGGGACCAGAGGGAAATAGGAGGACCAGATAATCCTACAAACAAAAAGGACTTATATGTGACATGAAATATTTGGTGAAGAAACAACCCAAACCCAGAACCAGGTGGGCTAGAACAAGGTGGGGTCAATGTTAGCACAAAGATGCCACGTCCTCCACAACAGCCTTCCTGTGCAAATCAGAGAAGCCCTGCCTCTATAGTCATGATTCAGAGGCATTGGATTGGACAGGAGAAAACTGGTACCCCCGCCCAGGAGGGCAGGTCCTATCCTATATACACATTACAGTGAGTGATACATGTCTGTCCCCCTTCAGATCTATTACCCCCAGGCATCAGCAGAACAGCTAGCACGAGGGGCTTTTAACTCCCACTGCATTACAGTTTGGAATAAAGCAGCTAAATTTTCACGTAACTGGTATCACCGTCCCATCACACCCTGTCTTCTAACTCCGAAGCAAGCAGAGAAACTTAGGGCTAGACGGTAGCATGTATTTGATCTCTTGTTACAGATGAAATAAAGTTTCTAGAAAGATTAAATGAATTCTCAAGCTAATATGGCCAGTCTGTGGTAGAGAAAGAACTGGAAATCATTCTTCCAACATCTAATAGGAGGCTTTCTCCACCCTATCGAATAGCCAACTGTATGACCAAGAGGATCCACTGGAGACTGGAATTGAACTTTTGGAGGAAAGTACTCCTTGGCTTAGAAAAAAAAGTCATCAAGAGAAACATTACCAATGCAAACCTAAAGCAAGAACGTACTAAAATTTTTGAGGAAGATCTGGGAGCTATGAAGTAATCCAAATGTTGATGCTTCAAATTGAGCCTTCAAGTGTCCTATTTAATATCACACATTTAGAGTAATTTAGCCTAGTCATTTACATATTTGATTAGATTTTTTTTCCTTTTTCTAAACTTACATTTCAGGAGAGATGTGCCTGAAAATTACTGTTTGTTTTTGAGAGATGTATCCATGGGCTTGTTTTCTTATCCAATGTTTCTCCCCAAAAGGTCTGATGTGGAGACTGGAAGGAGGGGATCTGGAGGAAGTTAGTGTGCTATTTAGACTAGATCTGGCACAACACAAGCTAGACTAGACTATTCACATCAGCATTAGCTAATACTGAATAAGAGAGACTTTAGTTAATGCCTTATGGAACCAATCTATTGATGTTTGAGATTATGCAGACAGATACAACCTTGGAGGTGAGTTGAAGTTTCCCCTGAATGTAATGGATATTTTCACCCTCAGTCACTGAAGGACAAAGTTAATCTTAAGACAAAAACAAAATTGGAGTAGAAGAGGAAATACCTACCATTTGGGGAATCAGAATCCGATGGCCTGGAATCAGGAGAGATGAGAGAGATATAGCCCCTGCCATGTGGAAGCAGAGCGGCAGTGGGTGGGGATGTAGCCCAGTCATCCAAGGGCTCGGGAGCTGGGTTCATGCCTGTGGATTCTAATGTTGGCCAATGCCAGAAGCAAAGAACTTCTCTTATATTCAAGACCTTAGTAAAAGCTTAGTAAAAGTCATAGTCTGACCTCAGTTGGGCCGATGGGAATCAGGAAAGAGCAAATCCCATGTTTAAGAAGGCACAGCCAAGGGAAGAATGGTTGTCCCTCTCCCTAAAGCCAGCTTGGGGGTTCTCGGTGGCAGCAGCCTCCAGCTAAACAGTTAGGACCAGGTAAGCAACGACCTCTGTGAGATCATCAACAGGGACAATAATAGGGCCAGATAATTAGTGGACCAAAATTACCAGAGAGGAGCCTGAAGTTCTTGTTCCAGAAGAGAAATAGTGGGTATGGGCGCTGTGTTGGGAGCTGATTTATGGCAATTAGACTAGTAGCAAAATTTACCAGGTATTAAAATTAATCTTGGTTGCGAGCAAGAACAATTATCTCTGGCTAGCTCAAGAAATGTTTTTCTTTATTTTTTTAAAGATTTTATTTATTTATTTGAGAGAGAGCATGATAGTAGGGGAGGGGCAGAGGCAGAGGGAGAAGAAGACTCCCCACTGAGCAGGGAGCTTGACGCAGGACTTGATCCCTGGGATCATGACCTGAGCCAAAGACAGACGCTTAACCGACTGAGCCACCCAGGGGCCCCCAAAAATGTTTTTCTTTAAGAAGCAAGATGAAGGATTTATTGAGGCCAAGGCACAGTTGGACATCTCATGGAACAGAAGGAAGAACTGGAAAATCAAAACCCAGGAAGAAAAGGATTCTCAAACAGGGGAGTTGACAGAACCTCTATATATGGTATGAATGATAATGTGGCTTGTCTCTGATTTCCAATCAAACTGTATTTCTCCTTCTTGTAAAACTCCAATTCAGAAAAGAAATCATCAGAATGGCATGAGGGAGAATAGAGACCTACCCCTGTGTGTAATGGGAGAAAGGACATTTTCCCCCTCTTTCCACACTTCGTGGGTCCATAAAATAACTGCTTCCTTCACAGAAACCATTACTTCTGTTTTCTCTACCATTTACTCCTGTCCCCTTCACATCTCTCCAAGAGGAGAGCATTTGTTTTCTTGGTTACATAGCAAATTATCAGAAACTTAGTGACCTAAAACAACATACATTTTTATTTTGCAATTTTCTGTTGGTTAGAGTCCAGACACAGCTTAACTGAGTCCTCTGCTCAAGGGCTCACAAGGCTGCAAGCCAGGTGTTGTTGGTTGGGCTGCATTCTCATCTGGAGGCTCGACCGGGGAAGGAACTGCTTCCCAGCTCATTCAGGTTGTTGGCAAAATTCAAGGCCTTGTGGTTGTATGACGGAGGACCCTGAGTTTTTGCTGGTGTCATCTGGAGGCTGCCCACACTTCATAAAGGACATGCCAATTCCTTGCTTTGTGGGATTCCTTCAATATGGTGGCTTATTTTGTCAAGCCAGCAAGGGGAATCTTTCTCAGGTGATGGCCCAGTCCCTCTTTGAAGAGATTTTACCTGATGAAGTTGGGCCCACCCAGGATAATCTCCCTTTTGAGTAAGCCCAATTCACTGAGTAATTATACCTGCAAAACCCCTTCACATTTGTTATGTCCTATAGACTAGAAGCAAGTCACAGGTCCTGCTCACACTTTACGGGAGGGGATTATACAAGGCATGAACCTGAGGGGGGGTGGGAATCGTGGGGACCACCCTGGTGTACATCAGCCATAGGGACTTATAACAACCAGTGAGATATATGGCCAGTAAGGCTTTGATCCCCTTCCTGACATATGCACCCTCCTCTCTCACAAGTTCTCATTCCTCATCTGCCTGCATGCAGGCCACAAGGATTCTTGTAGTCTCCATGTAGTGAGTTCACCTGGTCAGGCCAGCAGTCACTCAACTTCTCTGCCTATGACTAAGGACAAAAATTTCAATTCAGGAGGGAAGGAAAGATAGCCCAAGTGCCAAACCTCATTAAGCCTCGGATCCGAACCTTAATTTCCTATACAACTTTGCCACCCACAAAACTGATATATTGATCCCTGTCTGATTCCTCTGTCTATTTTCCAATTGTTCCAGAAATCAAAGGGGAAAACTCTGATTTATTAGAGCCTCAAACCCCACTTGCTGCTCTGAGGACTGGTGCCAAGGGAGTGAGGCCATTCTCAGCTAGGCAGCCACCCTAGGAGGTATCTAGGGGGAAAAGCACATAGCATGCTACATGTCTTGAGGACTAAGGGCTCTTCAGAGACCATGTCACATATATCTTGATTCTAGAAAAGATATACTTCTATGGCAAACAACCAGAGTGTTTATTAATGTAAGAAATTATTTTCCTCTGTATCCCACCCAATTTCACACTCCCTCTGCCTCTCCTTACAAAGGAAATGACTAGAACTTGTGTGCTGAAGGGCAGGCTTTGCCAAGCGCCAGCCTCTCGGCTCTCCCATTCCTGTGTCCTTGCCGTGACTCCAACTCTCCAGGCTCTTCTGGGGCCACAAATCTCAGTGTATCACCCTGTCCCACAAGTGAGAAAGAGGTAGAGTCCGAGTGGGGCAGCCCCAACTGGAAACCTGCATCTGCCCCATTCCCCAGACCATGTCCTGACATGGAAGAGGCAAATCCATGAGAGCCATTCCTTACCAGTATCCGGAAGGGAAGCTGAGGCACAGGAAGGACAAGTAACCATCTCAAACACACACAGGATTCAGCAGATGACCACATAGAGAGTTTTAGACTCCTTTCTTTGCAGCCTTTGACACCACACTGCTCCTTTAATATGGAGCTGAGGGGAATTAACCCCTCCCAGGCCGGGAGTCTCTTGGGAAACAGCTGCAGCTGTAAATAAGCCAAGAACCCAGGTGCCCTCAGGGGGTCAGTTCTTAGGGCACCTCAGTTAAGTTGGTTAATAACCACAGCAACGTGATTCATTACTTAGCACTCCAAGGGAGTGGGCACTTCCTGCCCCAGCCCGCTCCCTTCATTTGCATAGATAATGGTCCTGTTTTTAACAGCTCATTAGTGTTGAGCCCAGGTGACCAGAAAGGCAGGCTCGGTGGTCTAAAGGGAAAGAACCTCTCCTATTTTAGGAGAAAACCCTACCAGGACTCATTCCAGGGCCAGGAAGGGGCCCATGTAACCCAGACCCAGTGAGGGAGGGTTCTAAAACAGGGCTCTCTGGGCTTTCTGAGAGACAAAGTACAAGTCTAAAATAACGTCAGTACCTACTATAGAAAGCTCACCCGGGATACACCCTTGATGTGATGTGATGGGACTGATGGCACTTTCCCTCTGGGGTCCTGCTCGCCAAACCCAGAACCCCAGGCTAACCAGGAGAAATGCATCAGACAAATCACATTTGAGGGTCATTTTACAAGACACCTGGCCAGTCATCCTCCAAACGGTCAAGGTCATGCAAAGCAAGGCAAGGGTGAGAAGCGATCACAGCTGAGAGGAGCCTAAAGAGACATGACGACCACCTGTAATCTGAAATCCCAGACGGGTTCCTGGCCCCGGAGAAGAACATTAAGTAAAAACTAAGGAAAGCGAAACTACGAACTCCATAATAATAATTTATCATTATCGGGCCATTAACTGCAACAAATGTACCATACTCCCGTAAGATGTTAATAATAGAAATAACTAGATGCAGGTTACGTAAGGACTCTCAACTCTCTTTTTCTGTAAATCTAAAACTGGTCTCAAATAAACAGTTTATTTTTTAGAGAGTCTTACAGGTAGATGGCACATTCCAATTTATGCCATGATATCATTCCAACTATCAGTGTGGGTCCTCAGTGCCTTGGCAAGGTAGGGAAAACAGGCATCTTTCCCCTTGCTTTACAAACAATGTAACAGATTTAAAGAAATGAAATGACGACCCGCCCAAGATCACATAGCTACTACTATGTCAAGGGCTTAGTTTCAAATTCCAGTCTTGGGACTCAGAGGCTAGTATCTTTCACTAAAGCAAATGTTACTACCTCAGAGAGGTCAGGGATAAAGAAAAAAAAGACAGTACAAGCCTCTGGCTAATGGTCAGAGGGTTTGGCAGTGGAGCCTGCTGATAGGGACAGGTAAGAAGTCAAGGTCAGCCAAGGATCCTGGCCATCTTTGTGGGTCTCCTTGGTCCCTCAAGCCTCAGGATGAGAAAAACAATAAGTGTTCGCCTCGCTCTTTCTTATCCACTCTGGGATCTCCCCTGACATTCTAGATGTGGAAGCACAATCCAGAATTCTTGTGGCATATTTCTGCCCACCCCAAAAAGCAAAAAGGACACAAAGATCTTTCTTTCTGTCTTCACTTGACCTCAAAACCCACAGAATGTCAGCAATGGCCCCACCTGGGGGAAAGTGGTTCAGGCCTATACAAAATGAGTCAGTGGGAGATGAGGAAATGAAATCTAGCTCTATTTCTGCCTCTTACAGTTTCTTCAAGCCCTGCCTACTTTCAGATCCATCTAGAAGCAAATAGGAGAGAAGAACTTTCTGTAACTTAGCGGGGCCAGACTGGGGAGGTGGGGAAAGATGAAAGCAACGGGTTCTGGCTATTGTCCGTGTAAGAACATGAAGTAAGAAGAAGAAGAGAGACAAATTTCGCATGGGAAGAGTGCATTGATGTGCTTCTGACTTTAACCCAAACCAGTTGCTGGCCATGGGGCAGGTCACGTTAATCCCTCTGGGACCCGGTTTCCTCATCTGGCCTAAGCGATCTCTCAGCCCCTTCTAAACTTGGGCATTCCGTGATCGAGTTTACGACTAACGGAAATGGGGCCGGGGATTCCCAACTAGAAGAGAAGCCAGTGGAATTGCAATCATAGGGCGTTTTAGAAACTGAATCAGAAACTCACATTGTGCCTGTTTCCGTGACTCATGAAGTCACTGGTCGCTTCTCCACAAGAAAAGGATGTTTAAGTTATCTTTTAATTCCCTGCAGATTATTTAGCAAATGCCCACGGGTTATCGTGCTACCCTACCTAGTGGGTTAGAATCAAAAGAGATCTTGGGGACGTCAAAAACGTATAACCAATTTTTTAAGAGCTTTCAAGCCACTACTAACTCACTCCATACAGTCCAGTCCAACAATTAAAAAACACATGTCAGGTTATCTGCTGCATCCTGTATGTAAATATTCTAGAACAAAGATGCATACGTGGGCACCCACATGAGCATATGTACATGTATGTCTGTGTGCACATCCCCCCTGCCCTACCCCACCCAGTGTCTCCATTTGCCTTATCAGGAAGGCTATCCTGGAGGAAGTAGGCTCTGAAGGATGAGAAGTACCCTCTGGGAGGCCCTGAGACCCAGCGAGGCTGCAAAGCTGTGGGAAATCCGATTCTCGAATGGAGTCTTCATCCACACTGGGGCATTGGGGAACACAGGGCCTGCAAGGGTGTCCTCACCAAGCTCCTCCTGCTTTGTTCTCTGCTCCCTGCTTCCACCTCCCTCCTCCCCCCATTCCCTGCAAGCACTCCTTTCCCTCTCTAGCCATACACTGCCTCGTCTTGGACTCTTCCTCAGGGCGGCAAATTACTCCTATCATTTTTAAAAATGTAATCAACTGCATTTGATCCAGCAGGTACTTTTGTGAGGATGGGTTTAAAAAAAAAAAAAAAAAAAAAAACCCAGGTTGAAAAAAGTGGATAAAATATAAATTAAAAAAGAAGAATGGGTCTGGTTACAATCAATAACCCCAGAATTATTGACTCCTCTTCCCATTACACTGTGATGCCTCTGTAATCTTGCTGGCAGATTCTATAAAGGACGCATCTGTGCAAGATGAGATGTCCATTGTCAAAAGTTATAATTCTCTCCAGCACAACTCCCCTAACAGCAGCAAGGCAGTTTCTGCAGAGCGATCTGGTGTCTGGGAACCACATGACATCACTCTCTAAAACCCATTTTGTGTCTCTGCCCTGGGGCCATCGCTGTCCTTAGCAAGTTGGCAGGAGGAAAGGAGGTAGAGCCAGAAGCTGAACTTGGCCCAGCCTCATGTCCTGAGTTCAGGCATTTCAGGCTTCCCTTTGACCTTCCAAATCCCTTCTCAGGGAGGCCCACACCTCTCCCTTCAGTAGAGCTAAGGTCCTACTAGAAATAAATGGATGATTCACTCGGAGGAAAACCTGAAAGCCACCTCCGTTTCCTTGTACAGATTCTCCAGCTGGGATGGCTGCCCGCAAGAATGTCTTGGCTGAAAGGCAGAGTTTGGAGCTGATTTCCAGAGGTTTCCCCGGGAAAGGGCAGAGCAGATCATCGCCTTACATCAGCTTAGGAAAAGTGTCCTATCTGGACAAGACCCCAGGAAGCTAGGCTTCTTGGCAGTAGGGCCCGAGACCTACCAGGAGTCGAGGAAAATCTCCAACTGGGAGCCACTCGCCCTTGCAGCCAGCAGCCAGCCCAGGGAGTTCCTTTGAGAGCGCTCTTTAATCCCCAGGAGACGGTGGGGCCAAATGTGAAGAGCACTGGCCTGGGAGCTGGGTGACCTTGACAGAAACCACGGCTCTCTGGGCCTCACCCTCCTCATTTGCAAAGGCTGAGAAGATTGGCCTGAACAACCTCGCAGGGCCCCTCCAAGTTCATGAGTGATGATGGTCTCTCGGCTCTGCGTTTGAGTTGAGGCTGTAACTCCTGTCACTTTGCAGCCTCTCCAGCCCTTGCTGGCCGATGCCCTGTCCCCAGGCCCAGGAGGAGCCCCTGCCTCACCGGAGGGTGTTCGGGGGTGTCCCTGCCAAAAGAGGAAAACCACAAAAATCTAGGTGGGCCCTGCCCTCAGGGATACTCTGTCCAAACCTACAGCAAAGCTTGGCTGGTTTTGATTATGAAGATTTACAGCCAGGAGTGAGTTCCCTTGGCAATATTGTCTGCTGCCTTTATGAGCAGCGATTACATAGCATTTGGTACCTGGGAAGGCAACAGGCAAGAGCTGAAATGGTGAAATGCTCTATCACTCCAAGGAGCACAACGCCTTTGGTAATAAATATTGACGTTCATTAAGACAAAGCCAGAATTCAATCTGTTCTGGGGAATTCTCTGCTTCCGGCCTCAAGAATGGCCCTTATTTACAAGATGTCCCTAAGGGAATGAGACAGGCAGGCTCACCTTGCTCCCCAAGATACATTCTATTCAACCGACTTGTCCTGGCCAAACGTATATCTGACAAGCCAATTTGAAAATGAATTTGGTACATTTTTTGAGTTGATTATTTATTCTGAAAATGAATGCCCATTCTGGTCAGGCTGACAGCTCTCGGGATGAGAACTTTCCGCCCCCAGCTCCCCTGTCATGCCTGCCGCCTCAACAAAGGAGAAATGGCATCAAGAGGGCCAGCCTTTCCAGCACTGGGGCTGGGTGGACCCCTCCACCCTCACTCAGCAGTGCCCGACCCAGCATATTTTCATCCTGCTGACAAAAAGCCCATGTGCAATGCCCGGGCCCTGGGAGAAGTGGCGCGGGGTGGGGGGAGTGAAAGCCAAAGGAGCTCCATGTGCTCTACCCTCTTGCATGGCTCCACTGGGCAAGCATCGGACCCCCACTGCCCAGAGTCATCAGGGGGAGAGAGCTGGGGTGGGGGGTAGACAAGGAGTGGGGTAGGGAGGGGGGGGTTTCTACTGCATCATGACTTCTGGTCTCCATGAACCTCGCTTTCACTGTTTCCTCTTGACCTCCACCCTATCAGGATGGTACCTTGGCAAATTTCCCAGAAAGGTAACTCGTTGGAGGGATGTGCTCAGACGGTGCCCCCTCCTCCTCTCCCCACTCCAGCCATGCTTCCTCCACAGCCCACCTGCCCACAAGTCTCAGAGCCCCTGACCTTCTGGTGTAGCCCTGGAAGGCTTCATGCAGGAAGAGGACTTTGGTGAGGATGTGGGAAGGGTGTTTTGGAGCTATTGAACTGCCTGTGGCTGAAGCTGCGTTGGGAAGAACCGGGTCACAGAAGGCCTTGAATGTGAAGCTAAGAAGCCAGGACTCTTAAATTTGCCAAGGTGATGAGATTGTTTTTGTTCAGTGGTTTTCAAATTACACTGAGATCATGAGACCCTTTGTTCTAATGTAATCTCGTCTAGAACCTCAACGTACAAAGCAGATTAAAGTGAAGTCATTCCCATTCAACACAGATGAAGGCCCCAGAGCTTCGCCCTCTTGCCTGACACAGAATCTAGTCCCTCCCTAGAAACTGGTCCAACCGATATCAGAATCACCTGAGCTACATGCACAGACCTCTGTACCCCTCACCAGGCGTGATTCGTATTCTCTGCAGCTGGTACTCTGGAGTATGCATTTTTTCCCCCACCACTCTCGTTGGCCGGGAAGGTACCAAATTTGAGAACCATGCTGTAGAGCCTGACAGGTGTGAAGACTGCTGCAGGTGTATGTTTGATTTACAGGTCAATCCTCCACTTGGCTTGATGATATTCCTACCTGTCTTTCTTATCTCCCTGACATGCACACTGGTGGTTCTATGTCATGTGAATCCTCCCCAAGAGCATCATGTGATTGTCCCCGGAACGGAACCCAGAGAGGAGGGGGCCAGAGAAGCAGAAACCAAAACCCCCACCACCCTCCCGAGCCCCTGCACCTCACTAGGGCCTCTGTAGCACTAGAAACCCCAGCTCCGAAAGCAAATGTCTGTAGGCACCTTGAAAATCGCACACCTACTCTCGACTACTAGTAGGAAGACGGTCATCCATTTCCTAGCTCAGCTACAAGCGCAATATGGTTCAGGAGGTAGAAATCAGAAAACCTGAAATCAAAGACCTTCCGAGACCTGCTTTCTGCCAAGCAGGTTGGGGGGCCGAGCAGCTCCTAGGGGTGCAGCATGGACCGGAAACCATTTTCCATAGCACCAAGCCCCAAGGCAACAGCTCCCCCCGCCGCCACACCCACCCAGAAGATGCAGCTTCCACTGGTGCAGTCTCATCAGGATTTCTGCTTGCCAGATGGGAGAGTGAGGGGAAGCAGCCCTGAGCAATTAAGTGTCTAGCCTAAGGTCACAGAGCAAGTCAACGCAGGCCCTCAGAAAGCACAGAGTCCTCCTGCGGATTCAGGCAGCAAGTGAGCAATCTGCCCTCGGGCTCCTGCCTTACAGCACCTTCATCTTGCCTGGCTCAGCACCCGGGGCTGGCTCTGCCTCTGCTCCCACACGCCTCAGCCGACCCATCAAGGCCCTGATCTAAGGCTCCCCTGCCACCCCAGCCTGGGGCCTCTGGAAACCAGGAGACACCTGCCCAGGTGGGTGATGGCTGTCACAAAGTGAGCCCCGAGAGGTGGACGGTGGCGGGGGGAAGGAGGGAGCTTGGTATTCTGCTTCCTTTAGCTCTCAGCCCACTAATTGGGGCAGTGATGGGAATGTGAGACATATAACCACAGTCTTGCTAGAATGAGAGAGAAGCTGTAAGCCAAGCAGTTGGAGTATAATTGGACAGCGATTGTTTTGAACTGACCCCCACCGCCATTCCTATTCCTCCTTCCTTTGGAAACCTGCTTCTTGGCCATGTCAGTCATGCACTTCTAAGGGGATGCTGATCACTCCTAGCGGACAGGGATGGCAGGCCATCCGGGTCCAGCCAATCATTGTTCCTCATGCTCTTAGCCACAGCGATGGTTCAAGGTTGGGCATGAGGCCACGTCTGGCTAGTCAGAGTTTTTTCCCCTGGGAATTTTTCCAGTCTGAGCATTGTTGGGGGACGCTGAAGATATATGACTTCCCAGACACCTGGAGAAGGCCTCTTTGCAGGAGGAAATAATGAAGCCAAGCAGAGACATGCAGAGTGTAGATACAGAGAGAAAGAATCCGGGTGACATCATCTGGTCCCTTAATCCAATAATCGCTGAACTTCCCAATTATGTGTGCCAATAAAATTCCCTTTGCTGATAAAAGATAATTCAAGTTGTTTCTGTTACTTGCAACCAAAGAGTCCTGATAGCTATGGAGGGATAACTATATGGCCAACTATCAAACTTAAAACAAGCTGTTTAAATTGGCATTGAATTCAGGGCATGGGCATGAAGGGAACCGGACCAGAAGGCCAGCTGGCCTAGAAAACACTGATTCTGGGCTGCATCTGCTTCCATTCCTTGGGTGATGGCATTTCATGGTCATTGACGTTTTACCAAAGGCCAATTGCCTCTTAAGGGTCCTCTTGTGCCATATGGGATAGGAGGGGGGAGCAGACAGGTCTAGCCAGGAGCCAGCAATGGAAGGAACGGGGTGGAATTAAGGGGGTGAAAAAAGAGAGAGACAGAGAAAGAGAGAGAAATTCTAAAAGTATGTGTATGGGTTGGTCCAATCCAGGGCCTGACAAATGGAACTGAAACGACATCCCTAATTGCTCATTGAAACTACTCTTTCCAAGGGCAACCGTTGACAACCTAAGCACTAAATCCCAAAGCGCACTCAGCTCTGGCTTCCCCACCTGTCTGCAGCCCAAAGTACTGTTCTCAGTGCTTTTCTTCTTGAAACGCTCCCCTCACTTGAATTCCAGACCCTGTCCTAGCTTAGTCCCCGCTGGTCTACAACTGTTCTTTGTCTCCTGGGATGGCTTGTTTGTCTTCTCCCAACACTGGAGTATGGGCATTGCTCAAGATTCTACCTTGCAGCCCACATTCCTCCAGAAGCCCCTCTCCCTGGAGCAGAATCACTAGCCCTCATGCCTCTCGCAAGCTCCAATGCACATCCCTAATCCAAAGACCCATCATCTGCTACCTCACCCAGGGCCTCCTCTGACTTTCTGGTACAGGGAGGGGGACCCATGATTCTCCCAGTAGCTCAGGTTGCGAGCTTCAGAGCAAACCTTGACTCTTTTCTTGCCTTCACCCTGCACGGCAGGTCACCATGGTCCATAATTTCTTCCTTATTAATGTCGCAGCATTCCTCCCTTGCTCTTTATTTGTCATTGTTAGTCCTCTAAGGTCTCTTGCACCTAGACTTTTGCAATAGTCCCTTGTTTGCTCTATTCAAACATTTTATTCAAAGAGCATTTATAAGGTGCCTTCCATATACCGAAACCTGTGCAGCCTTCCTGCCCTCTACTCCATTCTATATCATGCAGCCAAATTAATCTTCCACCGATACTGCTTGGATCACATCACTGTGGGACTCTACAGCCTTCAATGGCTCCCCATTGCCTACTGAGTAAAGCTCACACTCATCAGTCTGGCATTCAAAGCCCTTCGTAATTTGTCCCCAACCTACCCTTCTGGCCCTAGCCCCTACTATTTCCTCCACATAGACGTTATACTCCAGCCAATCTGATCTATTTGCTTTTTCTTAAACAAGCATTGCACTTTTCCTCTTCTGTGTTTTTCCCTCATCTCTTTCTTCTGCCTGCAAATCTCCCCACTTTTCCTATGTGTGGTCTTACCCATGACTCAGAGCTCAGCTCAAACGCTACCTCCTCCATTTTAGGCTCCTTGTAATGCTTTGTTTTCAGCATTTCGGGATAACCTAACACATGATGCCTCGCACTGTCAATGGATGCTTTGATCCTCCCCCCCCCCACCCCCGTCATCATGGTACTTACCTGAAGCATCTGTATCAGAATTATAAATGTGCTTAGTAAACGTGCAGGCTCTGGAGACTTACCTGGGGAGCCTACAGTTTCAGCACGCATCCCAGGGACGCTCCTGCGCACTCACATCTGCGAGCAGCTACCCTAGGAAAGTGTAAGGTCCCTGAGGGCAGGGACCCCATCAGATCAGGCCTCATAACCATCAGCACACCAAGAAATTCAAGTTGAAAAGAAGCTCCAAGAACACCAAGTTCAAACATCAGTGTGTTGCTTGAATATTCTCTCAATGCTCCCACTAAGTTAAAGTGTGCTCAACTTATCTAATAAGAACAAGCTTCATTCATTGATGCTTAGTTGAAGATTGCTGTGGAGAACCTCTTTGGTTAGGAGAACATAGCCTGAGACTTAGCATGAGTTTTGCTCCAATTTTGGTACCTTAAACATTTGTAGTCTTCATGAGAAATTTAGATGTGTGTTTTTTTTTCCTCCTGGCTACTGGATTTTGTAAGTGATCCTGTTCCCCTCTTGTGTTGACCATGGGATGGCCTGTGGTGAACCCGTGACCACCACCAGCCAGTGGATAGGACTTCGCGACATCCACAGTGAACCTCATTCATGGCTCTATCCACTTTCTCCTAGGCTTGTTACCTTATGCCTCTTCTTTAAAAACAAAAAACAAAAACACTTCTTTTTAGTTTGCTTTATCTTCCCATATTGTTTGCATCTTGGTGAACAGTTTTAAATCCTTTTTGTAAGAAGTCAAGTTATAAATAAATAACATAAATTCATGACCCTATGGGTGTGCAAATGTCTTCTGATCATTCCTTTTTTTTTTCTTATTATTATTCTGAGGAGAGAAATTAGTCTGGAAGATGAATCCTTGGATTGGCAATTCGGATGGAAAGCAGGGCCAGAAACAACAGATGGAGTAAGTGATGCACCGAGGTCAGAGTTGTAAAAAATTAGGACTCGTAGAGAAAACATGGATTCAGAAACGATGATGAAGTTTTAGAACAGGAAGAGATGAGAGTGGTTTTAGAGTGTGGTCATAAAAGGCAGAAAGCAAGAAAAAGCTTTCAGATCAGGAAGAATGGTTAAAACAGAGGTGCTTTCAGGGAACTGACCATGGGGTCTTTCTATCCGGAGAAGAGAGGGTCTAATTCATTGCAGTGCTGAGGTCCCCGTGCACAAGGGGTGCAGGTGGGTTCAGACGGCTGTGTGGAGGAATGAACTTAAGGGCCAGAGTAAAAGAATCTGATTTTCCCAATGATCAAGGAAACTAAAGAAAAACCTCTGGGCAGACCAGAGCCTGAACCAAGAATATACAAGAAGGGGAGCCAGAAACAGTGACAGAGGCCAGCCCTGCAGTGAAGGCATGCCCAAATGAATGGAACAGTGTAGGTCTGTGCACCTGCAGCTTAAGCCAGGTACGCATCTTCGGGATATTGAGATCCTTCTCAGTATAGTAAATTGTGTGAACTTTAAGTACCAGAGGAGAGATGGGGATACGGGGAGCAAAGCAGTTGTAGGAGAAAGTCATGACTTGAGGGCGCAAGCAGAGGCAGACTATGGTGTGAGTTAGCATGGAAAATGGGGGGGGGGGGGAGCAACGGGCTCCATCCCCACTGACATAGGTAACTGCTAACCACCTTTGGGCTGCCACAACTCAAGATCACAATGCTCCAAAGGGGCACCCCCAGGGAGCAGGAATGAGTCTTTACCATGGTATTTGAGGCCAGCTCAGAACCCAGAGTCCCGGAACATCATCAAACATAAGAAAACAGAAAAGTATTTATTGAATGGTTGTTCATTTTTTGTGTGCAACACTTATTGAATATTTAATGATTACTGAGACTGTGCTAGCAAATGGAGACATAAAGAATACTAACACATACTTCTTGGCCTTAATAAGCTCAAATCCCAGAGAAAGAACCAATATAAAAATAAAGGATTACAGTGTGTGGTATGATTAATGCTAGAGTTGCGGCCTGTGCAGAATGTTACCCTAGAGATGAGCTCGCAGAGGACGGAACAACTAACTCTGCCCTCGGGGAGGTAGAGGAAGGGGGCATATTTGACCAGGGTCTTGAAGGATGAGTAGGAGTTCTGTAGGCAGAACAGAGAGAACAGTCTAGCCAAGGCATGAAGGCCGTCGGCTGCACGGTACGTGTGTGGAGCCCTGAGAAGTTTGGAGCAGTGAGAACAAGAGTGTGGAGTGAGAATGGCAGGGAGGTATGTGGTCGAGCTTTGCAGCTGGACTTCGAAGGTTCCTCGCATGACATCCTGAAGAGTATGGACTTTGTCTTTGGGGCGGAGCAGTAGCCTCAGACGTGCGAAAGGAAAGTAACCCTTCTTGAGTAACCAACACTGACGGCTGGGAAGCTTCCGGGCTCCTGCTATCTCTTGGGGTCTACCCTCAAGCCATCACCAGAGTGGCCGGTTTCTGATGCATGAGGTCCCAGGGCAGGTGGAGAGGCTTAGAGGGCACAGGCTAGCCAGAAGTTCAACACGGTGGGCACAGGAAAAGTAGCTCTAGAGTGGCCTCTGGACGCCCCATGGCACCTGGCTGGGGTGGGGGCAGGAATGGGCTGAAGTGGTCCCCACTCCCTCACGTGCCTCCTCCCAGGGTGGGCCAGCTTTCTGAGCACCCAGTCACCTCACACAATGGCAAGAGTAAATTCGCATGCCAGGAAGAAATGAAAGGCTGTACTCCTTCCTTGGAACCAAGTTGTTATTGTTCAGATGCATTATTAATGATCAGGGCTGCAATCATTTATAACACGGCCATCACAAAAGCAGCTGTTAGCATTTACACATAGCTCTCTGTGAGTATGTTATTAAGGTAATATTTTACCATGCATTCAACTTGCTCAGGGGCTGCATGCCTAATGCTGGGCTTGAACGGATCCCCCACTCCCTTCTTAGAAGTAATCACTCCTTCCCTTTCTTTACAGAGATGCCAAATGCCAGGGAAGGGAAGTGGGCAAAGGAGATGAAGACAGGGAGCCGTGCAAAGTAGAGGCAGAGAAACAGGCGCTGTTTCCCCTCATCCTTTTTTTTCTCCCCTGTCCTTTTTTTTTTCCTTTTGAATAAAAAATAAAAACGCAGAAAACCTCAGGAGCCTCATAACTTTTCAATTTTTATTTAAAAATAAACCCCCTTTTGCAGCTGTCGCCACTGCCGTATGCAGAGCACAAGCTCCAAACCCCACTGCCCGGTATTCAAATACGGGAAGGTAAGTGCCCTAAAGAGAACAAATAAATCAGGTTAGATTCCACGAAAGGAGTCAAGCTTTTGCCAAAAAAGAAGAATTTGGCAGCCAGCAGAGTTCTTTGAGGACCCTAGCAGCCCGCAGACCAGGGTGACAAAAGACCCAGGGCGACAGGTACAGAGGAGAAGGGGAGTGTACGTGGCCTATTGTTCCCATGCCCTCCTTCTCCAGGCCAGGCTGGCCTTCTGGGCCTTTCCTTCATCGATCAGATGGTCCTGGAAATCTGCGCGGAGGGTGTCGGGAGCACTTGCAAAGAAGAGCTGTGGACAGACAGCAACACGGAGAGGCCTCGAGGCAGCAGGGAAAACCTTGGGCTACAAGGTGAACAGACTGGAGAGGCCAGCATGGGTGCGGTGGAGCTCGGGAGCTGTCACCAGCAGAAAAGAATGGCACCTTGACCCAGGGTGGTGGCAGAGGAGGAGCGAAAGGAACCTTCAAGAAATAATAAGGACGTCCAGGGGCGCCTGGGTGGCTCAGTTGTTTAAGCGAATGCCTTCGGCTCAGGTCATGATCCCGGGGTCCCGGGATCGAGTCCCACATCGGGCTCCCAGCTCAGTGGGGAGCCTGCTTCTCCCTCTGACTCTCTCCCCTCTCATGCTGTTTCTCCCTCGCTCGATCTCTAATAAATAAATAAAATCTTAACAAAAAACAAAAACAAAACAAAACAAAACAAAAATAATAAGGACGTCCGATCTGCAAGGTCTTGGTGATCAGTTGCATGAGGGTTGCAGAGACAAGGGGAGCCCTCCAGGTTTCTAGTTTGTGCAAATGGAAATACCGAGAGAAAGAGAATGGTAGAAGAGGCCAAGATTGAGAGGGAAGGCAATGAATGCAATTTTGAAAATGCTGAGTTAGATGCAACTTTGAGAGAGCAAAGCGGAACTTCCAAGGATGCCATTGGAAATTCAGCTCTGGAGGGTACAGAAAAGGTCTGGCTTGGATGCTCATAAGGGAGCCACTGGCAGGGGAAAGGCCACCTTTGGAGGACATCTAGAATAAGAAGAAACTAGGGCCACTTCTTGAGGAACTCCATTGTAGACGTGGCAGGTGGCAGAGGCCGATGCGCCTATAAAGGAAGCACCCAGATAGGAGAAAAGACTCTGGGTGAGCATAGTATCACAGAGAACAGGAAAGGAGGGGGTTTTAACTGGAGACAGTGGTCAGGAGGGTTGAATATCACTGAGAGGTTAAAGGAATCAAGAAGTGAAAGACAGGCACACCAACATCGAGGTCACTGGTGACCCAGGACAGGGCCATGTCTGTGTGCACGGCAAGGGGCTCGGTAAGGCATTGTAAGGTACCCAACACGGTGCTGGCACATGGCCAGCCCTCAGGAAATGTTGGCTCTTGTTAAATTCTCCCTTTAAAGTCTATAAAGCTCATATTCTTCTACGCTATTGAAGGGGGATAAAAGGAGATACAGGCTAACGTTTTAATAGGAGAGCTTTAAGATTAAACCCAAAGGATTTCCCGACAGGAAGGCCTCTAAAACATCCATAAAGGCTATTAAAGAAGATGACAAAATCCCGGATGAAATTAGGATCAGGACGGATTCCTGCGTGTCTGGGACAAGTTTGATGCAGAGCCTTTCCAAGAGGCAGGGGAGCAACCCCCAACCCCGGGGCAGGTCACTTGTACCCTGGGTGGCCCCCGCTCTCACAGAGATGAGAGCTGCCCTGTGAAGGCAAGCCTCCTCATTTCAATAGGGCTGGGCAGCCAAGGTGAATGCAAAGAGGGCCATCCAGCAGAAAGCACCCAGAGGACAAGCACCAAAAAATATGCTTGAAGGGCCAGCCTAGTGGCCGGGATCACAAGGTAATGCCCGGCCTCGAGTCAGTAATGGGGAGGTATTAGTCATCTCTTCAGACCTCAGCTCCATTATTTTTGCCGGAAATGTGAGAACAGCTCTCACTAATAACGTGTGGAATCACTTCCAACTATTTGCCTTTCAAGTCAGCCTCCTCAGGTCGGGTGACATATCTCGTTTAACAGAGGGTGCCATTAGAGGGGAGATTTAACATGTGGCTAAAAGCATTTGTAGCGGGAGCTGTGGGTGGGTTCCTTTTTAAGCTTCTGTGGCTGGTAACTTGCGTCCCTTCCCTCCGTAGTGTTGGGTTTTGTTACTTGAAGACTTTTTCTTTTCTGAAGGAGGTTGCCCATTAACTCTCCCTTGCCTAGAGCATCCCCGGGCATGGACAGCGCAGGTCGAGAGCTGAATTAGGAGTCTCTCCTGCTCTCACCAGAAGCCACATCAGGCTCGGCTTGCTGGTACGATGGCTCCAGGCAGTTCACCATCCTTGCGCACCTGCCCCTCACCCTGCTTGGGTGACCCAGCGTCTCCCCACGCTGATGTCTTGCAGAAATAACTATGGCTTTGCCAACACGACCACAAATCTACCAGCCCAAAGAATTTATATATCTGCCTGCAGCGTGAGTCTTGCCTCTTCCCACACCTTGAAGGCCCAGAAACCATGAGAACAGCAGGAAGAAAGGAACTGAGTTTCTAAAAGGGGAACTTTTTTGATTGAGGTTTCCTTTTTTTTTTTTTTTTTGATTGAGACTTGATTTTTTTTTTTTCCATGAAGGCTTGGGCTCGTTAAGACCCTACCCGAACTTCCTAAATTTTTGTCTCTGAGCAAAGTCCCCAACTTCCAGAGTCCTAACCTATCTGAGCCTCAGATTCTTCATCAGAAAGATAGAGACAGTACTTGCCACCTATCAAATAAGGGGCTACAATTAAAAGCATGGAACACAGTGCTTTGCACATAGAAGGGGCTCGATAAACTGTTTGGAGTAGTTGCTGTTTGGGCAACTGAGGCAGATGCCAGCGGTATGAACGGGACCACTTTAGTAATGATGAAAGGAAGGATGTTTGCCCCCACCATGCTGGATCCTGGATCTATGGGCAGACATCCCAGCACAGCATGGCCCCTACCAGTAAGATGGAGGAGCGTGCCCACCTAGCTTGCTCAAGGCAGGCTCTGAACCGGGGCAGGGCTTGAGCCTACAGGAGAAGGCCTGGGTGACTGTGGCCAGCCTGGCTGGGGAAGGCAGGACTGCCAGGCTGGGCCATGTGAGACTTCTGGCAGACTCCCAGACGGAGTATGTGTCTGGGGCCAGGGCCTGAGCCTCTGCCAGCACCGTCTGACCTGACGGATCACCTAGTCAACAAGCAGCAAGAACAGGAGACTCTGGAGGCTACCTCAGCTTTGGAGAAAGCTCTGCAAACAAAACTCAGCTCTTAGGGGTTAATCCGAAGCCCCAGAGGGGGCGGAGGGCCTCCTCTCTGAAGGGCAGAGCCAGCCAGTGGGCTGAGACTAAAGGGAAGGCGTGGACTGCCCGGCTGAGATTAGTTTGGCCGCAGCTCCAAAGAGCAGCCCTTCAATGGCTGGTCTTGTCTGAGCCCTCCAAAGCCCTGGGGGCCTCCCACCAGCCTGGCTAATGGGGCTGAGCTGCTAGCACCCTGACCTCTGTCTCCCTGGCTCATGATCTGCTGTTCTGAATCCCCCCTCCCCAGCGGCCATGGGGCCAAGGACTCGGCCTAGTCTGTGTGCATCTTGCCCTTGGGGTTTTCTCAGCACCTACTGTGTGCTGGGCATCATCCCTCCTTGGGTCCCCTGCTTCCTGCTCCTCCCACCAGCCCACAGAGGGCATGGGCCATCAGCCCTTTGGCCCAGTGGTGGTCTGGGCTGCACTTCTATGCCTGATGGGGTGTTGGGAAGTGGCTGCCCAGCAGGTGAGAGGTGAGAGGAGAGAGCAGTAGGGAGAGGCTATGGCCTGCCCCTTCCCCAAAGCCCTGAGTCCCCGAGTCTGAGTCTGCGGGCTCTGGAACAGAGGGAGCCTGGAATCTGAGCCATCTGAGCCGTGCCCATTCAGGAGATCACACATACTCAGAGCCAACTACTCCACGGGGGACGAAACTCGGATTGAAATGCGCGACTTGCTAAAGAGCAGGGCTGGGCCCCCTTTCCCTGGGTTCTGAATTTCTACCACGCTACCTACAGGTCTCGGCGGCCAGGCGGCGTCCCCGTGCCCTCCACCTGGGCCTGGCCAGCCTTTCCCCGCCGTTCCCCCTGGGAGGGCCCCTGCAGGTCCCCGCCGGGCCCGGGAGAGCCGCGGGCGCGGGGGAGCGGGGGGCCGCCGGGGAGCTGTCTGCCTGGCGGCGGCTGTCTCCACGCACCTCGCCCGGGGAGGGAGAGGCGCGGAAAAGAGAAAGGGGAGAAGGAGCGCCTGCGAGGAGAGGAGCGCGGGGCTGCGCTGTCCGCCCCGGCGCTTCGGATGCCCGGGCGGCCGCCGCGGCCGGGTCCCCGCAGCCACGGTCCGGGCCCCGTCAGCGCGCCGACCCCAGAGGCCCCCCGCGAGCGCCGCCGCCGCCGCCGCCGCCGCGCCCTCTGGGCTCTTGCTTCCCTCCGGAGGGAGCACTCGGCCAGCGCCGCCTTCCGCGCTGGGGCCTGCGGTGGAGGACGGAGGAACGAGGGCGGGGAGACCACCCCCCCCCCCAGCCCGCCCCGGCCCTCCTTCAGCCCCGGGAGGGGGCCCCCTCTGCCCACATTCACGCCTGCTCTTCAGAGGCCGAGGGGCCGGCAGCCTGGCCTGCAGGTGGGAGGGGAGCTGGAGAAAGGGACTGCAGGGAGAGGGGAGGGGGGACTCCCAGCAAACATACTCCCGGAGCGGGCAGGAGCTGAACCCCAGCCCTCTGCACAGGTGTCCCCACTTGTTCCTGGTCCCCAAAGAGATAGCAGATCATCGGGAACCCCAGAATGGAAAGCCCCGCTGCTCCCCCTCACATGCCCCATTCCAGGCTCCCAGCTTGCTCAGGTGGACCCCCAAAGCCGCTGGCAACCCCTGTCCCCAGCTCCTCCCCTTGGCTATGGGCAGACACCTCTTCTGCCTTCCCCAACAGGAACCACTTCTCAAATTCCAGAGGCTGGCCTCCTCGGTGCTCAGAACTCCCAGGAGGTAGAGATCCGTGATACTGGGCCGAGGTGCCTAGCTGCTCCTCCCGATAAGGATGGACAGGTGTTTTCTCAAGCTTGTGTAGAGCACAGCTTCTAAGTAAGCGCACTCTTTCCATCTTCTTGCCAGGCTGCCTCTGAGGAAATAAAGATAGCACTGGGACCACCATTGGCCAAATCTCTTGTGCCCTTAAGAAAGGACGCTGGGCACCCCATCATTGGCCCCACTCCCTAAGGCTTGAGGTCAGGTACCCCACCTCCGCAACCCCTTCCCCCTGGAGGATTTACCTGATCACTCCAGCCCACACTGACTCTCCTCCCCCACTGAACCTATGCATTTGACACCTGCTGGACACAATCCTATGCTTGCTAAGCATCTGGCTTAGTTTCCAAAAGTTTCAAGTGCCTATGTCTGACTCCCCCACAAGCAGTATCTATTGCTTTTCTTGTTTTGATTCCCATGGATCTGAGCTTAGACTGATGTAAGATAAACACTCAATAAATGCCCATGGACTTGGCTAATGAATGGACAGACTTGCAAGGGACACTGTCCCATCAGGAAAGAAAAGATGGCCTTCCTCTTCTCCTCCCCATCAAGAGAAACCCGAGGTCCTGTGTCTGGGAGCAGCAGAAATCAGCTCTTCTCCTCATCCCTGCTTGCCTCCAGTCCCCTTGGCCTCCTGTAGCCCTGTGGGTTTGGAGAGGCCAGTGCTTGTGGCTGGTACCAACATCAATTTGCAGCCACTAGGATTCAGCTTCACCCTATGCTGCGTTCATAAATTAATCTCCTGGGATTAGATTCTGTGTTTTAGTAACACTCCTGAGGCATTGTATTTACACATTAATAATAAGAGAAAAAAGTGAGACAAGTTCTGACAACTTTCAATAACATTCAGAAATAAAGTGTGAGGTGCAGGAGTGTCCAAAGTTAATTAAGACCATTTGGTGCGGGTGGGGGTGGGGGTGGTGCGTCTGCCACTCTCCGACAGGTGCTATTTCTGAAACCCGATTTTCTGGTCTGTAATGTACCTGATGCCTGCAGAAAAGGAGATGCTGAAATAAACTGAACTAGCAGCATGAGCTCGAACTTCCGCTTGTTTCGTTCTACAGTGTCTTGGACACTGTGCCAGAATTTATGGAGAGTCCCTAGGAAAAGAGCCCTTTGGCCCTTCCCTGTGGAGAGCAGATGATGTGTCCAGACTATTCACACCCACTTCGTGCAAGGGGGGGTGGGGGTACTGGGGGAAGTTAAAGTGTCTCCTATTCCTTGGGGAGGGGCGGGCAGCTTCCCTTTGCACTTACAGCTCTAAGAGCCTTCCAGACATTTACCTGACAAGAACATCATCCCAGAGCAGGAAGGGAAACACTCTAAAGCCAAAAAAGCATTTGGGCATACTCCTAAGACAAGGGATGGAGGGGAACCTGGGTGGCTCAATCGGTTGAGCATTCAACTCTTGATTTTAGCTCAGGTCATGATCTCAGGGTTGTGGGATCAAGCCCCACATCAGGCTTTGCACTGGCGGGGGTGTCTCCCTCTCCCTCTGCCCCTTCCCCCCACTCACACGCCCACTCTCTCTCAAATAAACAGGTAAATCTTAAAAAAAAAAAAAAAAAAAGACAGGGGATGGAAAGAAGCTGGGCTTCCCCGCTCTGTAACTGGTCTGATTTAGGGCACAAATACCTATATATTAAGCTTACATATATGTGTATGCATTTTTGTATTTTCTTCATTTCCATTTTAGTTTCTCTCCATTTTAGAGTAGTTTTGTGTTTTTTTGTTTTGTTTCGTTTTGGGGGTTTTTTGTTTTTTGTTTTTTGTTTTTAATGCAACGCCTTTCTGGAGAGAATAAGAAAAAGAGGAAGAAGGGATTCTCTTTGTTTCTTTCTTGAGCTCACAGGCACTGCTGGGTTTGGGAAGTGTCAGGAGAGAAGGGAGAAACTCAGAGGAATGTTTCCGGTATCTTCTCAGAGCTCTTTCTTCACATTCCCCACGGTGTTTTGTGTTTTGTTCATTTAAGGGGCAAATGAATCCCTTCCTATCCCGTGGGATTTCCCTCGACTCTCAGTCGACAGCACCAGACTCCTCTGCCACATCCCAAACTGTACCTAATCCCAGCTCATCACTCAATCTTTGATCGAGCCTGTTCATCCAAAAGAGAGAAGACTTAAGAGCTAATGGAAATGGGGGTTTGGAAGGAAAAAGACCATCTGTGTTGCCAACACAGCCCGAGATTTCCAACCTGATAAGATTTTCAGTGGGTGACCGTAGGTCTTGTTTTCCATTTTGGACCTCTTGCCCTTGGCTCTAGACAGTGTTTCTCAGGAGCCAGGAAGATTTTGCCTCGCTTGTGAAACATGAGTTTTCCTGGGTAATTATATGTATTTCCTAAAAAAATACGAATTGGATGTCGCCAGCTGCGTTCTCTGCACCCTTCATCCCAACCCTCTAAACATGAAACAAATTCAAAATAAAAAGAATGGGCAAAAGCCCTCATGGTCCAATTTACCTGGGTCCTTCAACATGGCCTCATTGGGATTGACCTCTCTCCCAAGTCCTATGTTTGTTCTAATTGCATCCTGTTTGCTCTCAGTCAAAGGAAAGCCACTTGACCTTCACCTGAAGGTCAGAGTAGGAGACGCTGCTGCTTGTGGCTAAATTGCTAGAGAAAGGATAAGCATTTGAGAAAAGCAGGGTGGGGATGCAAGGAAAGAGCCATCAGCTGAGACAAACCAGGAGTGTGTCTATGCAGTGGGCTGGCCTCGAGAAAAACCTGACCAAAGGGAACTTTGTTTCTCTCTGGAACAAAGGTAGAAAAAAATGACCAGCTAGCACACCTGGAATGAACACAGTTGGAACTGAGAAGGTAGACCTGCGTGTTAAGCCAGACAACGTCCTACGTTATAACTAAGGCATGCACCTGTAAACTGACTCAGAGTTTAAACCGTACCCAGTAGTTTATTCATTCACTCCAAACGGCTCCCAGTAAGTGTTAATATTCTGTGATGCACCATGAAGCAAGGTTTCTGGAAAGAATTGAGGCAGTGCTCCAGGCCCAAGGTTGCTATTTAAAGAGTGAGCAGCAACACACACCGTCTTTTACCTCTTGAGCCATGCTTGCGGATGCCATGTCCGTGTCCGTTTCTTGGGGACTGGGGAGGCTGATTGGTGGGGACTCAGAAGTAGAAGCTGCCTTGTACCCAAGACCCAACTGTGAGATGTGACCTGGGAAGCCCAGTTTCAAGGCCAGCCTCACCTTCCTCCAGTGTGACTTGCCCCCCACACCCCACCCAGCTCCCTTCTTAGACATCAGAATAATCATCCCTGCAATCCCTCCGCCTTTGGTTACCCCTCACGAGGCCTGCAAGTGTGCCTAGGAGGAAAGGAAGGCAGGGTTGATCCCACTGAATTCTAGGATCCAGAATTTAGAGGATTTTTAAACCACCTCTGTAAGACAGCGCTTGAGAACTTAGAGATTTTCTCACTGTGTTCAGTACGATACCGACATCAAGCACAAAGACCTGGAGGAGACTGGATTTGACTCTTGGTTCAAACACTTACTGGTTCTTTGACCTTGGCCAAGTGGCTTAACCTCCCAGCTGTGTGTCAGTTTCCTTATCTGGAGAGCGTGGTTAGTAATAAGTGACTTCCCAGGGGTATGGTGAGGTTATTGTGGTAATTAAATTAGTTGATTCATATAAAATGTTTAGAGGAGTGCCTGGCATTATTATTAATAGTAATAAGTAGAGTTTAAGTCTGCCAACTGATAAGGGGCTGGATTGAATGACTACTTAAGATTCTGTTTCTTGGCCTTGTCTTTTCTGATCTAGGTGATCGCAACTTTTTCTTTATCCCTGCAAAATTTGCCCCGGTCTGGCAAGGAACAGAAAGGGTGTGCATGCGCGCGTGCGCGCGCACACACACACACACACACACACACACACTACAAATGTTTGATTTTTTTTTTAAAGATTTTATGTATTTATTTGACAGAGACACAGTGAGAGAGGGAACACAAGCAGGGTGAGTGGGAGAGGGAGAAGCAGGCTTCCTGCCGAGCAGGGAGCCCGATGCGGGGCTGGATCCAGGACCCTGGGATCGTGACCTGAGCCGAAGGCAGACGCTTAACGACTGAGCCACCCAGGCGCCCCCAGAGTGATCTTTTCAAAATGCAAATCTGTTCATTACACACATACACACTTAAAACCCTCCATTAATTTCTCATTGTTTTGAGGATAAAGGACCACAGCCTTAGCAGGGACTTCAAGTCCGCATGATCTGGCCCTCGCTGCCTTTCCAGCCTTACCTGGTCTCACCTCTCCCCTCCCTTGCTGTGATCCGGCTACCATGGCCGTGTTAGCATTTAGGGCACTTGGGAGGGAATTAGATAAAGGTGCCCCTTCTGGGCAGCGCAACTGGGAAAAGATGCCCTTACCTCTGGGCTGATGCAGCTTCTCATCTGGGTTCCAGCATGGCAGGTGGAGCAGGGCTGGATTCCGCTCCTGACTCACACTTTGTTGGCCCAGCTGTGCACCTTCATCCACAGCACAGCCTGCACTGTGGCCACACCAATCAGCCTCGCCTTCCTTGAGTTCTGGAAAATACAGCGTGCTGCCTCCCACCACTAGGCTTGCTCACACCACTTGTTCTGCTTGAGATTCCCTTGCCCTCTCTCTGGACCCAACAATCCCTTGCTTATCCGATCCTCAGGGAAGCCCCCCACCCCCAGGAGCTCTTTCCTCTCCACCTGGCTGGGACAAGTTTTGGGGGGCATAAGTTTTCATCAGACAGTGCCCCCATTTCTCCTGCTACTTTTATCTTGTAAGCATGCACTCATTTGTATAACTAATATCTGACTCTCTCATTGTATTATGAGCACCATTATAACAGGAACCGTGTCTTTTTCCCCCCCTTTCTCCTTTGTATCTCCAGACCTTAACACAGTGTCAGATATATAATAGCTGATCATTAAATATTTATTGAGGACCTACTGAGTGCAGGCTGCTACACTGTAGACAGTAGTGTCTGGACTTCATAATTGGAACAACTTAAGCTTCCCGGAGGCGTGATTAAGTACATCAAAGAAGAAAATATTCTGTTCCACTTAATTATGCATTTTTATTTAAAAATAGAAGTCTTTATTAAAACAACAAAGCATAAATATTAAAGAATGTATTTAAATAACTGGTGCAATTTAGTGCAAACTTTAAAGGTGCATAAACACTGAAATGCAATTCAGTGTCTTTTTATACCATTTTGCATCATTGTCTCTATCCAATCTAGTCTCTTAACCTGGGTTGGAGAGGAAGGAGTTCATCCTGACTCTCTTAATTTTGTCGGGAAGCCCGCTAAGGCGTGTCTACAACTCAGGCAGGTTTCTGGCCCCCGGGGCTTTCGATCAGATGGTAGCAAAAGCCTTTGCAGGGAGTTGGCCTCTTTGCTCCCAGGTGGGAGAGCTCCTACGGTTTTAAAGGGAAAAGGTCCTTCTCATTAAGAGTATTTGGGATAGATGCACACCTGCTCTTTGCCCCGGTTGGCTCATCCCGGTTTGCAGAGAGTATCAGATGATTCAGCAGTACAAAAGCAAGACCGCTACCCAAGACCCAGGGATGGTCACTGATCAACCACTGGTGTGCCTTCCCCATACCTGACTTTGAACTTGCCTTTTCTGCAGGAAGAGAAACACTTTGTGTGCAATTCTTCTTCTCCATTGCCAGGATTTCTGATCAATAGCTTGAGCTAGACACCCCTTAGACCCCTGCCTACCAATGATGGCCCCCCAGACCTTCGGGTGGCAAACAGAATTGAACCTGAGCCCAGAAGGGCCAGAAGAGAGCTTTTGGGGTGTCCCCACACGAGGCGGAGCCATTGGGGATAAAGGGCTCTCATGCCACCCAGGTAGCTCTGCTCCGGAGCTGAAACTTCCCTGCCACCTACTCCCATGGCTGAATGTTTACAGGTGCACGGAGAGGGAAGCCTCCATGGTGCTGAGAGCCGCATACTAAGTCCACCCATTGACGGAGCTGCAAAGAGGCCATTAATGCGAAGCTTCAGCCGGGGAACACAGAAAACGGCATTAAAGGATTTACTTTTCATGACCATAATTCACAGTTAATGTACATTTGATGTTTAATGTATGAACCAGAGGTGACTTCAAACTTGCGGGCCTTTTCTAAATAGTGTTTTAATCTAAGTTTAAAAAAAAAATAGAGGTTCATACACTCTGTCTGTCAGACAAGAGGGAGGGGGGCAGAGGCAAAGCTGGGTGTGAGAATCCGATGTGGGGGAAGGCTTTGTTCAGTCTTTTATTGAGGTTTTACCTCTAATCTCTCCCTTTTTGATGCAATTTAAGATTAAGGAAATGAAAGGCAAGGCTGCCTGTGAATGGTTTTACAAACAGGACAGCCAAGGGGCCCTCAGAAGGCAGTTTTGCAAGAGGCTTTGGGCTTCAATCCCTAGAAAGGACGAGGTGGGGGGACTGGCCTTGCCTCTGTGCGCCCAGGAATGTGGCACCCGGAAGGCCCCGTCTGTCTGCCAGGGAGACTGGCCTTCTGGGTCCCAACAGGAGACGAGGGTCACCACAGCTCAGGTCGCCATGAGCCAGAGGCAGGCTAGGGAGGCCAAAAAGCCTCGTTGTGAGCATGGGAGGTGCCACACTCTGGGAGAAAGAGCCCCAGAGTAAACACTCCGAGTCCAGGGTCTACTGTGTCACCTCAGGTCAGTCACCTTCCCCTCACCCACACCACGAGCTTCTCAGGCTAAATCAGCAATTTCAAAAGGACTCTGTGGAAACCCTAAGGCCCAGGAGTAGCCTCAGGAGCCCCAGTGGAGGGACCCCGGCCCTCAGCACCCTGTCAACAAGAGCAGCTCCACTGCTTCTGTTCCAAATAATGGCTCTACGGAAAAAGAAGGTTTTCCTTTTAAAGATTAAAAATATTAAAAGGTACCAGATCAGCCAGTCCTTAGGATGCTTCCCAGCCTACGTCTTAGAGAGAGTGGGATGCAGAAAAGCCACCCAAATGGATGTCCTCAAGAAAATAACCCTCTAAAATGGGCAAAAGAGAGAGAGCAGCCCCCGACAGGACCTCCAGATTGCAAAAACCACCTTGCAGGAGACCAGCGCGGGGCGGGGTCGGGGTGTCTCCCTTGGAGTTCCACTGATGGACTTCAGGGGGAGGCTGACTTTTCTCCAGCAACACTAAGCTGCTTCCGAGAAGGTGGGGAGTGAGCGGGTAGTTGGGGTTTTCCAGGGGAGTCCAGTGGAGGGAGATGGAGAAAGGAAGTTAGGGGTGCAAGGGAGTTGCTTTGTAGAGCCCTGATACAGAAAGAAAGGAAAGGAGGTGAGGGGGCCTGGTGAGTGGGGATGAAGGTACAAAGTCTTTTCTCCTCAGTAAACCATGGGTGATTTCTAAAGTTCTCTTCAGCCGAGACCATTTTACGCTTTCATGATTTTTTTTTCCCATTGCATTTTTGTGGAACGCCTACTCTATTCTAGGCACCGTGGACTATAAAGATCTTACGAGAGACAAGTGTGGATTGCCCTCAAGGCCTAGTGAAAGAGTCAGAAGCTGAACAAAGGTTTGTCCGTGTGACCCGTGTTGTAGGGGCGAGTGTCCAGGCTGTTCTGGGCGATGTGAACAAAGGGAACTCACTCAGTGAGAAAGTTCGGGGCCTTCTCACCCGAGGGCTCGCCAGGCTCCCAGGTCAGCATGAGGAGGTTCAGAATGACTCCCTGAGTCCTCTCCCCAAAGCTGCCCTCCCGCTCCCCGCTCCAGCGCCACCCCAGCCCCGGTTTCCCCGCTCATCCAAGAGGAAGAAGGGCCCCAACCACCTGCACAACTTGCTTCCTCCATGTGACCTCAGTCTGTCAGTCCGTACTTTCCAATTGATGAGATTCTTCTTTCCAAATCTCTTAACTGAAGCGAAAGAGCCGGCCGGCAAAATCTGCCCTGATGGGAACCAAGACTTCCCCCTCACACAACAAGGACCGCCCTGACGCCCACAAGACCTTCTGTGATGGACCCCAAGGTAATGACCTCTTTGACCTTCACTGCCCACCCACAGGTACCCACCGACATTTGTCCCACATTTTCCTCACATGAACCTGGGAGTATTTTCAGCACTTTGGAGACAGTGTTTGAGACGCTAGTGCACTGTCTTCCCAGGGCTGGCCTCACTGACGTAAACCCCGTTCTGGTGCCACCATGGCTCCTGTCTCTGCCTGCGGATTTCGTCAGCGGTCAGGGGCCGAGCCTGGGCTATCTGGGATCCCCGGAGCCAGGTGCTCGAGCCCCACTTCTTCCTGGTGACAAAACTCAAAACCAGCCTTGCGGGACTTGATGTTTCTCTGGGGGCTTTCCTGCCTCCTCTTCGGGAGGAATCGCAAGATCTTCTACCAACTGCCCTCCTCCCTGCGGTAAGAAAATTCCCTTTCTTAGGTTGCATTAGGAAAACAATATTTTCTAGGAGAAAGAAGGAGATAGACCTGCTCCACCCTGTGGTGGTCCAACCAGACTTGAATATCCTGTGCAATTCTCCGATTCAGAGATGAATATAACAAGCCTTGATCAAAGTTATGTTATGGAACACATTTTTACCTCAATTAAAAGATGTATATAAAAATGGCAATGGAGTGGAGGCCTCAGGAGACTGAGTTACTGAGCTCCCTGTGGAGAAGCATAAGCAGGGGTTGGGTGGGCCATTCAGCAAGGATATTTTTTAAAGGAATACAGAAATGAAGTGAAAAGCTAGGACACAACCAAGTTCTTTAGGACACTGCCCACACATGACAGGGTCTTTCTGGGCTGGCTAAACTCGTCTGCCTTCCCTCCCCAGCCTTCAGTCCTCATCATTCCTCTTTCTATGACAGTCCCCACCAAGCCCTCCAGAGACCCCTCAAGACCCGTAGGAGAGGACCGCCTCCCTGTAAGAACTCTGAGCCTCTCTGTTCCATCTTCCACAGAGCGTGCTTTCATGATGGCGTCCTGTTCTCCAGGCCGAAGAGTCACCGCACCTCTCTCCCTGGCACAGGGGCCATCCCCCCCGTTGCACGGTGTGATATTGTGATTTATAATAAGACATGGGCTTTCTAGAACAGAGCTCCTAAAACCCTTCGGGTTTGGGTTATGTTAATGAAGCAACTTTTGGACAGCCCCCGGAGTCACCTAAGGATGGGGACTGGTTGCCCGGGGAACCAACCACAAGGATACAGGGTTGGAACTTTCAGTTTCATTTCCACCCCGCCCCCCTCCCCCCCTCCCCGGCCCCGATGACACGTGCACCCATGCATCTCCAGGGAGGGGAGAGGGGCTGAGGACAGAGTTCAATCGCCTGGCCAGCGATGTCATCAATCAAGTCTCTGAAATGAAGGCTCCATTAAAAACCCAAAAGGTTGGGTTCAGAGAGCTTCCAGGTTGGTGGACATGAGGTCTGGGGAGAGGGATGCCCTCGGAGAGAGCCTGGAAGCTCCATGCCCTTTCCCCATGCCTCCTCCTCTGCATCTCTTCCATCTAGCTCTTCCTGAATTCTATTCTTTTCTAATAAACCACTGATCTAGTAAGTGAAATGTTTCTCCAAGCTCTGTGAGCTGCTCCAGCAAATTAATCAAACCCAGGGAGGGGGGCATTGGAACATCCATTCTGTGGCTGGTCTGTCAGAGCACAGGTGACAGCCTTGACTTGCAACTGGCGTCTAAAGGCAGAAGTGGGGGGAGGCAGTCTTGTGGGACTGAGCCCCTGACCTGTGGGATCTGATGCTCTCTCCAGGTAGATAGGTCAGAACTGAGTTAACCGCTTGATGGTGTGGGGAAACACCCCCCAGGTCCCCCTACCACACACACACACACACACACACACACATACACACACACACTGCAATTGGGCATGAGAACTTTTATACTCTAAGTGCATAAAGGAGAAAAGCCCTGGTCTCCTCCTAAGTTTGCCTGGGGATCTGCATCTCATTTCCTCTCCAACTTCTGCTTTTAAAGGTTTTACCTCCAGAAACCATGGACCTACCTCACCAGGGCCCAGGTCTGTCAGCCCCAGAGTTGATCATTCATCCCCAAACTAAGAAGAACTTGTATTTCTAGCTTGTCTGAAAAGTTTCCCACTCCTATTGCCTCAACCTCTGCCCCCTCATGAGCTGTATCATGTGACAACTTTTCACATGGCGAACGTTTCTAGAAAGGCAGAGAGCAAAATGGATCCTGTCCAGGAGAACCGATCCCGAAATCTCAGAATCTTCTACATGGGGGTGATGATAAACAGATGCCTCTCATCTCGACAAATGAAAGGTCACCCACGGACAGTACAGAGTAATTATTAAATAACTTCCCCCATTTGCTCAGGATCAGTAGCAGCCTCATTACCTGGATCCAAAGACAATATCTCTAAGTCCTGGGCATGGATCCAAAAAGGTCATTAATAACAGGAGAGTCCCCAAGTTTGCAGGAAAAGAAAGACCAGCTCTAATTAAGGAGGCAAAACATTCCAGACCAGCCCTTTATATCAACTGGTTACAGGGTAATAACGATTTGCATTTCTCAGGTGCTGACTTTTCTCGGCCTCTTGACAAACAAACAGTAGCCAGGTTAACGGAGGCTTTTCCCCAGCAAACTAGACGGGACTCTGTATGTTACAGGCAAGGTATTGAGTTGACTGGAGGGTGATTTTCTCAATTGTCGCTTCTCGTGGCTTCAGATCAGAGTTCAAGGACTGGACCCAGAGGCTCAGATTCCTGGCTCTTTGCCCAGACAACTGGACCTGAAGAAGAGCCCGGTGTGCATGGGTCACCTCATGGCAAAGCACTACACTTACTCCCGACTGGGATTCTCCAGGCATCGGCACTGAGAACAAGCCTACCCTGGGGCTCGGAGTTAGAAGGGCAGGCCCTCTTCTTCAATTGCCTTGAGTTAACCAGGCATCTTTGAACTGCTTCCTCAAGCTGGGTGCCCCTGGCTTCCCCCTAGGAGCCCCTCGGCCCCTAAAGACAGATTAGATTGTGCTAGGTAACCAAGGAGAGCCAGCATCACAGCAATCTCCCCTCCTGCCTCATTTCCCTGCCTTTCCTTTTCTCCACCAGCCCTGAAGCCAAAGAGCATGCCAGGTGGGAGTTCGGCCTCCAGGCAGAGCCAGTACAAAACCCTGTCTGCCACTTACCGGCTGGGAGGACTTGGGCAAAACTCCAAAGCCTCAGCACCCCATTGACAAAATGGGGCGCCTAGCTTGTGCTCTAAATAAGGAAGGGCCCTTCTGAGAGTGAAAGGGGGGGCACCCTTCACAATTACTGGGAGACCACAGGCATAAATCAGAGCGCTCCTGGACAAACCATGACACACGGTTCCCCTGTCGAGTAGGGTAATAGTGAAGATCAAACAGAAGGTGACATGGCAAGTGCTTATCGCAATGTGTGATCCATTCCAACCATCAGAAACCGGCATGGCCTGGTGATCCTTGCCCCACCTTCCCAAACTCCCAGACTGCCAAAAGGTCAAGAGTGGCCAAAAGATGGAGGGAGGGAGGCTTCCATTTCCCGGCCCCCACCCCACCTCCCGCAGACCTGTCACCACCTTCACCCCAAAGCCAGCGGTCCTGGCAGACCTGAGTCACTGCAGTGTCCATCAACGAGCACACCAACTCTCATCAAAGAACTGTCTGGAGTCGTGGAAATGGGAAATGGGCAGCTGTCCTCCATGGTAAGTCTGAAGGAACATCATACAACCCGTCTCAGGGTTATTACAGCAAATGGACCCGATTAATCTAATGAAGCCCTGAAACATCCTGTTTCCACCTCACTCGGGCCCATGCTCTGGGGGCACCAGGCTAGATCCAGGGTGGCCCCCAAATGTGCCTGATAATTAAAACAATGTCTGCCCTGGCTGATTGCTTCCCCCATTACTCTCTCCCGTTACTGGAGATGCAAACAATAAATAATTTAATAACCCAGGTTGAGTAGAATCTGGTTCCAAAACAAAGTGTTTTAATTCTCCAGTGTGCCTGCTTTCAGCATTACTGTAATTCCATTTCCCTTCACTTGACTGGGCCTTTTGCTGCTTTTTAGGCTTCTCGTATTTCTCCCCAGGTTTTCCCCATGGGGCCCTGACAGCTGCATTATAGCAGGCCCGGAGGCCAGCATGACATCACTCACTACTCCAGTCGGAGGCAGGGCCGCACGTACTCATTAACCCCAGCAATCTGCCCTCCCCGAGGTGGAAATCTGGCCCTGTGGCCCTCCCCTTTCCCTCTACCCTCGCTTTCCATTGCCCTGCCTCCTGTGATCTCCTTCCAGCCCTGGCAGCCCGGGAAGGGGGGTGGGGGGGGAAGCAAGGGCCTGGGGGAGGGGGGAGACAAGCACTGGAGGGGCCTAGCCTCTACCCACCCCCCTCCTCGTCATACTCCCATCCTGGTTCTGAAGGAAAGATCTCCCGAGGCCCCCCAGCTCTGGCCGAAGACTAGCACACCCCCAACTCTCAAAGAGAGGTTAGATTTTGCTGCCTCTCCAAGGAGATCCAGAACCACAAGCTCTCACTCCGGCCAAGGAAAATCTCACTGCTCGGCCCTCCCACCCTCTGCCCCCAGCCCAGTCCTCCCCTCCTGCCCAGCAGCAGCCAGAATCTGCTGACAAGTCTGGTGCCCTTGCCTGAAGCCGAGGGGGCCGGGGAGCCGCAGCTCAGGGGAGGAGCAGGAGTAAAGGAACCGCACCAATGGAGCTTTCGTTTAAATAAAGAGCAGGGAAGCATTGTGCTCCATTGATTACAATTTTTTTTTTTTTCTGAATGTTGTGACATTTGCAGGAAGGCTAATTTTTTCAAGCATGGAAATCTTTAAAAACTTAATTAAGTTATTTCTGTGATTTTCCGTGCCTTGTTTCGAGTTCACATTTACTTTCATCCTTGTTAATAAAAAATAAAAAACTGGGCAGGGGGCTGGGGAGAGAAGAAAAAGAGAAAAATGATCTCATGGAAGCTCCCAGGACAGTTTCTAGATGCTCCATTCCCCTGCAAGAGGCCTCAGAGCACAGAGTGGACAGAGTGAAAGAGGGGAGAGCCTCCCGGGTCCAAGTCAGGGCCCCATCTCCATGAGGATGGTGTGGGGTTAATGCCTGGCCGCCTCCTCCAGGAGCTGTGGCATCTGTAGGCAGCAGAGATAAGTGTGGGCTTGGGCACGATTTCCCTATAAAACCCTGCTGGCTGCATCATGTCTGCTGACGCTCCTCCCAGGCAAGCTTGATGCTGCCCTTTGCGGGGTGTCATGGCAGGAGGGGTAGTTAAGACGGCAAGGTTGGGATTCAGAGACCAGGCCCAGTGCCAGAGCCAGACGTCTTCCCAAACAGCTGTGCTTCCTACAGGTAAGAGTATGGGCTTCATCAAGGGCTGCGTGTTCTCCAGCAAGGGCCCCAAATCCCTGGAAGCTGTGTTCACCCGTTTCTCCCGAAGAGAGTAGGAAGGACGCCCCGTCTCCCCACTCGGTTACACACTGGCTCATGGGCCTCCCTGAGTCATTAGTCTGTGGGTGACTCAGGTGCCCGGGCGGGGGCAGGACAGAGGTGAGCATTCCCACTAGAAAAATCAAGCCCATGCTGGCGGGAAGGCTACATAGAGCTATTCCGTAGTCAACATTGATTTATACAAAGACACAAATAGTAGGACCTTGCCATTAGGCTGGTTCCTGCCCGGGGATGAGCACTGGGTGGCTTGACTGCAGGGTGAGTGATAAGGAGGGAGGCACTGGATTTGGTGTGAGGACGGGTATGGTGTGGGGGGGAGGAGGGGGGAAGCCTCTCAGCTGCTAAATATAGGCAGGCTCAGCAGGTGGTCTTTAAAGGGCTGCCTGGATGAACAAGGACAGATGATTTGATACATGAACTTATTTATGGAGAAAGGAAAAAAATAGTCAGAGAAGACAGGCTTCTGGTTGAAGGCTTCCAAAGTAGATGGAGAGGTCACCAAGGAAGGAAGATGGAGAAAGAGGAGATCGTCCCTCAGAGGAAACAAACGGAGGGGAAGCCACGACCCAGCAGGTATCCAGATGCGTTCACTGCCTTCCTCCCGGGGTTTTGCCTGCTTGGAACCCTTCCTGCAGCTGATCCCAGCTCAGAGCAGATGGGAGCCGGAACCCTCCCTGGAGGGTCCCCCTGAGTTTCCCTTCCTGGTGCTTTAGCCTTAATCTCGAAACTGTCTCACAGAGGAAACTGCAGTCCCTATAGGTGGCTCCGGGGTACCTCTTTTTGCGTAAAAATATAACACTCTCATTGTATGCAAGACGGTGTGCATCGTGCCCCAACTCTGAAATGAAACCTCTGCTTTGTCCAAGACATCAGACTGGGGCTCCCCGCTGGGGCCCTCCGGGTCATCTGTATTCTGATGACATTTGCCCATATTATTTTTAAGTCATTAGTCTCTGCCTGATATTGTGAGTCAAGAACTTTAATAGGAAAAATTTATGGCTTGTCTCCTCCAATCAACACAATAATTCACGGTTGTGTTGAGTGTGCTACGCTAATGGATATTGCTTTCAACTGGATGTTGTGTTTTTTTTTTTTTTTCCTCCTCAAATTCATTAGCTAGTTCCTCCTGATCTTTTAACAGGAACAAAAGCCATTTCCCCCCACCCAGGCTGTCTGCTAACGCGGCGGGTCTCCAGGTGTTGTCCTTAAGAGGCCTCCAGGTGGTCTACCAACGAATCCAAATGGAGAGGCATACAAAAATGTCTTTTCTTAAAGTACAATCTCTAGAGCAGATTTGAATCTACATTAAGAAGGCCCAAATGAACATTATCAAAACTGTAAGTACAGTAATGACTATTCACCCCGGCACAAGTTTCCCTGGATCATTGTAAGGTCTGTGTAGCAATCAGGGCAGGTGAACGTGAGAGGCCCGTGCCTTGTCTTCTGCCGCTGAGGTCTGGGCCAGCGGGGGAGCCCCGCCTTGTCCTGGAGTGCAGCTTGGCTTGGCATCAGCCTTAAGTAAGACAACCAGAATGTCAGGGTTCAGAGAGAAGTGTCTCCAGCTCTCAGCCCATCCATCTCTTTCCAATATCAAGAGTGGGCAAAGAGGTAAAATAAGAATAAAATAAAAGCCATGAAGATGGAGGATACCCTCATCAACCCATGGTGTAGAAACAGAGCTCTGGAAGGCTGAGGCCACATGGGCCACCTTCCTGCCCTGGGCCGGCTTCTTCCGCTCTCATCAGCACCCACTCGGAGCCTGAGCCCTGGGTTCAATAGCTCATCACTCCCGTACACAGGAACTAGTCACTCAGACCCCGATTCCCAAGGGTTTCCCATCCAGGGGAGAGACGATCAGAGCAAAAAGGAAAAGGTGACATCCAAACAGAAGGATCGCTGGGCATGCTGGCCATTGGTTGCATTTCTATCGTGGCGACAAGGAAATGAGAGTGGAGACCACTCCTTAAGCCCACTGGCACCTAGTTCTCTGCAGTGTCCCCTCTGAGTGCCTTCTGCATGCACACATGTTCTTCCAGGAGTTGCTAGAAACTTGACAGCTGGAGTTCCAGCACCATTAAGACCAGTCATTGGCCTGTAACAGACTGTTTTGCTCCTGGCTTGGCCTGCGAGTCTTCTGCTGGCTGCTCGGCCTCCTTCCACGTCCCACCTTGTTCCAGGAATGACTGAGGGTAGCTCCTCGCACGATCCCACTGTCCTCTGATGAACCTCCATGATGCCCATACATTGTCCACTTTTCCACCGAAATGAAACTGTTGTTCTTCGTCTCTTCCCCTGACGCCTGCATTTGAGTAAGACCTCGCCATACTCCTGAGCTCAGCTCCTCCTTCTCCCCATCCCTCTGCGCCAGTGACTCTCAAACTCCAGCGTGCATCAGATCACCTGGAGGGCTTGCTAAAGCACCAACTTTGGACCAGGCTGCGGAGTTTCTTTCTTTCTTTTTTTTTTTTTTTTTGTTTTTTAAGATTTTATTTATTCATTTGAGACAGAGAGATATAGAGAGAGCATGAGCAGGGGGAGAGGCAGAGGGAGAGGGAGAAGCAGGCTCCCCTCTGAGCAGGGAGCCCGACACAGGGCTCGATCCCAGGACCTGGAGATCACGACCTAAGCCGAAGGCAGAAGCTTAACCATATGAGCCACCCAAGTGCCCCCGGGCCGCAGAGCTTCTGATTCAGAAGGTCCGATGTAGGGCCTGAAGTGTGCACTTGTAACCTGCTCCTGGGCCATGCTGATGCTGCTGGCCCAGGAACCCCACCGTGGGAATCACCATTCTACATCCCTAAGTTTTCCCTATTCCTCTCCAAGCAGCCTGGGGCATGTAGGAAGCAAAGCATCCTTTTTCTAACGGACGCATCCCACCAGTGGGTTGCCCCAACAGGCCGTGCCCCCCTCGCCCTCCAGCCCCAGAGACCAATTGGGTTCACCTCTCCCTGTCCTCTGAGGGCAGTCTCGTGGCCCCCCCAAAGCTTCCCTCTCCACCCATGCATGTGGCTTTTTGCCTTTTGCTTTTCTCTCACTCCCATATTTCTTCACATCCATCCCAGTCTGCCAGATTCTCACATCTAGGTTTCCTCTGGCGTCTCTCCATCATCCTCATCCATCTCACTGTGCAGATATTTATATTCCTAAAGCCCAGTGTGTTTTTATGATTCCTCCTACTTCAGCCAAACAGGGATTTTCCTCTCAAATCTACTCACAGTTAGACTGTGGGCTGGGGGAAGGGCGGCGGACACTGTACTCAGTGGAGGAACCCCTCTTGAGGCTGTTTATTCGTCAAGAACACAGAGTGATGGCAGCAGGGACAGAGAGCAGACAAATCAGTGGCATACCTTGGACCATCTGTCCCACTCAGGGACAGTGAAGACAACACATAGATTGTTTGGTTGGGTCTTATTGATCCTTTTTAATCATAGGGAGCTGACTTGAAAACACCTCCCAGAGACCTTGTCACGGGTATTTATTTGCAATACTCAAGGACCAAGGGAAAAAAAACCATTATAAACTCTTTCCTGGGGTAGAAGCCCTTGACCCCTGGGAAGCGGAATAACAGAAGGAAGTGGTTGAGGGCCTGAGACTCTGGTCTTGGATTGCCTGGTTTGAATCCCAGCTCTGGCCTTGAATAAACATGATCATCAACAAATATCATGCCTCTCTGAACCTCAGTGTCCCCATCTGCAAAATGGGCATGATACCTCAGGGCAATGCCCAGAGAATTAAATGGGGAGACACATCTAGCACTTGACACCTAAGGCTCCCACTTAGAAGGACTGAGCCAATGTTACTGACACTTTTATCCTCTAGGCACACCATGCTTTGGAGCCTCAGAGACTGAGTACAAAGACGGAGTGAAACCACAGTGGGTCACATTGTCCCTGAGACTGATTCCACGCTGGACTAACAAACCTGGAGCTTCTCGGTTAGAGAGTAGCAATTCCCCATCTTGCCCGGAACAGTCAATCCCCCCAAGCACTTTACTTAGAAGCTTTGTGCTTTGGTTTTTGTCTTGTTTTGTTTTTTAAATAGAAAAAAAAGAATCGTATTCTTGCCTGTCCAGTGTTTTTCCAGCAAAAGAGCAAGTCAGCACTAAGAATTCTCCTTGGTCAGCAAAACATATGTTGCAGTGGGACAATTTGGGGGAGTTTGAGGAGGCCCTAATGAGACGGGCAGTTAGGGGTGGCTGGGCACTAGACAATTTTCCAGGCCTCCCAGAGTTTCCTTGGGAGGGATTCCTTCTCGTTCCTTCTACACCAACTCCATCCCTTTCCTATGGAATGCATGTGTAAGGTAAGCCAGAGGTCTTAAAAGGAGTCAGATGCAGGAAAAGCAGAAAAGCTATTCTCCCATGACAATCTGGAGTCTGATGACCAGAAAATCATAGCCTTCCCATGGACACTGGGGCCATTTCTTTGAGGGCCTGTCTTCCAAGGATTCTGGAAGGAAAATGTAGGTTGTAACACCAGCCACTCGCCCATCACCAAGGTGCTCTCTGGGGATGTCCTGCCCCAAAGGCCCTGGCTCACGGGCCACCAGAAGAACATGCTAAAACTTGTTGGTCCTTGTCCCCCTCAGGATGCCCAGCCTTATCCACACATCACCACTAGCAATGTGTGGCAGACGGAATGAAAAGCCCATTGTCTTCTATCAGTCAGGGCAGCCAATCTTCAAAATGGCTGCAAAGCCTCATCTTTCAGGCTCCTCAATGGCAAGGTCCCCCCCTACCCCCATCTCCCCCTCCAGGAACCCAGAAATCAGGCCCTACTCAGGCATCACCATGCAAAGAGCACAGGCAGTGGACCAGATAGGCCTGATTTAAGATCCAGGCTCCACCAGGGCACCTGGGTGGCTCAGTTGGTTAAGCGACTGCCTTCGGCTCAGGTCATGATCCTGGAGTCCCGGGATCGAGTCCCGCATCGGGCTTCCTGCTCAGCAGGGAGTCTGCTTCTCCCTCTGACCCTGCCCGCTCTTGCGCTCGCTCTCTTTCTCTCTCTCTCGAATAAATAAAATAAAATCTTTTATAAAAAGATTTTTATAAATCAGGCTCTGCCAGTCTGACGAATTAGGCCAGTTACTTCATCTTGTGGTGCATCCCTTTGCTCATCTGGGATACGGGGACGGTTCCTGCTTCACAGACCTATTCGGATGATGAAATGAGTTGCATCAAAGCAAGGATGCTGAGGGTCCGGTAGGAGACAAAAACTCTTCTGGGCTCACCCAATAAATTGTGGCTCTTGTGATTATTTAAAATAAGTTGCAATACTGATAAGTTTATCTGTTGCGGGAGTCAGGAAAACTGTCAAATTCAGCACCCCAGGACCTTCAGCTAAAACGGACCTAACTGTGTTAGAAAGCAAGTCCAAAGTTATCTGCTGCCGCTCTCGCTCTCCCCTGCTAATCTCCAAGTGCATTTGTATTCCTTTGCCGCCAGCCGGCCGGGACATATGGAATACATTTTCTTTGGATGTCTCCCCATTAACATTTTCATCTCTGCTTAGTGTCAGGGGCTTTGCACATCGCTGGCCTTCCAGAGCACTAAGCCCGCCTTTGTGTAGGCTTGCTTTGTTCTCTCATTTCCTCATCAGCCAGGGAGCATTCTTGGGCAAGAGCTCTGGCAGGAGGGGTTTGGCACAGCAGTTCAGTACACTTTGAGCTTTGGAGAAGGACGGATCAAGTGCCACCTGATCCAGGGGTCCCCTCGCTCCCTCCCTGGCACCTAGGGCTGCCTGAGGATCAGCTTCGTCCTCCCATCTTCTTAGGGCTGAACCCACGTGTGGGTTGACTGAGTGCTGCCCACAAACTCAAGGAAGTTAGTTAGCTGCCATGCGTGAAGCTCATGCTGTCCGTAAGCCAAGCATGACTCAGGGAAGATGACCTCTGCCCCCAGAGAATGTAATAACTCACAGTTATAGGCAAATGGGCAGCGAAAGGGGCACTGTGATAGCCATTGATGAATGGACGTGCGAGTCGGTATCGCGTTCCAGGTGGGGGTTGTTGGCCAACGTGCTGCAAAAGCCCTTGAAACACGGACTCCACTTCTAGGAAAGCGCCCAAAGGAAATTGTCAGAAGCCTGGTCAAATATTATTATGATGCAAAGATGTTCGCCGTAGTAGTGTTTACAGTGGTGCAAATTTGCAAACAATCCAAATATCCGGCAATAGTTGGGTAACTAAATACCTATACATCCATGGGATTAAATAGGATGAAACGTTTTTAGAACATATTATAGAACAATATTTAAGAGGATGGGAATAGGCTCATGATATAATCTTACATGACAAAAGATTATTAAGAATGTAAATATAATGTTAATTACAATGTTATTTTAAACTGTGTATACCTGGGCATAAAAGAGCCTAGAAGGGAAGTCCCTGAAATCTTAACAGTAATTATCTTTGGTGGTGTGATCATGAAGGATAGCCTACTTCCTTCTATAGATTTTTCCGTATTTCTGACACCAAACATGTATTATAATCAGAAAAGAATGACAGCCGCGTAAACAAAAGCCATGTTTTCCTCTCCAGGGTCCATGACCACAGCAGAAAAGGCAGGCTGGCTCCCTGGGACCAACTTCAACCCTGACCTTTGAGGACAGGACGTGGCAGGGGAGATGCTGTTGGCCCCCGTTGCCCTGGTTCCACCCAGACAAGCCTATGACCGAAGTTGCCCAAGCCTGGTTGTCCGAGAGGCCGGAGCCGCCTGGTCATGATCTCCTGCGGCCCCGCACATCCTGGGAGCCTTTTCTAAGCCTCCTGTTAGCAGGCTTTCCTCCTGTCTATTAGGTCACTGCAGATTGATTCATCTCACTTCACTGTGGTTTACAATTTGCAGTTCTTGACCCTTACATTCTCCCCTGGTGCTGGAGCCATGTTTCTCTAGTACCAACAGCCCAATGGCAGCAAGCGGCGGTCAGCTGCCGGCCTTGTATTGCACTGGCCTCCTCGACAGGCTCCGTGCCCTCTCCCTTCCATTCTGGCCCCATCTGGCATCCACACACACACACAAGGCTGCCTCTTCAGGGAGCCCGAAGAGTTCCTACCCAAGATAACATGGGGAAGGCTGAGACCCAGCCAACAGGGATTCCATTCTGTGCAGCGTAAGTCCTTACCCTGGCCAGGTGCAAAACAAGAGACTCCCTGTGCAGAGCCCTCAAGGTCTGGGCCTTTCTGCCTTGCCTTCCAGTGAGGAGCAGGGAGAGCCGGATGTCGGACCTAGGTTCCCATCCCGTGGACTCTAAAAGCCCAAAGACTCTGAGTTTTTTATTTAAAGGTGGAGTCTTTGCAGAATAATTCTTTTGACAAATAATAGCAGAAGAAAGCCCTGGATCCTTACTGCCAGTCGTGAAAAAATACCAAATTTAGTCCCCTCAACCTTCAAGGTCTTCAGCCACATGACTCCCATACCCTTATCCCCCCAATTTCTCACTTCTGCTCAGTCCGAACGCCTAGTCCATAAAATCCTCTCCCCCCTACACCCTTCCTCTGACATCTTTTTCAATTGGTTGTTCCCCCCACTTCCAATCATATAGAAGAGCAACTAGACACAAGGAGGGAACCTGACTTCCGACCCTGACTCTCCTGTTCACTCTTAGACCCTCAGGCCGATCATTAGGCATCCTGAGTCTCGGCTTCCCGTCTGAACATCTGTGTGGTGGACTAAGCATCCAGACACCTTTCCAGTTCTCACATCCTTTAGGGCTTCTCGTGACCAGCTCAGAAGCCTTGTCTGAGTGCACCTGCCCCCTCCTCCGATGACCACAGGTTCCCTCCGCAGTTATGTTCTCAGCGTAGAGGAATTTACCCAGACTTGTTCTGCATTTCCTTTGTCAGTATGTGCAAGACCTGTTTGTTTGTCTTCTCCTGTCCACCTTCTGAACAATGGCTACGTTTCCTCGAGACCCCCTAATACAGCGTGCTGAACACAGGAAACAGTCAAGCGAGGTTGTTAGTTTTCTGACTAATGCCTACCCCTCAGGCAGACTTGAAAAGGGACTCATTTAAATTTGGTTTCCCTGCCAGAATTGTCAGGCCTCAGTAGCCTTGGGAAATCACCAAGGAGGAAAATCACCATTTATCCTGAAATCTCTGCAATCTGCAGGACTGCCACCAACCCCGAACCTCTGCCTGGTCCTCACCGAGCAGCATGAAATGCCCTGTTCCTGGCCCTTTTCAGGGTCATGGCCACTCCTGGAGAAAAGCAGGACTCTGCTCACTGGCCAGGGTGGACCAGGCAGGGATTGCCAGGCTCAGTCAAACCCGGGGCCTGGATTCTCCAGCACAGATGGGCTGGAGAGGCACTGATCCAGAGCAGCAGATGCAGATGTGAGATGCATTACACTCTTCAAAGCTGCGACTGTCTCTGCTGTGTGACCCCGAAGAGCTCACTTGACATCTCTGTGTCCCGTACTCCACTGCTCTAGAACAGACATCATAACCCTTACCTTGCAAGGTTACTGAGAGACTTATATATAGTCAACTATGTGTGCATGCTTTTAAAAACGTGAATATTTTGCACTCTTTATACACTGCTTTAGTGGTGCCCAGAAGCATCTGGCCCAAGATTGCCCTTCTTTCCCTCCCTTCAAAGTCCCCCTTCCACAAGGCTGCCGGCAGAAGGGCTACATGGATAAAGGAGAAGCATTTATCCTGATATGCAGAGTAGGTTTTCATAATGTCTTTTCCCACTGAATTGCCGGTATGTGAGGCGTTTAGGTGCTGGGGACTGAAATGGCCATATTTAGTACTTTCGTTATGTGTGAGTTAATAGATTTTCAAGGAGTTCCCTGAAAACCTCCCCCTACATTTAACACGTTTTCTATGAGAGAAAAACATTCCCACTTCATGGAAACCAACTTACAAGCAAATCGTTGGAACCCTGCCCATCCGTAAGTAGGGTTCTACCTGTGTTAAATCACCTTCAGCTGCCGCTGTTCTGCACCAACCGGTGGGCTAATGACACATTTGTGGATCCCAGCATGTGTGTGATATTACAAACACAGGTGTGGTCTCCTGCCTTCCCCCGCAGAGGAAGGAAGGGGTAAGAGGAAAGAAAGCACAGTAAATTCCTTGGCCCTCTTATCTCACAGAAGGGGAGCTTTCCGCACAGGATCTTCTGGGGCTGAGAGCTCTTTTCTTGTAAAGGAACTTGTGCAAAAGACAAATACATTTTAACAGTCCCAGGTGAAAAGTAATCTCAGAAAGGACACCTATTTCTCAGCCAGAAACAGAAAACAGATCCCCCTCCTAGGCAGGATGGTGGAGGCAAGAGGAAGGGTTTCAGGAACCAGTGGATTGCCCGGTGGCTCTAGGGAAAGCCAAGAGCCTTCAGAGGGTGGTTTGCATTGCTTCCAAAAGCTACCAGGATCTCAGCTCTGCCCCTCTCCAAGGAAAGATGCCCAGTAGACCACCCAACCCACTGTTCTTCTCTGCCAAGGGGCTAAGACCAGAGATGCCACTTGCCTCGTTGTACACCGTAGGCTGAACTGTTTCCCCCCAAAATTCATATGTTGAAATCCTATAACCTGTCAGTCATTCAGAATGGGACTCTACTCAGAGATTTGAGTCTTTAAAGAGGTCATGGAGGTTAAAGGAGGTCATGAGGGTGGGCGCTAATGCAATAGGACTGGTGTCTTTAAAGGGAGGAGATGAGGCACAGTCACGCATGGAGGGAAGGCTGTGTGCAGACCCGGGGAGAAGACCGGCGTCTGCAAGCCGAGGAGAGAGGCCTCAGAAGAAAGGACCCTGCCCACACCTCGGCCTCACATTCCAGCCTCCGGGACGAGGGGGAACAAAATCAATGTCTACTCTTGAAGCCGCCCAGCCTCTGGTACTTTGTTATGGCAGCCCCTGCAAATATACTGCAGAACAACAGCAGAGGAAAATCAGACAGGAAAGGAGAAGCAGACCTCAGGAGTCTGGCCTCCCAGTCAAGATACCGGCCGGGCTTGGCCGGAGAAGGTTAACACACTTCTCGCTCTGGAATATCTGCAATATCTGCAACATCAAGGGGCCGACGGAGTGTGCGTCTCCCCCGCCCTCGCGCACAGGCCCCCCGGCTCCTTCGATCCACCCAGCTGGCCTGCCCTGTTCCCGCTTTCTCAGGCCTTGGGACAGCGTCACTGCTGTCAGGAGCCACCTCCTCCCCGCGGACGGAGTTTCGTGCAAACCAGAGGAACGAGGAAGAGCGGACAAAAGATGGAGCCCAGGAAACTCTTGTCAAGGCCTCGCTGTCTGATTTCGCCGGCATCCCCTGTCGTGTCCTGGTTTTGCAGGGCACTTTGAGTTTTCAGGATCTACTCCATGAGAAGCTGCCCCCCCGCCCCTCCCTTCTTAGCCTGCCAAGCAAGCAGATTCTGGTGCTTAAGGGCCATGAAGGGTCCAGCTGAAAAGGGTGGGTATGTGTTTGTTTTGTGTGTTTGTGAGAGCAGGGGGAGCAGCAGAGGGAGAGGGAGAAGCAGATTCCCCGCTGAGCAGGGAGCCCGATGCAGGACTCGATCCCAGGAGCCTGGGCTCAGGACCTGAGCCGAAGGCAGACGCTTAACTGACTGAGCCACCCAGGCATCCCAAGATTTTATTTTTTAGAGGGGAAGGTAGGGAGTCTTCCCATACACCTCCTGCCCCGACACATGTACAGCCCTGCCCCCCTTACCAACACCCCTGCCCAAGAGGGCCCTGGTTAAAACTGGAGGCCTTTGTTCTTCAACCCAATTTCCTTCTAGTAGCTGAAACCCCATGGGCCTTTCCCCTTCCCTTCATTGTCCACTGACTTCCACTCTGTCCCCAGTTTATTGTGTTTTCAATGAAATAAAATACATTTCTCCACCAAGCACGGCACCTTTTCTAAAACAATCATAAGCTCAGAAAATCTAACAGTCAGTACCCCTTTTAGGATGCCTACTGTGTGCATCCTCGGATGTCCTCATTCACACGGTTTCTAACGCTCCCGATCCCCGTGGAAGCAGGAAAGACCACCCCCTTCTTACAGACGAGGAAGCCGAGGCCAGTGGGTAAAGGAAATTGCATGTCATCAGGCCGGCGGTTTGAGCAGAGTGAGGACAGCAGAAGGCGAGTTTCAGCCGACCTGCAGGCTTTGCACTTCCACTCTGCTTCCCTGATGAGAAAACACACCCGGGAGGCTCATTTATCATGTGAAATGCTCTGTAATGAAAAGTGCTATTCTTTTTTCAATTTTTTTTATTGTTAAAACCTGGGAGAGGAAAAAAAGAGAGAGAGAGCGAGATCTTCAACCAGCACAGAAATCCCATGACTTACGACACCGAGATCTTCACCTTAAAAACCCTTCTGTGTGTCCGTGTTGCCTGAGAGCAGTTCTCAGTTCCTCTGGAGGCTGGAGCTGCTCCCTGGGGCCCGCCGGAGCGGCGCCTGCACCTCGCCTTCATAGCACCCAGCACCGTCTGAACTCCTCTATCCGGGGGCTGTTGGTCAATGTCTGCTTTCTGCCGTAGACTGAAGCTCTATAGGTAGAATGACCACACACATGGTAGTATAAACAGAAACGTTTCTGAAAGGAAAAGGAGGCTTTAGTCGTCATTCCTCCAGGACGAGAAGGAAACTGGGACATATGGCCGTCCTGGGGTAGGAAACAGAGAGACACTCCGGCTTGCTTGCCATGATAGTCCCAGTAACAGATTCCATGCTTGGCAAGTAGCAGATGCTCACCAAATAAATCTGTTGATTGATTCAACATGTCTTTCATTGATTTCTCACAATTTTGTCCCGCCTTATCTGTCAGACCTTCTCTGTTGAAGCTGCTCCCATATCCCACCCCTAGACATGCAGGGCTCTCCCCGGCAACCCACCTTGGACCCACCGTACCCTCTCATGCCTCCGAGCATTTATGAAACTATGACCTCTGGGGCGCCTGGGTGGCTCAGCCGGGTGAGTGTTTGCCTTCGGCTCAGGTCATGATCCCAGGGTCCTGGGATCGAGCCCCACATCGGGCTCCTTGCTCAGCGGGGAGCCTGCTTCTCCCCCTGCCTCTGCCCCTCCTCCCACTCATGTGCGCGCTCTCTCTCTCGCTCTCTCTCAAATAAATAAATAAATAAATAAATAAATAAATAAAAGCTTTTCATTAAGGAAAAAAAAAACTATGACCTCTGCTCAGTGTCCGCATCCCTACACACCACCTATACCTGAATCTTCCCATTCCTAGAAAGTCTCCTTAGCCCCTAGACTGCCCCCTCCCTGAGGTCTTCCTGCCATCTCCCAGAACACTTGAATATACTCTCTAATGACACCCGCCCCCCCACTGCATCAGAATGGTTTATGTGTCCCCTTCCTCACTAGACTGTGAGACACTCCAGGTTGGAGTGCAAGCTCCATCCGTCTCCACAGGGCCCATCCTGCTGGCAACCCCGGAGCAGGCATGGAATACAGGCCCGGCGAAAGACGCAGAGAGGGGTGGGGCCCTCGTGGGTGCCGACAGTCTAGAAAGAGAGAAAGGAGTGAGCTTGTGCAGGAAGCAAGCAGGTTTACGATGCTGGGCACATGGCAGGTGCGCCGTCAATCAATATCCCCACGTCAGGAGCAGCATCAAGCTTTTCTGCACGTGTCCCTTCATCTTTGTCCTTCCTGTCTTCTTTAGCTCTCACGCCAGGTCCCCACCAACACCGAGTCTCTGTTGGAGCCAACCTTCTCCCCTGCCGTCTGTCAGCCTGGATATATGCGAGGCATCCTTCCTCGACAGGCAGGACGTGCTGGCCCTTTGGCGCACCCGATCCCTCACAGAGCCTCCTGCGCCACGGCTGCCACTGGACTTCTCTGACCCTCCACCTCCCCTCTGGCCAGGCGCTTTGTGCTCCTTAAAGACCTTCCGCGCAACGCCTGTGCTGGTATTTACATCCCTGCTTAACTAGGCTAGCCCCTGCTGCCCTGGGCATCTCTTGGACTCAAGCAGGGTGGAGCTGCAATCTTTCCAAGCTATTCCGTAGCTGAGTGCCGCTCCGAGCGCAGAGCATGCTGAGAGCTGGAAGCTTCTGCGTGTGCAGGCTGCCTGGCTGGGGACTGGGAGATGTCCAGTGAAAGACGGGCTGGGTCTAGCCTAGGCCTAGGTGACTGTGGGCTATGGAAACAGACCGTCCCACACTTGGAGCAATGCTTAGCCTCACGTCAGCTGGGTGAGCACTCAGTGATTGAATCTGTCCACAGCCTTACTTTCCACATCTATAAAATGGAAGTAATAATATTGTGTGGGGTTGGTATGAGGATTAAGTGTGATCATGAAAAGAGGCAGGCACGTAGTAATTGCTCACTAAATACTCACTATGATTATAAAAAATCAGCCCAAATGAGTTGCATCCTAACTATATATTAGGTGTGCTTAGGGTTAAGCTCTGGGATTGAATCAGGGGAGATGTAAAGATGAAGGAGTCATCCCCCTGCCCTCCTCTATTTCAAAGGCGGGGCTCAAGGAGAGCCACGGTGGCGGCCCGAACAGGTACAGACAGCCGCCATGGGGGCAAAAGGGAGAAGCACAGGATGGGGCAGAGCTGAGGTCCGGGCTGGGCCTGGCAGACGGAGAAGAGCCTGGGTTTGCAGCTCTGATGAGAGAAAATTCTACAGAAGCAGTTATCCATGCAAAATCTCAGAGAGAGGGTGGAGGATCGTAAGCAATAACCGGTATTTCCATTGGGTGGTGGTGACAGGCAGGCACCATACCAAACGCTGGACGCCGGCTCATGTGCTCTTCTCAACAGCCATGCGGGATGGCGTCGGCACGCTACTATTCCCATCCTACAGATAACTCGGACACCCCAGAAGGGAAGGGACTTGCTCAGGATTGCAGGCCTTCAGTTCAAGTCCGTCTGACCCCAAAGCCAGTGCTCTTGACCCCACACTGTGCATGCCGGGGCGGGGGTGGAGGGGCGGGGTCCTCTGGGCACTGCAGGGAAGATGCGGGCTTGAGGTGTACACGGAGCGCACAAACACGTGTGTGGGCATGGGCGGGTGTGTGTGCACACAGGCACATGACCAGGGTATAATGCAGGGGAAATCAAGAGAGAAGGCTTATAGCCAAGAAATAAGAAAACTACTATAGAAGATTCTGGAGTCCAGGCTGAGGGGTTCACTCTCTTTTTGAGGCCAGCTTCCGTTCTTGTTGCCACTCAACCCCAGTGAGCCCCAAGGGTTATGCGTGACAGCAAGGATCAGGCTGCTATGGGTAGCAGGGACAGTCCCAGGAGGGAGGACGGTGCTCCAGGGCGTGCACTGCACTCTCTATAGGAGAAAAAGGCCTCTGACTCGCATTCTGGGAGCTGATTCAGGGCCAGGCCCAGGCCTCCAAATTGACTTTGACCTCACAGAGGAGCTCAGCAAATCCTGCAAAAGCAGTATACCTGGAGGAATCTCTCTCCTTCTCTGGAGTTTTGGCAAACTTATTATCCCAATCAATATCTGAGTAATTATAATCCCCTGTGATCAAAGGGGGGTGTTTTTCCCTTTCTCCGGCCCCTTTGCAGGACTCTCTTATCTGGAAAAAGTTTTCTTAATCTACTTTCCCTAAATGCCCTGAAGGTGTGTGTGCCACAGAGGCCCGGGAACTCCCTGATTGCTTTCCACTCCTTCCCCGCCACCTGACCCAGCTACCAGGCCTTGCTGATAGGAATCGACCCTTCAGCCCAGCCACCCACAGAGCCCCCAGGGGAAGAGGTGGGGGTTGGAGCCCAGGAGAACAGAGGAGGGTCCCCCTTCCCTCTCCATCTAAGGAGAGGTGCGGAAGGATTGGAGGGCGGGGCCAGAAGGACCCACTGGGAAGAGCAGACAAGCCAGCCTTGCCTGGTCCCTCTTACTGTCTCCACTCTGTACCGCCAGGCTCTCAGCCACTCTCAAGGCCCACATCCTGGCCTGGGTCGGGGAAAGGGAGTTTGGGGAATTAGAAGGAAGTAGGTGGGAAAGTTTTCTTTTCCATCCTTGACAAGGAATCACAAGTCTGAAAAAAATTCTGTTCAGACATCCCAGCCATCCATGTGGAGCCAAGCACCCCTCACCCACGGGCCCTCCAGACAAAAATCCACCTGCCCGGCTTGTGGAGCCCCAGCCCGAGCATGAAGACCAGCTTTCTGCCTCAGCCTCCCTGTGCCTCTCAGCAACAAATGTCTTCCTCGGTGGGTCAGGGAGGGTCCCCGCTGAGGGTTACATGTAGCGTGCCTACATGAAGGGTGGCCACCAGCCCACTTGCGAGGGCCGTGGAGGGAGCCCTTGGGCCCAGCCTGGCCTGATGTATGATTTAGAGACCAAATCCTCTCTGACTCTCAATAATTTAAGAGGTTTGTGCACTCCAGAAAACTAATTACCCCGAAGATTTCTGTTAAGTCTTCTCGGCTTTGCTTCTGAAGAGGCCCTTCCAAGAATGCCCCTGGGTTACAGTCATTACTCTGCAGACACACACAGGGCCCTTTATTGTATTTTTATGAGGGGAATGCTGCGCGGCCCTAATGCATTTCCCAGGAAAGACTCTGCAGAGGGGCTCCCCGGGCCACAGCCGCTAAGGGGGAAGGGGTCAAGTCCACGTCACAGCCGGGCGCGCATGCGCGTGTCTCCACACGAGGAGAGGAGGCAGTGTGTGCCCAGTGCACACAAGTAACCCAAGTCAGGCCATGCACACTTAGGAGACAGACCGCTAAGCCAGCTGAAGACTAACCTCCTGGGACATGCTGATAAGCATTCCAGAGGCCATCCTGTCCAGCCCCCTGCCTCCAGGCAGATCTGTTCCAATTTATCCCGGACAGCATGGGTTTCTCCATCTCTGAGGCAGGCAATTTCACCGTTCCTATGGTAGAATTTTCTAGTGTTTAATGGCCCTCCTCCCATGGAGCGTTTTCCTTCTGGAATTAGCAGTGTTCACCCGGAAGGGAATTTGGAAATCATAGAAACAATGCCTCTCATTTTAGGCATTTCATGACAGAAGCCAAGGGTCTCCATTCTTGGAGAAATCGCTCTGCCCTACAGCACAGACAGGGTCAAGGAGGGTATCAAACACCCTGCAGACTCTTTCGGCTCAGCTCAGAGCCAAGGGGGTGGCCCTCCGATCATGTCCAGGTCCTGGGTAGGCGCATCAATTTTCATAAGAGAATGACAACCTTACCCCAGGGTTGGCAGATTCCAACTGTTTGTGTGTTTGTAAGGCATATGGGTCCGTATTTAATTGGCAACCCAAGAGCTGCACTTCAGGTATTTGGCAGGGAATATAGTCTTGAACTCACTGCCACACAGTGTCCATCAAAAACCCAGCTGAGACAGAGAAAAGGTACGGAAGATTGCCTGAAGGGTATGCAGTCCATCCGTCCCTCCAGAAATGGTAAGAGTGGCCACGGGATTAAGCCAGGCCAGCAGAGCGCTGTCCACTGGGCTGTTTCCCTCGGGTCCCCTGTTTTCCTGAGTTGAAGCGCGGTTTGTGTGGACGGATGGCTTGACCGGGGGCCGCCAAAAGACGTGAGGAGTTGCGGTTACTGAGTGGTGTTGTTGAGGACATTGCTACCCCAGTTGCACACAGGAAGCTCCCCAGGAAAGCCCTGGGCCCCCACGGCACAGGGAAAGTTGAGTTTCTCCTGAACAACCTTCTTTCCTTTTTCCCCTCCCATCCTTCCTTCCGCCCCTTCTCTCCTGCCTCCCTCCTTGTCTCTTTCTCCCTCCCCCCCTCCCTCCTTCCTTCCTTTCTTCTTTCTTTCTCCCATCTTACAGGCACGGTGACTTGTGAGACTGATCTCTTTACCTTGGCCAGGTTGGCTGCCGGATGCCCTGGAGTTGAGATTAAGGCTTATCCGGGTAAGGTGTTTAGGGCTGTGAGCTCTGCATGCCTCCGTTACCCTCACTCCTGATCCCCAGAGCCATTCCTTTGTTTTTCTCTTTCCCCTTCTCATTTGCTTCCAATGTATAGCATCTCACTCCGTTTTACATATCTGTGTAAGCCACCATAATGCTTGTCTGGCCCAAGGCAGATATAAGTAAGCACGCTAATAAATTAATTGATAGAGTTCAAAGTGTGCTGCACACACAGACTATATTTACAAAGGAGAGCATATTACCAAGCTGGTACTGGAGGGCCTCCCAGGCCACATGGGCCTTGAGCTCAGAGTCTTGAAAGGGTTATAAGAGATAGAGGAACAGAAAGAAGTGGGGGAAACAGTCCTTTTAAATTCTGTCCCTTTTACCGAAATCCGACACTCCATCTTCTGCTTCTTCTCTCAGGACCCGTGGAGCTGGTCTCCAGGAACTTGGCCCGATCTAATATTCCTTCATGAACTTGAAGGCACAGAATTAAAAAAAAAATAAACAAGAGTCATAAAATTATGAAGGTAAGCATGCAAACGAACAGGAGAAATCATCTCACCTGAGCCCTTATATTAGCCAAAGTTGGCTAAGGAAATGAAGGGCCAAAGTTGGCGGGTCTAGTTTCTGCATCACTTGGCCACTTCGAGTAAGTTCCAGATGGAGAACCCAGGGCCCCTAACTCCCTGTGTGTCCGCACCCTCAGTTGAACCCCGTGAAACTAAGTAATTGTAGTGCCCGTTAGCCAGCCTGAGCTCCAGACTCACATCAAGATGCACTGACCATTGGTCAAACAGAGAAGCGGTGGGTGGGACCTCCCTTTACATAGTCTCATCCTTTCAGGGGACTTCAGTAGAAGTAGGCCTTTGGGCGCATTACTTAACCTCACAGTGCCTTTGCTTCCTCATATGTAAAATGGGGATGATAAGACTATTTCTCTCAGGTTGCTGTGAGGCTTGAAGCAGAAAATTCTTATGAAGGTCCTGCCAAATGGTAGGCACTCACCAAAATTAGCTGTGGTGGTGGTAGCAGTGGTTTATTTCTCCTAGTTTACAAAGGAGAAGCAGAAGCTCCGGACAAGGCATAATTTGACTGAGGGAAGAGCAGACCCCCAGAGCTGCTCCAGAGCGTGTGCTTTCGCGGCTTGGAATCACTGGGGTGTTAAAGAGTGTGGGCACTTGGATTTCTCATTTCTCATTCTCTCCATCCCCCATCTCTACCTTGTCTCCGGTCTCCTCCTGATTCCACAGCCTGCCTCTGCCTGCCAGCTAACACCCTCTTTACAGATACCATCTGCCCAAATGCCAGCACCAATACCAAGATGCCTAAATCGAGGTTAATGTCAGAGATAATCACCAAGGGAGATTGCACCATCTCTTTTGGGCTCTCCTATCTGGGACAATTTATGTGAGATTCTGATCAAAGGCAGGAGGATGGGGACAAAGTAATTTTCCAGGAATCTCTTCAGGCTAAGGACTCCAATGATTCTATTTTCTTCCATCCCAAGCTCAGGCATCTAAATCTTGTTTTGGTGCCTTGGGTAGAAACATGAACATCTGGAGCCCTTGCTGAGTTCACACGTCAAAGCCTCAAAGCTTCGCCTCACACACCAGCATGAACTATTTTGTTCACCTCCTCTGTTGCCCTGCTTGAGACATTGGCACACAAGAAGGGAAAGGGGCAACCTGGTGGGGTAAGTGGACAGAAGGGAGGGCATAGTGGACCGCAGACATTTCTCAGGTGCTGTAAGACTGCTGTTTGTCTTTACAATCAGCAAAGGAGAAAGGGAAAACTGGCTATTGCTGATACTCTTATGTTTACTCCATTGGCACACATTTTCTGAGACCTGACTGCATTCAACTCCCCTGCCCTACCATCCACCTCTCAGAAACTCCACGTTGGTTGATCAGCAGCTCTCTTCAGATGGTCATAACCAAGGGCTCAGGGCCCAGGACAGCTGAGTTGTCCTGCCCCAGGCCAGTATATGTCATGACCAACGAACAATCAAGGCTATAACCCATGAATGATCTAGGACTAGGTTAGACCCAGCCCATCTTTCACTGGACATCTCCCTACCCCTAGGCAGCCTGCGCAGGAAGCAGCTTCCAGCTCTCAGCGTGCTCTGTGCTAGGAGTGGCAAACGGCTACTGAGTAGTTTGGAAAGACTATAACTCCAGCCTGCTTGAGTCTAAGAAATGCCCAGGGCAGCAGAGGCCAGCCTAGTTATGCAGGGATGTAAATATTAGCAGGCATTACATGAAAGGTCTTTAAAGAATACAAACAGCCTGGTGGAAGGGAAGATGGAGGATCCGAGAAGTCTGGCAACAGCCATTGCCTAGGAGGCCTCGACCTTACCTCACACCATATAAAAAATGCAACCGAAAAAGGAACATAGACCTAAATGCAAAACCTCCAACTATGAAAACTTTAGAAGGAAATAGGAAAGAAAACTTTTTGGACTTTAGGTATTGGTATGCATAAAAAAAATTTTGACAAATTGGATTTTATCAACACCACTAAAAGCTTCTCTTTCAAAGACACTATCAAAAGACTTAAAAGACAAGTCACAGACTAGGAGAAAATATTTCCAAAACACATATCTAACACAGGACTTCAATCTAGAATACATAAAGAACGTTTAAAACTCAACAATAAGAAAACAAATCACCCATTTAAAAAAAAAAAAAGTGAGCAACAGACATTTCACCAAGAAAGATACACAGATGGCAGACAATCCCATGAAAAGACATTTAATATTTTTAGTCATTGGAGACATACAAATTACAATACAATGAGATACCACTCTCATTGAAGTGGTATCTGAAGACCTATTAGAGTGGCTGAAATTAGAAAATAAATAAACGAATTTCTGGCAATACCAAGTGCTGGGGAGGATGTGGGACACCCGGAACTCTATTTTTGTGGGTGAGAATGCAACGCGATAGAGCCATTTTGGAAAACAGTTTGGCCGTTTCCTATAAAGTTAAATATGTACTTGTCATATGACCTAGCAATCCTGGTCTAAGTATTTACCATATGAAAAGAACTTACGTGCACACAAAACCTATGTGTGTGTGGATGTTTATAGAAACTTTATTCATAATCACCCCAAACTGGAAACAACTCCAATGTTCTTCCTGTAGTGAATAGATATACAAACTGTAGTTTATATGCAATGGAATCCCACTCAGCGATAAAAAAGAATGAATTACTAAACAATGGTGATGAATCTCAAATATATTATGCTAAGTGAAGAAGCCACACTCAAAAGGCTATGTACTATATAATTATATTTATAAGATATTCTGGGAAAGGCAAACTATAAGGACAGAAAACAGATTGGTGGTTGCCAGGGGCTACAGGTGGGCAGTGGTTAAATGACAAGGGGCACGGGGAATTTGGTGGGGGTGGTGGTGGGGTGATGGAATTGTTCTATATCTTTACTGTGGGAGTGGTTACATGACTTATGCATTTGTCAAAACTCATAAATCTATGCTGGAAAGTGTTCATGGCACTATGTAAATTATACCTCAATCAAAAAAAAATCAAAGGAGCTCATTATTCTTGACCAACAATAACCTATAAGATAGGTGCTAAAAAATATTATTCCTATTTTACAGATGAGGAAATAGAGGAATAGAGAGATGAATTGTCCGAGGTCACAGAGCAAGCAAAGGGTAGCACTGTGATTGGCATCTAGGCTCCAGAGCTCTGAGGGGGCCATGGTCTTGGCCACCAGGCCATACTGCCTCTCACATTTGCGACTCTTCTTTATTCTTGAGCATATTTTACCTCACCCATTGGTTTTATCCAATTTGGAGCTATTGTCTAAATCATAAGCCTCTTATTTGTATTTCAAATACATGGGAATTACTCAGATATGTTGCATTCTTAAGAACATTCAAACAATAAAAGAATTCAGAGAACCGAGAGTGAAGGTCCCCTTCCATCACTCCTGCCCCTGCCCATACCCCTACCCTAGGGGTGGTCTGCTGACAGCTGTTGGATCGCCTTACACCACGGAAACCCAGACTTACGTGGGCACATCACGTGCGTTCCCAGTACCCTGCTCAATCTCCAGTCAGGGAAGCCTGCTCGACTTGGAACCAACCAAAAGCCATAATAAGTCCATACCCTTGCTTTGTCAGAGACTTCACTGTATGTATGACCCAACTGAAGCTGGGTCGCGTCTATTTTTCATTTCTAAAATAGTATTCATGTTTAATAAGGACAGATCCCTTATCACATCGTTACAGTCCAGTAAATGCTGTTTAATCCAAACGTGTAGGTGCTTGAATGCAGAGGACAGCAGCTACGGCTGGAGGCTCCAGGCTTCCACTTGGCCCGCCCCATTGGATGAGGGTGACTCAGTCTCAGGTGCGTCTGAATTCAGCACCTCGTGTTTAAAGAATCCACGACACAATCCTAACAAGCAATCTGGGTCCTATGTCACTCAAGGTATGACCCTAGGAATTGTAGGGACACGAAATAACTTAGCCTAGAGAAGCAAAGGCTCTTCGGGGATGTGAGCATCAGTTTAAAATATGTGAAGGGCTGTCAGACAGGAAGAGAAGGCAGATTTGTTCTCAGTGGCTCCAGAATTAATCTGGATGCAGATTTTGTATCACAGAATAAAATTGTCCAGCAAAGGAGATAGCCCGTGCTGTCCGTGAGGCAGCGGGCTTCCCACCACTTTCGGGTAATCAAGCTGACCCTGTGCGATCATCTGTGAGAAAAGCCAAAGAGACACCCCAGCAAGCAGATTTGGGGATCTTGTGCTGCTCAGGGCAGAGGTGCCTGTCCTCGGCACACACGTGGGTGCATGTGAATCATGGAAGAGGCCCGCGAGCCCCATTCATCTTCTCCTCGTCCCCATTAGTTGTGCCAGTCGTGGGGGCGAGTGAAGCGCACGCCGCACAGGAACGAAGTACATTACGTGGAGAGATGGTTTCGTCGGCTGGTCCTGCATTTAAGAAGGGGTGCAAAGGAGACAGTGTCCTGCCCTCCAAAAATGCAGACCTATTTGGAGCCTACATGAGGTCCCTTGGCAGCTGACACGCGGGCCCATCTGCCGCACTGGCACGGTGCCCCCAGCAAAGGGAGCTGTGCTTTCTGCTGGTGGGCGGAGGTTGCAGGAGGTTGCATATGCCTGCAGAGGGGGGACCTCTGTCCCACAAGGCACAGGGCACTTGCAATTCCCATGCGCACCCTCTGCCCTGCTTACCCCTGACCAGCCCCACCAGAGGCACAGAGGGACCCAGGAGTCGCAGAGAGTGGGAAGGGCGGCGAGCCTGGGCACTGGAGGGGTTGGGGCTGCCAAATGAACAGGCCTTGCCGCATTGAGCATGTTGTGGAGCCAAGACCACCCAAGGAACAACCAAATGGGCACTTGGAAGGCAAGGCCAAGGCGCAAAGGATACCAACTCAAAGGGCATCGCGAGGGGTTAGGGCCCTTGAGAGGGAGAGGAGATGTTATATGATGTCTTTGGTGCTGTCATTCCTCTCCAAGAGTGTGGAGGAAGGGCTCTGAGGGGAGGCTATTCATGGTTTTCTGCCTCTGGCCTGAGTAGAGGAAGAGCACCCGTCTCGGGTCGGATGGCAGCGTTGAGAGCCTGGGGTCACATCTGCCCAGCTGCATGGCAGTATGTCCATCCCACATTGGCTCGGGTGTGTGTCTGTGTGTGCATGCCCACGCCTGTCCGAGAGCTGCAGCTACTGCATATTGCTGATGCTGCAAAAGCACATAAAGCCTGGGCAGCTAATCCAATCATTCATGCTTCCCTTGTTCCGACTCTTGGATCTGATAGATAAAAATATCCAGGCAAATGACCAGTTTCATGGACTGTTTCCTTTTTTGTCAATACAAGGAATTGTGAGCTGTCATCTTGTCGCTCCTCTCCGGAGAGAGAACTCAAATATTTATGACCAGCTTTTATAACATTAATTGTATTTCTAATTGTTTTTCCCTCTCCGCAGCATTGCTCGCCTTGCCCTGGTGACGCTGGGCAGTTCTGGGGTTTATGAAGAGTGGTGTGTCACAAAGGAGATTCAGGAGAGGTTTTGAACGAGGCGGCCACATATCCTGCTTAGTGGTCCTCCTCTGTTCATGGGCTCTGGCCAGACGCCAAAGGCGACGTGTCCACCGAGCCCTGCGGGAGGGATAGGGTTGGCTGATCCCTGGGGATCAGGAAGTGGGGGAAGCATTTAGGGCAGCGCCTTGTGTGCCAAGCCAGGCCCTGCCTCGATTTCTTCACCTGGAAAATCTCTCCTCCCCGCTCCCAAACTGCTTCTGTGTTTCCTCTCGGCAAAGGGCCCACTGGTGTTTTCTCTTAAGGCTGAAAACTGATGTTTAGATGTTCCGATCAAAGAACGTGCAGGGATGAGAGAGGTATACCGGGAGGCATGTTCGACGAGGAATTGGGAAAGCTGAGATCTGGTTATTTAATTATTCATTCATTCATTTATACATCAAACATAGATGGGAGCCTCCTGCGTGAGAAGCCTTGCCCTACATCCTGAGAATAGATCCTAATACCTCATGCACCCCCGAAGACCTTTTGCCTCTCAAGCCACAGCTGGTTTTTCACAAAACAGAGGTGGACCCCCCCCCAGGGACACCACGGACCCCAAGAACATTGCATTCAAGAGCCCCCTTTACTGTGTTTCAAAGGACAGCTTGGGGAACCAAGTAAAGCTCTGGACCAAGAGTTGGGAAGATTCTGCTCTGTTTCTTTCTAGTTCATCACCTTGGACAAGTCACTTGGACTTCCTAAATTCTGGCTTCTCCATCTGTAGGACAGGAATAAAAATAATCTCGTACTCCACACTGATTTTGAGGAGTAAATGGATAGCGTTGGGGGAAGGCTGTCTGTAAATTACATGTACAACTATGTATAGAATTAAGAAATCAGGGGCGTCTGGGTGGCTCAGTCAGTTAAGCGTCTGCCTTCAGCTCAGGCCATGATCTCAGGGTCCTGGGATCGAGTCCCGTGTCAGGCTCCCTGCTCAGTGGGGAGTCTGCTTCTCCCTCTCCTTCTGCTCCTCCCTGCCCCCCTGCTCGTGTACTCTGTCTCTCAAATAAATAAATAAAATCTTAAAAAAGAAGAAGAAATCACTATTAGTAATAATCAGAGAGCCCTAGCTAACTCTTCTGGTGTCCCTATGCAAGGTATAAATGAATGGAAAGAAATGATGTTGGAGAAGGAGATATGTATTGATTGCATCCCTTTCCAAAGGAGGGAGAGTAATCTTCTCTCCTAAATCTTGGAGTGTCTCCCCTAAGACTTGGATCGAACTAGCCACCACTGCACAGGTAAGGGACTCAAGCTAGGGAGTAATTAAAATCACAGCCAAACCGAGTTTAACTGCATGGGGAACTCACCCAGGGTAGCAGTCTTTGGCTGCTGGTAAAATATGCACCCCCCAGCCTGGGGAAGCTAATAAGGGTCACAGAGCCCCAGATCTGATACCCAGCAAGGGTCCCAGGGAGCTGGCCGGTGAGCTCCGCAAACTGTCTCTGCAGAGGGACCTAAAGGGACAGTTGCGGGAATGGCCGCTCCTGAAGGACTGTCCCCAGACCAGAAAAGGATATTCCTCAGCTGGGGAGGGCGGAGGTGGGGCGGCAGCAGAAAAGCATGATGGAGAGAATGTGGCTACTCGCAGGGCCTCTCCATGTCCCCTTCCCACTGTCCTTCCATCCAGAGGCACTGGACTTTAATTTGTGACGATGGTGGCATGGGAGAAAGGAAGTCTCTAAGAGGGTGAGGTTGGGAAAGAACATTAAAGCATTTCAGCATGGTTTACCTAGAAAAGGCATCAGATATCAGCTATTGCAAATCCCTCCCGGGACAGAGGTATAATGATCTTGAACAAGCAGGGGCGGGACCCGGACGATCCGTATGACCTTGGACCGGCCTCTTCTCTGAACCTCCGGATTTTACCTCTTAATTGGCAAATAGGTAGTAACAATAGCAACCATCTCGTGGGGTTATGTGGATCCTATGAAGTAATATGACGTAAAGTCCTTCACAGAATGGTAGGGCCCAGAGGAAAGCATATGGGGCTTGAGGTCACAGGACTTGGATTTAAGACTCTCCTGTTCTCTCTGCCTGAGGCCCGAGTGAAGTCCTTTAATTTCTCTGAGTTGCATTTTCTTTATCTGTGGAATGGAAATAATAAAATGATACCCACCTCAAAAGGTGATGAATATCAAGTAAGATAATCAAAGCCTTTGATGAGCTGGAAGTGCATTTCAATGTTACTGACTGCCCTTCTGATGAAAAGACCGAGGGCCAGGGAGGCCCCCTGATTTGCCCAAGGCCCACAGCTACTATGGAACCTGAACCGGCTCAGAAGTCAGCTGGACCCTGACTGCCAGGCAGTCCCCTGTTCAGTCCTGCCCTCCAGAGAGGAGCCTGCCTCCCCGGACAGTCCAAGCTCGCCGCACAGGCCTGCTGGCAGCCACCCTAACCAATTGCAGGGGGGGGGGGGGGCATTTTACATCGATTTGAATGCTGCTGTTTATATTTGCCTTCCCTCAGGAGTTAACTAGAGTCCTTCTAGCATTGATTAGCTCTATCTAGTTTCCTAATGGAGTAAACACAGGGCCCCTTGGATATCGACTAGAATTTAACAAATATACCCCTTACAACACCAAAATCGGCCACAGGAAACTGCATTTACACATATAGGCCACTTTTGCCTGAACCCCCAGATGGGAATGCCCTGTGACCTCCCCTTGGGCAGCCGCTGAGCCGCTCCAAGCAGAACTCAGGAATCAGTGGGACTGCTTATAGTTTTTCTTTTTTCATTTTGAGGCACGACTGAATAACTTGAGCCTCACTGAGTCCGGAGACGAAGACGTGTTGATCAGGGCAAGACATAAGAGGGACTGAGCTCCTGCCAGCTCTAGGTGCCCCCAGAGCTTCTCTGAACTGGTTGGGCTTCCTCTGGGGACCTCTCCCCACCCCCATGCCAGGGACGACTCTGAGTGGAGGTCTTAAAGCCCCACCTCAAGTAGAGAGGTGGGATGGAGCCTTCCATCCTTCCCTACATCTGAACTTGAGTCTCCGCCTCTGCAGATCAGCCTTGGACCTTGTCTTTGCCCAAGCTCCTTCCCCTCTGCCTCCCACCCAAGCCTGTGGCAGTCCCGGGCCCCCATCCCACCTCCCCCAACACAGCCCTGGCCAGCCGGCCTTTCAGCTGCTTGCTCCACGTCTCGTACTCCACACTGATTTCGAGTAAATCAGTGGCTTCAGCTCTGCTCTCAGAAGACAAGAGCAAGGTCAACGAAGGCTGAAGGCCAGGCATCCATCAGGTGAGCTGCGGTGGTTGCCACTCTGCGTTTCTCTGCTGCCATTCGCCCTGTGGAAAAATTCCAGGTTAGGTTTGGGGCCTATGTTCTGACCTCCCCGACTTTCTGAAACCCATCATTTTTGCATTACACCTTTGAGTTGCTGGTGTGTGTGTGTGTGTGAATAGTAATAAAATAAATCAACAGGAGGGGCCCCCCAGTATCAGTAGGCTGGGAGGAACCTTTGGCTTGACCTCCTCATGATGTGGAACTGAGCTGGGAGAAAGCAGCCCCGTTCTCTTTCAGGGACCAGCACGTTGCACCCACCCTTTCTAAGCAAATACTCCTTCCCAGGGCCTCCTCCTCTCATTTGGAGCAGAGAGCCAAGCTTCTCAGCATGTGTAGGTAGCCAGGGTCTCCTTCTGAAAAAGAAGCACAGGCTGGAGGATGGAAGCGGGGAGGGGTTGGTGACATTGACCTCTCCGCCTGCAGCTGCCCCAGCAGAGGCCCCTAGCCCTGCCTGGGTTCCCCAGTCTCCCAGTTCCCCAGGACTGATCCACCCCCGTTGCTTCCTGAGGAGCCACACAATCGCTGTATTGAGCGGAGCTATAAATTTCAGCAAGGCCAACCCTGGGAGGAGGCAATTACCCTCTAAGGAGGCTCCCTCTGGACTGACTGCTTCCAGCACAAGGGGGTCTTTCAGAGCCACTCGGTGCTGGGCCACGGGTTACAGGGTGGCCCGTGCGGTGGAGGGTGCTGAGCACACCCCAGGCCCCCCTTCTCTCCCCGCTAGCGCACCCCCGCCCCCACCCAAAAGGACAGCAGTCACCCGAACAAACACTTATGCTTGGAAGGAGACTATTCGGACGGCTGCTTCTTTGTTTCCCCCAAGTTTTGGCCTCAGCCCAAGGTCGGGTGGAGGGAAGGATGGAGAAGAATGAATTACTATATCACGGAGGCCTTTTTAAAGTTGTAACACACCAGGAAACGTGGAGAGGGGTGGGGGGGGGACAGGAAGAGGGGAAAGAGGAGGGCCCTTTTCCTCTTTACTGGGGGGAGATGGCTACATTTTCTAATAAGTAACTAGAAAACAACTGAACCTGAAAACTTCAAACTTCAATCAAAGTCACTCTCAGAGGGGAGTAGGTGGTTAGCAAAGGCTAGGAAATAAGAAAAAAAATAATAAAGAACAATTGGTCTGGAATTAATCAAGACATTAATATTAGAAAAGGTAGCAGGGCGGACAGGCCGTCCCCAGGTTGCTGTGGTGGGAAGAGCCCAGGACTGGACCAGGGTCTGCTCTGGGGCCTCCCGCCCCTCCCCTTCGCCTTGGAAAGGTGCCCGCATCAGAGACAAGACCGCAGAGGGGGAGAGGTCAAAGCCGGGTTGAAAAGACTGTCCTCCCAGCAGCCAGCCACCTTGGCCTCCTTCCCACCCACACCTCTTCCCCTCCGTGACAGGCCAGCGGCGTGGGTGGGGACATCTGTCCCCAGGGGCAGGTACCCATGGGGCCATGCTGACTGACAAGCTCCAACTTACAAAGGGACCTGTTTGGTGGGGAACAGACGCTTGGGCTCCCCATGGCTGTCAAGCCATTTTTGGCTCTCAACACTTTTAAAACTAAAAACCCAAGTATCTTTATTCCTTAGTAGACCTGATACTCTCCAGTGCTCCTGCCAACTTGCTTTGCAACTTTGTACACATCAGATCAATGTGTGCAATTTAGCAACAGAGAAATGAAGACTTTGGTGAGTTTCCGGGAGGGGGGCGGGGGTAGGGTGGGGGTAGCCCGGCAGGGGGCTGGGTTCCTACTCAGCGCCCCCCAGTCCCTCCTGCTAAAACTCGCTTGCCCCCACCTGCCCCATCGTGATGTCTGAGCCTTTACAAGGAGAGGGTTTTCAGTCGTGGACATGAAGGACGGCTCTTCCACGTTCACCTTGGCAAGGGACCGGCACCTCTTTTCATGTGCCTCACGTACAGAACGCGACCGTGACCACAAGTTCATATAAAATCCCATCTGCCTGTCCTGCCCTCAAGGGCACCACCTAAACTCATGTCCCCACCCCCTCCCACCCCAAAGCTCTCAATTCCTCAGCAGACACAGGAAACCTGGGGACAGGTGACATAATGTTGAGCAAATACAGATGCTATTTACCTTCCATCCATTTTCCTGATTGTTCTTAGAGGACTAAAAAGAAAGAAAGTTGAACTCCTTTTTGTTGTGGAAGGAGGTTGCTGGATCCCTTGTGTTTCAAAGAGTGATTCTAGTAGGTTTGGGGGGCTCCTTCTTCACAGTCCCAGCCTCTGCTTCAAGGGGAGAACTCAAAGGGAGAAATTGGAGTCAGCTCTGCCAGGTGGTGTCAGGATAGTAAGTGGAAAGCGTATTTACATTAAATTCTGCCCATAAACTGCCCCAACACCAAAGCAGAGACTTTTGCCCAGTTTCACGCACACCCTGAGGCTGAACATTGCTCCTTTGACCCCACCGAATTTGTCCTTGATGATCATCTTCGTCTGAGTTCACTAGAACAGTGACACCAGGGAGAGGGGCATGGCGAATTTAGCTTGGAGCTCCACACCCCCGCTAGGAAGGGCAGGAATGCCCAGCAAGGTTTAGGCGAAGCAGAATGTATTCTGCACCTGCTGAGTCCAGGGCTCATTAGTGGTTTTGTGATCAATCCCACAGCCCTGCACCAACATCACCTTCTCCATCACCATCCCCCAACCCCCCAAAGCGCAGATGAGAACATCAGGAACTGGCTAGACTGGGTGATCTCCCCGAGGTCATACAGCAGAGGAATGGCCGCTAAGATTCAAAACCAGACTCCCGGTCTCCAACACGAGTGCTCACTCCTTGAAAGCACCATGATGCAGCGGAAAGAAGATGGAGCTCTGGACACGGTCAAACCTGGATTCTAACCCTGGGTGGAATCTGGTTCCAGCACTTGCTAATGGCATGGCCTTGGACAATTATTCTTTCTGGGTCTCAGTTTTCCAATCTGGAAAACAGAGGACATATCAGCCACGTCCTAGGGTGGTTGGGAGGATCAGATCACCTGAGTTAGTGCCCGTACAATCTGGCACGGTGGCAAGGCTGAAGGAGGGACAAACATGTTGCTTCCCTTTCTCCTTGCTTTTCTCTGCTTCAGAAGAGAAAAAAACCTGAAGATGTTTTATTGCAGTTGTAGTTGAACAGTGTGTCTTCACCAAGTGTACACATCCATGTGCTCAGAAACTAGACCAAGAAACAGAACGTTTCCATTCCCTTCTTCCCCCAGGGGCTCCCCTTCACGCCTTCCTAGTCACCATCCCCCATCAAGGGGAAACCCAACCTGACTTGTCTCCTCTGTATTCAAGGCAGTTAGGTTAGCGTTACCTGCTTCCGACTCTTCTATAAATGGAATCATACAGTCCGTTCCCCATTGTGTCTGGTTTCTTTCGTTCACCATTGCATTTATGAGATTCATCCATGCTGCTCATTGGCTACCATTCATCCTTTCCCTTCTAGGGAAGTATTCCAGAGTGTGCATACACTCGGTTTATTTATCCTTTCCATTGTTGACCAATACCTGGCTTGTTTTCAGCACTTAGCTTCTACTAACATGCTGCAAGGTATGCTTTGTGTGTGTCTTTTGATAAGTGCACGTTAAATCTGCTAGCCATAAGATACGTGTGTAAGTTCTGCCAAACTGCTTTCCAAAGTGGTTGTTCCAATTCACTCTCCTACTAGTCGCGTTTGAGATGATTGTTCTGCAGCCTCCCCAATACTTGGTATTGTCTGCTTTATGTTAACCATTCTGCTGAAAATGTGGTGATATTTCACTGTGATTTGAATTTACATGCCCCTGATTACCAAAAGTGTTGAGTGCCTTTTTGTATGTTTATGGGTCCCTTGGAGATCTTGTTTTCAGAAAGGCCATTTCAAGTCTTTTGCCCATTTTCTTATTGAATTGTCTGCCTTTTTCTTATTGATTTGTAGGGTTCTTCACATATTCCGGAGATGAGTCCTTTGATAGATGTATGTTTTGCAAATATCTTCTCCAACTCTGTGGCTTGCCCTTTTGCTTTCTTAACTTGTGTTTTTGATTAATTGAAGTAATTAATTTTAATGTAGTTCCATTAATCAATTTTTTCCCCTTATGCTTAGGGTTTTTATGTCCTAAGAAATCTTTATCTAGCCTGGGTCCTGAAGATAACCCCCTATGTTTGTTTTTTTTTTTTTTTTCTAAAAGCCTTAATCAATTTACCTTTTTCATTTAGAACTAAAATGTGTCTGTGTGGCATAAGTTAGGGATTAAAATTCCTTTTGTTTTTTTTCCCCAGTAAGGATATCCAGTTGATTAAGCACCACTTAATGAAAAAAGCTCTTCTTTCCCCCATAACACTGCAGGGTCCTCTTTATCATAAATAGGTGGCTGACTATGTGTGGGGGCCTGATTCTAGCCTGTTCTATGTTCAGTTGGTGAATCTGTCTACCATTTCATCTGTAGAACATTATCTTCATTATTAGACTTTTACGTAAATCTTTAAGATACGTTTTTTTTTTAAACCAACACCAGTATCTTCCCAATCTAGGCACTGAGAAAATGGGTGCCCCCTTCCTGGCCTCAGGGAGATGGTGCTGGTGCCAAACCATCTGTCCAGTTAGTGGGGTGGGAGGTGGGAATGGGGTAGGGAGAGAGTCGAAAAATATGTTGTGAAAGTTTCACCTTTAGACTAAATCAGATTAGGGTGAGTTGCCATGTGTCCTTCATGGTGGGGAGAACCCAGAGATGTCAGAATGTTCGTGAAGCAGTGGGAAGGGCGTGGGCTCAGAGTCAAAACTCCTCAGTTCTTGTTCAACCATGTCTTCTACTCGCTGTGTGACCTTGAACAGCCCTGTTCCTCTGTCTGGGTCTTTTTTTCCTTCTTCCGTAGAAAGAGGGATGAAATTAGACATCCTCCAGCAGCCTTTCTATCTCTGACAGTCTATAGCTGTGACTTTTAACCAAGAAAAAGAGCAACTGGTTTAGGAAATGACCCTCCAAAACTCTAAAGGTGATTTCCATTAGAGCAATAAAACCTTTTCCTGTTCTTACTCATCCCTGATGCAGTACCTCTCAGGAGGTGTGGACTCTGTTGGGCTGGATGTCTCCTTTGTATTCAAGGCAGAGTTGTTGATGCCTTCCTCTGAGCTAGAATTTGGTCTAGCAGGAGACACGTGTAGGTGTGGCGCCAGAAAGACATGGGTTCAAATCTTGACTCTCTTAACTCACTTACTGCATGACTTTGGGACAATCCCTCTACCTCTCTTCAATCTCAGCTGTTCCATATGTAAAAGGGAGGCTAAGACTATTTACCTTCCTTATGTCTTTCTGCCACCCTAGAAAACCTCCCTCAGGACACGCTACTCTTTATGAACTACATGCCATATCGAAAGTCCTGGTCAGGTATCTTGTCACCTTTCACCCTGTTCAGTTGCTTTACCGCTGTTCTTCCCCACCTGCCAAGAGCCAGCCAATAACGGTAGCAACACAGTCATAATTCACCTGGAGCCAACCCAAGGTAAGACACCTGCTGAGAGATTACCTGGTTTATTTTTGGTAAGAGTTCCCGGATATTTCTGTCCAGGGGAATGTGGTTACGAGTATCTGTAAGGTCAGAGGAAGACTATGTCAACACTAGGAGCTCACGGAGGAAAGGTGACTGCGTTCACAAAATATTTAGCACAGTGCCTGGTGCGTGGCAGACATAATGGCATCTGCTGGTGTTTTTATTATTCTTCTTATACTTGTTCTGTTAAAGGATCCCACAGGATTCCAGGCCTACCCCACCCTCACCACCAAGCCAACTCGGTGTTTGGTTTAAACGAAACTACTGGAGGTTCTTTTGTTGGCAGTACGCAGAGAAAAGGAAGAACAGATGGATGGGTTGGGAAGATGTCTTCTCTCCTTTCCCTCTGTGCGGTGGCTCTAGGGAGTCTTTCCTTTCCCCGTGAAAAACAGGGGTCTCCAGTACCCTGGCTCTCCACACCTAGACTGTCAAAGGCCCCTGCGGCCAGAGAGCAGGCCTCTGCCCCTTCATTTCCACTGGTCAAGAAGGGGCCATTTTTACCTTCTCCACTCAAGTCACTACAAAGATGACTGCCTGCCACTCCATGATATCTAGAACTGTCCCCCAGACCCAGGCCAGCTGCGGGGCAGGGGGACCTAGCAGACGTTTCAGAGAGGTCCTCCCTGCTCTGCTTCTCCCTTCCCGGGTGGCTGGAGGAGAGCAGGCAGGGTGCACAGGCCCTCAGCGGGGTATAATCGCAGATCTGTGCATTGCATGCGGTTCCCAGCACATTTGTTTGATCCGTGTCCAGGTTCTCTGAGACAGTTGCTTCTAAGCCGACAGCTGAACATAAAAGCAGTCCCAAGTGGCTGTTTTCAGGTCTTCAACACTGGTTAGCCGCAGTTGGGAAATCTTCTTCCCGGTGCCCCTAAGTGAATTATCACACGTTATCAAGTCAGAGCTTCGGGGTGGCCAAGCTATAGCTCTGCTGCTCCTCTCCTGATGATCCATCACCCACTGAGTGGGTTATTAAGACACTCTCTGCCGGGGAGTGCACATCAGTCTGCGGCTCTGCTGTCCTTCTGGGCGGTGGCGGGGGACGGGGCACGGTGGAGGGGTGCCCGGCGTTTTTGCCCCGCTGGATGTTGGAGCCACACACTCTGCACCACTCCCTCGGCCCACCGGGGATCCCGTACCTGATCACCGGTCCCACCTCCAGCCCATACTTCCTCCCTGTCATGGCCCCTTGCAACCACGCGAGCCATTCGAGAGACAACGTCTTCCAACCGTGGCCCTCCCAGAGCCCCTGACGCCTGGCCGACCCCCCATGCTCATGTTCAGGGACAGATCCAGCAGCCCCCCCACCTTGCCCCTCTACAACCAGGTCATCCCTGCTGCCCTCGGCCTCTGAGCCTGCAGAGGATTAGATTGCACATGAATAAGCAATATTCACTTGGCTCTGAAAGCCCAGAGTAAATCCCTTGAGCTGCTGTACGGGAGCAGCACAATATTTCCCATCTTCTCCTCCCTCCATGGCTGCCCCCAGCTCCTATTTCATTGGAAGGCCTTTTTTTTTTCTTGGTATGTATTTGAAGGTGGGTGACTATATTAAAACAACACCATCAAAACACAGCATTCAGAGCAGAAAAACAGATCCCTGGGAGCAGTCACCTGATTAACAATGAGAAAAGCTTCTTGAGGAGTCTTTCCTCCCCGCCCCCTCAGGCCCCGTCTTGCTTCTCCCTCCGCTCGAAGGAGGGGGGTCAGTCCTTTGCTTCCCACACGAGCTCCCCGGCCTGCTGGTCACGGACCCCACTTGTGGAAGGAAAAACCACGCAGGGCCATCACGAGGGCCACGAACTCTGGGAAGAGCCTGCCCTTCAGAAAGCTCTGGAGAGACGAGGCACCGCCCCCTGAAGTAAGACATCTTAGTCAGCTCAGTCGCTTTAACAAAATACTGGGGGACTTAACCAATAGACGTTAATTTCTCGTAGTTTTGGAGACGGGGGTCCAAGATCAAGGAGTGGGCAGATTCAGTTCCTAGTGAGAACCCATCCCCTGGTTCGTAGATGGTCGCCTCCTGGCTGTGTGGTCACATGGCCTTTGCCTAGTGCCTGTGGTGGAGAGGGTAAGACCTCTCCGTCTTTTCTCTTCTCGCAAGGCCACTGATCCCATCAAGAGGTCTCACCCTCCTGCCCTCATCTAAACCTAATCACCTCCCAAGGGCCCCTCCTCTAAAGAGCATCACACCGTGGGGGGCGGGTAGAGCTTCAACAGGTGGATTCCGCGGGGGACACAAACACCACCCCGTAACGTAGGGAAGGTGATGGGACTTTTTACCCAACGCACAGCGGGTATTCAGCACACACGGTAAGAGTGAAATCCTGCCGCACCACGTCCCAGTTGTGTGTCCTTAGGGAAGACACTTCACCGCTCCATGCCTCATTTTCCCCGCTGTCGGCCTGGAAATAGTAACACTCTTAAGTGAGATGCTAGTCACAAATGTGGAGACGCGTGCCTGACCCACACTACCTGCTTAAGAAACATGAATGATTTTTACCCTCATTCCATCCTGCCCCCCTCTACTCCCGGCTCCGGCCCAAACGCCCACAGCTACGCCAGATGTGGCAAAGGGGGATGTTTGAGAGAGAACATTTATTTCGTTGTTTTGGGTGAAGAAGCACCCGCCGCCCCTCTCGATGGTTCTTCCTCAGGCCTGGGAAATGCCTGGTAAACCCACTGGCCTCCAGCACATGATGCGTGCTCAACCTACCTCAGGAGAAGAACAGGATGAGGGAGGGAGGAGAGAAAGGGAAGGAAGAGAAGGGAAAGACAGAAACAAGGGGGGGGGGAGACAAAGGAGGGAGGCAGCGGAAGAGCTCACTGCAGACGCGGGAGGAGCAAAACTGAGCTCCCTGTACCCCCCCATACACCCCCCACAGCTCGCTTCCCCTCCTCGCTTCCCTGTTTCTATCAGAGTTATTATCATTTTCTATTGTCCTCAGAGCCCTTCCAACCCTCCCCCTTCCCTTGGTTCCCCTTGTGCAGCCAACCACTGACTCATGGTCACTCTCCATGTTTCTCAGACATATTGTTTTCCTTTCCTGGCTACTCTCATGTTCATGGCTTCACCCCCTCCCCTCCCTGTAATCTTCCTGCCTCTCATCTGTGTCCCCACAACCTGTTCTGCTCAATGCTTCCAGATTAATCTCCTTAAAGCACCATTCCCATTATATTATTCTGTTTCCAAACTTGACTGTGGTTTCCCGTTCCCAGGGTCCCCCACGCCATTCCAGCCCCTATTTCTCTTCTGTACAGAGATCTCCCCTCCACCCTGATCTGTCTTCTCTTTGCCTAGGACGTGTTAAGTGCATGTGTATCACGAAGAATTTCAATGAGATGCTAGGCCACCAGCCACATGTGGCTCTCAAGCACTTAAAATGTGGCCAGTGTTGCCAAGGAACTGAAATTTTTTTAATGTTATTTAATTTAAATTAAAAAGCGGAAGCAAGGTAAAATATTTTTGCATTAGATACACCTTTATTTTTTTGATAAGACCACACTTCACTTTAGCCACTGGGTTCCGTAAGATATTATTGCTGCATTGTGCTACACGTATTGGGAAAATGCATCATTTCTAGCATTAAGAACGCACCACGGATCACGTAGGAGTCAATGGATTGATCCGGTTTGAAGCATTTTGTTTTCTGCGTTACCTATATACCACTGTAATGTGATTATTTCAATATTTCAGGCAAACAGCATGAGTTACAGTGGTACCTATTCCTTTTTTTTTTTTTAAATGTGCCTACTAAAATATGTAAAATGCATATGTGGCTCCCATTATATTTCCATTGAATTGCTTAGTGTTAGCTCTGGGTGATAACATGCTTCTGGAACTTAATAGTAAGGGAGGCATAAAATGGGTCTCCCAGGAGATGGGTATGGCCACCTTCGGAATGAGCTGTCATCTAGAAACCAGCAGCTCGAGGTACACTGCGAACCTCCAGGAAACCCTGCAGAAGGCGATAGAGCATGTTGGGTAAGACAGGCTTGGCAATCAAACCAACACTGAATTTGAGTCCCAGCTCTGTCTAGTTGATGAATGACTCTGAGCCTTAGTTTTCCCATCTGCTAAACTGGACTGTTACACATTGCCGCATCAGAGGGTTGTTGTGAGGGTGACATAAAATAATGCTCTTAACATGGTACTTGCAGATCATGAGTGCTCCATAACGATTAGCTACTAGGCAATTGGGTTTAATGGAAGAGCGACAAGAGGTGTATAAAATTACTTATGGAGGCCTGTCGATTCCTCTTTTCTCTGATTCCCAGTCACATGATTGCTACAGAGGATGACCTTCTGACTCACACAGATGAGGTTCATTGCAGCAATAAAATCAGCTCATAGAGAAGTATTTTTTACCCATCGACTCAGCACAAAATGCCTTCTCAAACGTCCATCAACTAACCACAATGACCTGCCCTTGCAAATCCCGTGATCAGCTCTGAGCTCCACCTCCGGCCTCCCTGAGATGGGGTGTAGGGGTGGGAGGAGATGGGCTCTGTTTCTAGTTCGTTCCTGGGTTTAAAAATATAATATTCAGGATGCCTCGCTGTCCTCCCCAAACACGACTCCAGGCTCTTTCAAAGCCAGCTGAACCCCCAGGCTAGATGTCACCAGAAGTGTGGCATAAGTGACTCTTCAGAGGCGATGCCAAGGAGAGTCTCCCCCCCCTTATTCCCACCTTGCTCTTTGCCAAACTAAAAGGAGGTGCTGATCCCTGGCACTACCAGGCACACAGACTAACAACTCAGAGGCCTCTCCTGGACTTCCGCCAAGCAGGAAGGGAGGAAGCCGTTGAAAGCTTGAGTCACTGCAGCTCAAGTTCTGTCCCAGCAGTTCGGAGTGGAGAAGGGAAACAACAGTGATTTCAGACAACACTGGAAGGAACGAGGAAGCAGAAACCAATTCCAAGTGCTCTGCAATGTTCTGGGACCCAGAGCCAAGGGGAGAGCCGCAGAGTCTTGGATTTAGGACCTGCAGAAGCAGGGAGCAGCTCCAAGGGCGAAGGACAAAGCACCACAACATTTGGCAAGTGAACCTAGACAGGAGCCCGTCCTCTAGTTAAATTTACCTACAGGACTCCAAGGTCTGTTAACATCCCTCCCTACCAGGTCGAGTGTGACACTGTGAGCCCTTGAGGCTCTGAAAAAGATCTCTGACTACCAATGAAGTCCTCCATTTGCCACATCGGGTGTCTCCAGGAGCTGTAAAGTGGTCTTAGAGGAGAGGAATATCAGGACCCTTATAGTTGTGACTGCCACTTTTTTTAATAAAAGGCAGAAAAGAAGGAATTTGTTAAAACGATCCTGAATATTTCCTATAATCAGCACTAAGATTGAATAAGCAAAGGGTGGGAAACGCAGAGACGCTACAACAGAACAACTTTGTCCCTGTGACAGAATTACTCACACGGCAGAGATTACTAGTAGCCCTTACATGCCCCACATGCATTCTCCCTTTCTTCCTTAGTGACAGAAACACAGTTTTATTGGGTGGCATGGGTCCCCAGCTAAAAGACTACATTTCCCAGGTATCATTGCAGCTAGGCTTGGCCATGTGACTAAGTTCTGGCCAATGAGATGTAAGAAGAAGAGAATTCTTCTAAAAAGGGAAGTGCAGCTTTTTTTTTTCCCCCCTCCCTTGGGTCCTTCTTACTGCCTGGCATGCAAATAAGATCCCTAAAATCCCTGCACCTTTATCGGCACCAGAGATGACTCAAAAGGGAGAAACTGCACTGATGGAGAAGCAGAAAGATAACAGACTGACCTTGGAGCTCTCTCGCTGGCCCTGTACCGCCTACCTCTGGACTTCTTTACATAAGAGGGACATATATGTTTGTTTTATTTAACCACTGTTTTTTGTTTAGTTTTGTTTCACTGTGGCATGCGGAGGGGGGAGGGGGTTCAGTTAAATGCAGCAAAGTCTAATATTAACAGATATAATACAGTTAGGATGTTCCCTATTTACAACATCTTTAAGCAGAGATGGTCTGATTAACTTCCTCAGTTCTTGTTAAAATTCATGGAAAGTTCTCCGATTGGCCGAGCCCTATCCCTGGACCAAGCCGCTGTGGTCATGGGCGCATGACCTGAGAAAGGCCAGGAGCTGAGGGGCAACAGGGTGGCTCCCACTCTGGCCACTGCCTGCAGAGGGAGGGGTAGTGGGTGTCAGATGTAGACAATGCCCATGACTCTACTATAAGAAGGGATGAGTTTAAGTTCCCTTAATTTCCCCATTTCCAGCACGTATCATTGCTATCTATAATGATAATATTTTACTTTGCATAATGCTTCATGCTGTGTGGCAAATTACAACATACGAATCGTTTTCACAGTTGTTACCTCATTGGATCTTCACCGCAATTCTGTAAGGTAGTTATGCAATATCCCCATTTTACAGAAAACAAAACTGAGACCGAGAGAGGGTAAGTAACTCACCCAACATCTCACAGTTGGGGAGCACTGGAGCTGGATCTCGAGTCAGGGTGCAGTTTCTACCACACCAATTAACATCGTACTTAAGCAGTTACTGAACTTCCCTTACAGAGAGCACTGGATTACGGATGACATACCTCCTCCCCCATCCCTGCCTCTGCCCCCTAAAAAAGACACAGCTCTGTAGTTATAACACTTAGAATCCAACTGGCCGGGAAGGTTGGACAACAGTGGGACTATTTTAAAATTACAAAGCAGAAGAGCAACTGTAAGTTGCATAATGTCTCCAGGAGGGATGGATGTGTAAGGACTACCCAGGTGTGAAGTTAGGAGTGGTCAGAGCCTCCGGGAAACTTGGCCGTGGTGCTGGTGTTAGCCCAGAAATCTTTGAACCTGGCTACGAAGCTGTGAGAGCAACAATATCTTCACTGGGACTTTTTTAAAAAGAACTTTTGATTAGCCTGAACATTAGTGCGACTTATTTTCTCAGCTCTGGTAAATATTTAATTATCAAAAATAATGGTGTCTTTTTTTTTTTTTTTTTTTACCTTTTTGAATCTAAATCACAGCGAGAATTTTATTAAGGCTCTCTTGGCAGTGAATGGCATCCTAGCGTGGCATCTTTTAACTGACATCCCTATAATTAGAAGGAATTGTCTTTTTGTACCACAAATTTGAACTGGCTAATTACTCAATGAATATTTAGCTTGTTACGTAGGCAAATATTGTGTGAAGAGGAGAACTTTACTGAATAAGTATTCAACCCAGAAAACTTCCCAGGAACCAGCTGTGGCCTGTTCTATTTGAGGTCATCTCTCCCACCCCTTACCCCCACTGTCACCCCCACCTCTGCCATCTCAGACACACACACACACACACACACACACACACACCCACATTCTGGCACTTCTGGGGGAAAGCCCAGAGGATCCTTGGTTGTTGTGTGGATTTTCACATTTTTATTTTGCAGTAAAACATTTCTTAAAATATTTTAAGCATTCAAAACTGTTAAAGAATAGTATGATAAATACCCTTGTGCCTACCACCTAGCCTAATAAATAAAACATGATCAATAGAGTTGGATACCCACGTACTGCATCCCCTCCCTTGAAACCCTCCTTCCTACCCTGTATTCCCACTCTCTTGAATTTGACCATCTTGAATTTGGTGTTTATATTCCTATGTATTATTCATCAACAGTACATAGTGTGGTTTTGCATAGTTTACAACTCATATAAGCGGTATCACAGCCTATATATTCTTCTGCAACTTGCTTTTTTAGCTCCATAGTGTTTTATAGGATCATCCATGTTGATACATGTAGCTCTACTTCATTTACTTTTATTACTGTAAAGAATTCCATTGGATGAATATTCTACAATGTATTCATCTTCCTGTTGGTGGAAATTTAGGTTGTTTCCTCTTTTTTTTTTTTTTTTTTGCTATTATAAACAACACTGCTATGACTCCTCTGGTATATGTCTCTTTATGCACTTATATGAGTTTCTCCAGAACATACGCCTACAGTAGAGTTGCCGGATTGTAGGGAAATGTATCTTTAATTTTACTAACTATTGCCAAACTTTTGCTGCTCAGGGAACAGATAAACCACTCAAGAAAAACGTTTTTAACTGGCCTTCGGAGGACCTTGTCAGCATCCCTTTCCAATACTGTCCCCGTGGCTCCAGTCACTTTCCAGAAGCTTCCGTGTTGTTCTCTTCCCGAAAGATGCTGGTCTGGGTGAGCTGCCCCCATCAAAGTGAGAAGACTGAGTCGTCTCTACCTGCTTCGTTTTCAAGCTGGTGTCTGAGCTCTCAGACACTTGGAGCAGGCAGAGCGGCCGAGAAACAATTCTGCCTGATACCCACTGCCTCTGTGGATGCTGAGGTCCTCGATGTGTACCTCAGCTTCGCAGGGATGCAGCAGGAACCATGAGGCCTCAGGAAACTCAGGAAGGGCTCCAAGGGAGCAATATATTGGTTCTACTGTCCTAAGGAAAGAGCTGAGAAGTCAAGGATTTACCCTGTCCAGGGTCTTTCCAGATCAAAGGAATGAACGAATCTCTTCTGAAGGATGAGCGAGCACTGTGAAGATGGGAATAGGGGAATGATTTAGGGGGCACAGGTTGGCCTGGTTCCCGAGGAATCACCTCCTATAAGAAGGTGCTGTGTCAGTCCTTCATCAGACTCTCAAGCATGCAGAAAAGGGGTTCCTGTGCTTGAGAGCTGGCATTTGGTCTTGCCCCGGGGCACGCTGGGCCAGGCAGCCAGGAGACAGTGTGGTGCCCTTAACCTCAGGCCTGGCCAGCTCTTCTCCAAGGACCGATGCCTCACCCCTCAAGCACACTGCCAGGTCCAAGTCTACCAAAGAACTTGCTCTGGCCCCCAGGGCTCTGGGGAGCTGAAGGCCAACGCTGAATAAGTCTGCCTGCTCTGCAACACTCCAGGCCAAGAAGGAAACAGCCAGGACGGACCAGTGGCCTGGCTCTGGGGGCCTGCCCACAGAAGGGCTCCAGGGAGCTTTGCAGCCCCCAGATGCTCCCTCTACGTCCGCCGCCACATCGTGGGGCAGCACGTCACGGGCCCTTGTCTTTCGTCCTGAGGCCGGGGTGGTCTCTTTATGGACCTGGTGGCCTCTCGTGTAGCTGCCTCTTTTTAAACCTGGTGAGGCTGAGGCATAGCCCTTGGTAACCGAGTACTCACTTCTGCCCTCCGCTTGGTTCTCATCTGGTCTTATCCCTTCTGACAGGCCCAGTGAGGCTCAAAACAGAGGCCATTTCCCAAGGCACACAGCCAATCCCAGAGTTGGGATTTGTCATCAGAGCCCCCTCTACAGAGAGAGCAAGTTGCCAGGGTCTTGAGGACTAAACCCTGGGGGGGCCAGGGGAGCCGGGCACAGCCCCCGGCTGTGTGGTCCCCACCCCCACTCAGCTCCACAACAATGCCTGAACTAATTTCATCCAATTCTACTTCAAAAAAGAAAACCCAGGAAATAATTACTTCAGTCAGACATTATTTACTTAAGTAATTCTCTACTCAAACGTCTTTAGGCCTTATTTTACTAATACTACATAATTACGTAATTGTGTAATTAGGAAGAAATTAAATGACAAATGTTTGCTGAGAACAAACGGAAAAAAAAATAGATTTTTTTATTTCCCTGCGTGTGCTCGCCTCAGTATGTTACATGTTCTTCCCCTCCTCCCAGCTCCGCCCCTGGCCTCCCCTGCGCCCAGCTGCCCTGCCCCACGGTGGGGTCTAGTGGGGGACCTACCTGGACAGGTAGCAGCAGGGGAGGGCGTCCCGAGCCTGAGGCGGAACGCAGATGCCTGTGAGAACCACCCTGTGTGTCTCTGCACAGAGCCCGGCCTCCCTCCCCGGGTTGGGGGCAGCAACCAAGTCTCCTCTGGTTTCCCCCAACTCTCTCTGGGCCCAGGAGATCCATGGGGCTCCAACCCACGGCAGTCCGAGAAAGGCAGGTGCACCTGGCCCCAAGGATTATCCTCCTTCAGTAAAGGCCAATTCGGCTCATCCAGCAGGTGCGCTACCCCGGGCGGCCAGCTTCCCAGGCTGAAGGAGAGGAACGGAGGGTCCACCAGGAAAGAGAGGCAGGAGCACAGCGACCCACACACAGTGCCTGCCTCGAAAACCTACCCAAGGAAGAGGCATGGCATGCACTCCAGGACTGCTCTGCCCACGCGGGGGACCCATTCACACGGACCACGACGCCTCCTCCCCTCCTTCCTCTTCCTGACCTCAGCAGCTGTGGAAGCCCGTGGAGCTTCCTGCAGGTAAAAAATTCAATCAATCAACCACCCACCCAACACCCATGGAGCGTGTCTTTTGTTCACATTCTGAGGGGGACACAAAAGAGCAAGCAGGCCACACAGCTCTGCTCATTAGTACGTCAGTTCCTTGGAACTTGGCATGGACAGCACTGCTATTTAGAGTAGGAAGTTTCCTAGGCCATCTTGCCAAAAAAAAAAAAAAAAAAAAGTCACATAACTGTCCCCAACATCCAGTACCAAGAAGTAGGAGTCCGAGCTGTGCCCAAGGTTGTGGACGTCTGTGCCCTTCTCCAACTTTTCCACGCTGCGCCCCTGGACAAGTGACTGATCTTGCTGCACCTCCATTTGTTCATCAGCAAAATGGGCACGATGAACACCCTACAGATTAATGTGACGATGAAATGAATCGGTAGCAATAAGGCATCAGAACAGCACCACGTGTTCAATAAGCGATAACCCCGGTTGTCAAATGCAACTAGAAAAACCAGCACAGGTGGAGCAGGAGGGTGCTATGGGGAAGAGCCCAGCCGGCTGGCCTCTCCCCGCCCTCACCTGCTCTGAGCCAATGATGACTCATGATCTGGGGGCAGGGCCAGCAGAACGAGAGGCTGGGAAATAAAAGTATGAAAGAAACTTGGGTCCCAGGGGACGGGGCATGGAGCCTGGAGAGGGACTCCCCAGAGAGGCTTCTGCCTATGACCTCTCACCTTGGGGGCCAATTGCAGAAAAAAAAAAAAAAAAACCCACAGTGCCCCATTCTCACATCCTTGCAGAAGATACTTTCTGAGACTTTTTCCCCAAAAACCCAAGGAGGGTCGAGGGATCAAAGTGACTTCCTCCAAAATCTGAATTCATTTAGTTTCATAAGAAACAGACAAAAGCCACATATGATCACTGGTGGTGGGTCTTTGGTTATCCATTGAGGGGAAGTACTTTGCATCAAGACCAGGAAACCAGGCTCTGGCCATCCCAGGCCAGAGGCAGGACGGGAGGGTTGAGGAGGATAATCCGTGCCGGCTGGACACCCTAAGGCCTTGTGACCACAGAAGGAGGAGCCTGAACTGAGCCTTCCTTGCTCCCCAGTCCTCGCCAGACCTCGGGCAGGTTGTTGAAAGTCTCGCCGAGCCTCGTAAATAGATTAAATCATCCTTCATGAGATTGTTAGAAGGACTACATGAAACAATGCATTTTAAAGCACTTAGCTCAGGGTCCTGGCCCATATGAAGAACCTAATAAATCGTCATTCATTCATTCATTCATTATCATTATTCTTTAATGGACCTGCTTGCTACTGGTCCTGCTACCACAGAGCTGATCCTGGAGACAATGTCGGGTTTGGAAGCCTAGGGAAGAGGTGGGTTCCGGGCCACTGCACGTAGCAGTGAGGTCTGCAGAGAAGGGACGGCTGCCCAGGAAGAGAGGATTATGGGAAATTCTAAGCAGTTGCAGAAGATGTGGCAATTCGGAACCCCACGGGTCACGTTGTCCCCACACACTGGCCAGATCCAAGAGGCAGCTAGACAAGGTGATTTCTGCATAAGACAAATTTCTGCCCAATTGGGAGGAAATTCTACCCCCTTCTCTCCAGCATCCTCCATAAAGCGTATTCCTAGGAGCCCCTTTGAGGTCTTTAAGTTATAATGCACTGGGGTAAGATTCACTCATTCTCTGTGAGACGCTAGCCTCGGAGGACTGCATTTTTCAGATTTGCCTGTATTAACACCCGGCAAGCCTTGCTGCCCACAACTCACCCCCCTACTCCGTCTTTTGAGCTCCCGTCCACGGGCCTTGGCCAGGTCATATTCTGTATGAGGCTAACCAGAGCTCTTGCTCAGGCCATGATCTAACCCTGAATTTGCATTAAGGCTGGGTTTGGTTTCCTGTGCAGCCTCTCCCAGCCCCTGTGCCTCCCAGCCTGGCCTTTATTTTGCCTTTGCTGCGGCCCCTTATGGTGGACCAGCTGGCTCCCAGAGGCTTCACCGACCTCCTAGCTGAGATAAGTCCTCCCTCCCCACCCTGTGCTCTCCTCCCCAGCCAGCTACAGGCTCGAGCTGCAAAGGAGCCAGGGAAGCCAGGGCAAGGACAGCAGCAGCCCTTCCCTCTAGGTACAAATTCAAGTTTATATCCATTCCATGCAACGGATATTTATAGAGGGTCTAACATGGGAGGCCTCAGAACCAAGTGTGTGTGAGTGTGAGAGTGTACGTGCATGGATGCTAGTGTGTGTGTGTATCAGTGTGCGTGTGCATGTGTGTCATGGCAGGGAGTCTTCTGACGGGATAGATGGAGAGCCATCTTTGTTGGCTCATCTCATATCCTTCCAAAAATGAAATGCAGCTCTACTTCGAATGTTCTGTAGAACGCGTAGTAGCCAGTCAACACGGACCAGTGAACGAACTGAGTTTGTGAATCCAGGGTTTTCTCACAAGTTTGGGTCCCCAGGGTCCAGAGGAAACCCTGCCCCACCAGCCTTTAGCTGCTCCCGGTCTCCTCGCCAGGCCTTGGCTTTGCCTCCTGCGGCTCACTGGCAGAGAGCTGCCCGTAATCAGGGTAAGTCGGCAATTAACAAGGGCTCCCTCCTCGTCTAACCTGAGCAAGGACAGAGACAGCCGGCAGGCACACAGCCTGCCCCCGCCTCCTCCTCCCCCGTGCTCTTTGTTAGCCTCGCAGATTATTATTAGAGGTGCCGTAGAGCCGTGGTGCTAATCACCTCCCTGGTGGACACCCTGACTTCCCAGGGCTCCCGGGCTACCTGCTGGCGGCTCCAGGGAGGAGCAGAGGCGAGCCCACCTGGGCAGGACTGGGGGGACTGTCTCCCCCCAGGAGGGTGACCTCTGCCCTGAGCCCCCAAGGACAAAGACTGGTGAGGTAGAGGAGCGGGAGGAGAGGAAACAGGGAGAGGAGAGGGAGGAGGAATTTGGGAGAAGGGCTGTAATCTAAGGCTGCCTCGATGCTTATTCATCTCTGGCGAAGCCCTTGTTAGTACATCCAGAGGGACGCACGCAGGGAAAGGCAGACCAAGCGAAGGCAGAGCACCCCTCCCACAAATCAATGCTGAGTAATGGAGGAGAGTCATTAGCATTTCTCTCCTTCCCCCAAAGACTGCAGAAGAGAAAACAAACTAAGATTCCAGTAGAAGGAATTCAAGTAGCCCAGAGGAAGAACTTCTGCACAGGGAGGTTGTACTTCCCTGGATGATCTCCATGCACACTTCTGCAGCCCAGCTCGTCCTCACCAGCCTTCCCCTTGCTCGGCCCCACTCAGACCCTCCCAGTGGCCTCCACTGGGCGGGAGGAGGTACCAACACAGGGGCCCGACATCCAGGCCATGCCTTCCAGTGCAGGAAACTCTTGGCCCGTCAGGCCCCACTCTTCTTGCAAAACCAGCTCAGCGTGGCTACAGTCACGAGCTAGAGCTGTCCTCCTCACTCTGGCCTTGCCTTCCCCTGGCACCCGGGCCCTCTTCCAGGGGCTGGGCCCCTGCCTTCCACAGCTGAGCCTCCTCACTCCCAAGTACAATATCACATGCAGAAAGTGCTGGAGAGACGGTTATGATGTGCTTACCACAACGGACAATGTAAGTCCTGGAGCGGTCAGCTGCAGAACGTTATAACCAGAGTCTTAGAATAACAAGCAAGAAGAGCAAGAGAAGAATCATCAGTTACTGCAAATTATTACCTCCTTTCTTCCTTGTCGCCCACTGGGTCGGCATTATGAGTCCCGTTTTGTATATTTGCAAACGGCGGCTGAGAGAGGCAAATGGCCCAGGGCCATATAGCTGGTGAGAGGCAGAGCTCTGGGATGTGTGACATGAGGTTTAACCCCACAGCCTAAATTCCTGTTACCATGGTCAAAATTCCCCTCGATGTGAGGTCAATTTGACCTAGGCTTCTTTTATTCTTCTTCTTCTTCTTCTTCTTGTTATTTTTAAAGATTTTTATTTATTTATTTATTTGAGAGAGAAAGAGAGCACAGAGGCAGAGGGAGAAGCAGGCTCCCCACTGAGCAGAGAGCCCGACGTGGGGCTCAAACTGAGGACCCTGGGATCATGACCTGAGCCGAAGGCAGACGCGCACCCAACTGAGCCACCCAGGTGCCCCTGACCTAGCCTTCTAATAAAGAACTTGCACAGGATTTGCTAAAAGGTACAGCAAGTGGGGCGTCACATTTCATATCACATCCATAGCCACAGCACCCCTGTGGAAAAATCGTATTTCATTTAGTGACTTCTGGGACTGAAAGGTATTCATTAATTCAACAAATGTTCAGTAAGTAAAGTGAGTGCATACTATATGCCGGGTTCTGTTGAAGGTGCCAAGGACACTGCAAGTCCCCATGGCAGTCGGAACCTAGGCCTGCTGGAGGCTCCTGGAGGGCACAGCCAGGTCTCAGCCCAGGAGAGTCAGGGGCCCCCTCTGCTTTCATCCCCCGGATTCTCCCGGGCAAGGAGTTGGTCGGCTTGTCACAGATCACCCTCGCAGGTGCGCATGTGGATGCGTGCACGCGGGTGCGGTGCTAGGAAAGTGCACGTGGGTGGTATCCTTCCCCCAGGACCACTAGATTTAGCCAGCTGCCTGAAGGCCATCACACAGCCTGGCCTCTCCCCAAAGGGCCCACCTGGCGCTAATTGTGTGTTGTTCTGCTGCAGATGCAGCTTCTCCACCAAAGTCCTCTCTGTCCAGATGTTGTCATCGGCCAACCCCATCAGGCAGGGCTGGCCTGGGGTCTGGCGCTCGCCTGTCAGTCCTGACATCTTCAGTGGATAATGGAACGCAAGGATGTGAGAGGCAGAGCAGGTGCATGCTAATGAGGAGATCAATTTTAATTATGATTTTAATTAAACACCCGATCCAGTAGGAAATATGACAAGAAGTAGGCTGGGGCTGCGCAACCTGGGAGGAGGGAGGGGTACAGGGGAGGGAAGGTGCCTCCAGGCCTCCTCAGGATTTAAAAGAAGTAAAGGGCAGCACCGTTGGGAGATACAGAAAAACCTGTGCAACCCGAAATTGGCACGGAGAAAGCCTTGTCCCCTAAAGAGCGCTCAGACGTCGGGACTCCCGAGAAAGGACATCTTAGCCATGAGGAGGCTTTGGAGGTCAACAGGCCCTACCCTCCATTCACCTGGGGAAACTGAGACCCGGGAGGGTATGCCTTCCTTTCCTCTGCCCCCAGGATACATTGTCCATGCCTCCAGCCAAGTACTTACCACACTACACAACCATTAACTCTTCACAGCCTCCCTATCAAGTATTTATACCGTCAGAGAGTTGTTTGTGCAATGCCAGCCCTTCAAGGGCAGGGCCACCTCTGCAGAGCTCTGTTTGCATGGCTAGCAAGTAGACACCAAAGGGGATCGCCGATGCTCAGGTGACAGTGCCCCCTCTAACTGCAAAGGAATTTGCATATAATAAAGGATCCTCCCCAGACTCCGCATCGCACTCCACCTGTGCTCCGAACAATGCCTACCATGTAGTGGGCATGCAGGAAATGCGTGTACAATGCCTAATCACAAAAAGTCCATAAAATTTCATGAGAAGTCAGAAGCAACACCCAACTGGGCAGTGGTTCTTGAGGCAGGCTATCAGCCTTTTCAACACGGCCCTGACGGAGAGAGCAATGCACCTGTGCTCTGTGCATGTGTGCATGTGTGCACGCGAGTGTGCATGTGTGTGCGTGCATGTACTGTGTATGTGTGAGTCTGTGGGCCTCTTGATAACAAACAGATTATAGAGTAACGCAATGGCAGAATGGTAAGGCACCTTAGAGATGAGCACTGTCCAATAGAAGTCTTGGCAATGATGGAGATGTTCCATATCCACACTATCGGACACAGTAGCCACGAGCCACGTGTGAATCTTTGATTTAATTTAATTTCAGCTAATTTAAATTCAAATAGCCACATGGCACGAGTGGCTACCATATATCAATGTAGATCATCTAATGAAGTTCTCTCTTTGCTCAGCGCAGGAAACTGAGGCCCAGAGAAGCAGCCTTTGGACATCACCCAAGCTCAGATGTTGGCCTTCATAGGCAGCTCATTAAGACTCAATCCTATTATGGCTTTTTAGTACATAAACAGTGCCTGTAAGGAGCTTCCACGTGCAAAAATGTTAACAGAGTCCCTATACACTGCCCGAGGATGAAGGCCAAAGATTCTCCCCAGTTCCCCGGATAAGCTTGAGTCAGGAAGACCTGGAGGCCTGGGCCAAGACCTCGGGTAATAACCCAACTAAGGCTTCTGCCTATCCCGCCACCACCACCAACACCCCAGCATGCAGGGCCCATCTGGTTCTGCCCACCTAGGTAACGCGAGGTCTTCCCAGCCTCTTTGCCTGCAGCTAACGTCTTGTCACTGGCGTGAACGGAGAAGCGGAGATTAAAGATGGTGGCAGAAGTTAATTGGGATTAGACGCGCATGTTCCATGGTTAACGGAAGCACAGATGCTCCAGAGCCGCTTCTGAAGCCAGATCATTTTCTAAATACCCTCCCTCTTTCCTCCCTGCATCCTCCCCACCCTACCACCCCCTGCACTCCACCCCCCCCAGGTGCTCCAGAGAGTATCGATTGGGCTGTTTCTTCTTCTTGCACGTTATGACTCCATATCAGTTAAACCTTTTCCATAATGAATGAGGTCATTTGTGGGAGGAACAGAGAAAACAGGCACTCCTGGCCTCCCTCTGACACACCCATCTCCCCTCCTATCTCCTCTGCCGTCTGCTTTGTTCTTCAGGCCGCTGATGGAGGAGGCAAGGTCAGGGTACCCACAAATCACCCCTTATTGTCACAACACAAAGAATGCCCATTGTCAAAACACATTTCAGGCTCCCAGACGGGCAGGGATAGCGAATCAGGGAAAAGCATGGGCTACGAATCCCCAGAGACTTCCCCCAACCGACTCCAAGGCCCCTCACTGTTGGGGCAATTGAATTCCAAGCTTCAGAGGAGCTCAGATTCTCAGACTCAGGGAGCTAGTTCACCAGGAGCACCATCTCAGGAAAGTTGAGTTCAGAATTCTCAGCTCCTCTCAAGTATGTGAGGGATGTTGAAGGACAGAATCACAGACAGAATCTGTGATTCAAATGCACTTTTCCTCCTCGTCCCCAATCTGAGTGGTTCCCCTTCAGCCACACCCAGTGACGGTCCCCACTGTCCCCAGAGCTGCCTCTAATCCATGCATTCAGGACCCTCCAAGGAGGACCAAGATAGCTTCACTATGGACACGGCAGCAGTCTGCCTGGGAGGCAGGGACCCTGCCTGTCCACGGCCCGTTAGCTGAAACAGACAAAAATGGAAGAGACAGCCTGCTGACCTGCTGGGGCGCAGGGGGGGCGAGGAGCGTGCAGGGCAGGAAGGTGGCCTCGTGGTGAGGCCAGCTGTGAAGCCATCAGCAGGGGAATGGGCCAGGGAGAGACAGGGCCGGCAACCTTGCTGAGCTGGCCCTTCGCACTCGAAGTGGGGTCTCAGTTGGAGAAAGAAATTCTCTTTGAAAGAACTGACAGGGTGGGTTTGCAATGCCCAATCAGCAATTCCTTCGGCTCCTTTCTTAAGGAACTCCTTCCAGATGGCAAGCGGTCGGGCACCACCCTGCCACCAGAGCCCACACCCTGCACCTTCTTCAGTCATTTCAGCAAAGTCCCTGAGCCCCTACTCCGTGCCTTCTTCCTCTTTCTCCTCGCGGCCAAGGGCCTCTGCCCTTGCTAGAACGATGCCTATTTCTCTTTTACCAGGACCCCACCTCTGGAGAACAATGGCTCTGGGTCGTGAAGGAGAAGGAGGGAGGCAATGGCTGGGGGAGAAAGTTAAGCAAAGGAGAGGGTGATGGACATTGTATCTCTCAGTTGGTGTTCAGCCTCTTGCCTGACGTGGTTTTGTCCCCAGCATTAGCCTGTCTCCTTTGGTGCAGTTGCCACTGGGTGACCTTGAGGGTCTCTGAAGGTGACATCTGAGCTACAGAAGAGCTGCATAGCTGCCCCCAGCTCACTTGCATCCACTTATTCAACTGGCGATGACTCTGGGCCCCAGAGAAGCTCTAGGTGGGCATGCTGGCTACATATTTCCGGGGCACTGCATTCAAAGCTGAACAAACCCAAGACACCCGGCGTTATTTTCAACTGCACGCCCACACAGCGCTCCTAGGGAGCATGTCGGCTGGGAAACCAGCGGAGAGGACGAGATCTCAGCCTGACAGCTGAGGGAACCCCGTCCAGCTGCCGACTCTGCACAAACACGTTCCTTCTCTGCCTCGATCTGCCTGCCTGTTCCCATTCTTTGCCGGCAGTTAGCAAGCCCTGACCAACAGACTAGGACGTATTAGCACTGGTCTCCTCTCCCATCGCCCCAGGCCTTTCTGTCCAAGGTTGGCTCGGATCCTGCAGACAAGAATCCTCTCCTGGCCCACTCCTCTGGGTGGGGGAGGTCTGCATGGAGTCGCTCCTCTCTCAAATTGAAGATGTTGCAATCCAGGCTCGGAGCTTAAGGAAAATGCTGCCATTTAGAGAACAAATCCAGGTGAAGCCTTGGCAGCCTAACCTTTGAGTTTTTCTCACACCTACTGACTGCAGCAAATCCACCAAGCAGTATTTAGTGAACATCTATTATGGAAGAGCCATCACAGAAGACTCGCGGATGTGTGAGACAAGATTCCTGCCCTCCATACTTTTTTGAGGCGACACATCCAGGGCACGGCAGTGGCTACTCGGGTGTGAACTGAGTAACTCCAGGGCACGTGTTCACGGGAGGCACAGCACGTGGCTCTGGGCATGATGCCCAGGACCGCATTACTCACAGCTGCAGGAGGTTTACGCCAGGCACTATAAAAATGGTGGGGTGGGAGGGGTGGTGGTTACTCTGGGATGAAGGGATGGAAGGGCTTCACCGAAGTCATAGGGCTTAAGTTTAGCTTAGAGGGATTTGGGCTTAGTTGAGAGGAGATGGGTGCAGAAGACATCCCAGGTGGATAACATCCCATGAGGCAGGAGGTCTGGTCAGAAAGGCCCAGAAAGTGCTCAGGAGACACTGCACAGAATCCTTTGGCGGGGAAGGAGAACCTGTGTGGAGCGACGAGGGGAAACCTGCTTTGAAAATGTAAGCTGAAAACCAAACACCACTGAAGAGCCCCAGGCTGAACACTGTCCTATCAGGGAACCACGTTCTAGCTCTTCCTACAGGAGAGAAGGATCTTGGGTTTGAGTTAATGGATAAGGTTCAGACCCAGATTTGTGGCAAAGCACCTCCAAGTGGTGCCCACCCTCCATGGGCAGCAGAGCTCCTGTTCTGTCTCCCTCCTGAGGACCACTCCCCACTTCTCATTCGGAGCCTTACCCCCACCACGTAAGCAAGGCAGGGGCAAGTGTTCCCATTCAGCGCACTTCCATGCTTTACAGAAGAGCCGGGCGCCTCTTCCTGCCTCCAAACCCCACCCCTTCCCTGCACCTGCGCACATCTTCTCCTCCCACCTCCCATCCCAGGGGAGGGAGAGGTCAGCCCTCCTACCGGTGTTGCTGGTCCCTCTACCTCAAGATAACCTCAAGGGCTCATTGCATTGACTCTGCCCTTTCGCTCTCAAATTTTCAACTTCCCCTCTCTGCTTGGACTTGCCCGTCATTCCACTATGCTCTAGAATCCTCCATCTTAAAATTAAAATCTTCATAGGCCCCACACCCACCTTTACCCCCCTATCTCTCCATTTAGTCTCTTCCCAACCAAGCTGCCCCCAAAGGCTTGTATACAGATGCTTTTCCCATTTTCTTACGTCAGCCCACTCCACAGCATCTGCCACGGCCCACCCGCCCACCACATGCCCTACACATCACTGCTTTAAGTGATGTCAGGTCACCAATGACCTCCAGGTCACTAAATCTCATGCACACTCTCTGGTGTCTCCATCTTCTTGACTCTTCTCCATAGCGTCTACCAGTTAACCCCTCCCTCCTTCCAAAAGCATTCTCCCTTTGCTTTCTGTGATGTCACATTCTTCTGGGCCTGGTCCACATTTTCTCTAACTCTCTTGCTGTGTTTTTTGCAGTCTCCTCCTTCCCGAATGACCATTATTGGCTCCTTATTATTCATCCAGTTCTGAGCACTTTATATTTTTAACTATTTTCATTCTCAAAACAGTCCTACAATACAGATGCTATTTTCCCCGTTTGCTAGATGAGAACACAAAGACACACATAGAGCAACTTTCCCCTGGCTTACTGAGCTAGAAATCTAAGTGAAAAACAAGAGTGAAACAGACATTTTGGGTCATGATCTATGCTGCTAATCACTACATTAGACTGTCTCTTTACCCGACTGTATTAATAAGGATAGGACAGACTAAGCTGCAATAATAAACAAACTCAAGATCTCAGCAGCTTAATATAACAAGCTATTATCTCCAACTTGTGCTCTGTATCCAAGCCATCTCTGAAGGGAAGGGGTTCCACACAGTCACTCAGGGACCCAGGCCATAAAGGCCCCACCATCTTGTAGCCACAGGAAGGAAAGGGAAAGACAGAAAAATCAGACATGGGCATTCCCTTGCCATTTCCACAGATGGAGTATTATGGCCCCTCTTAACCACATGGAGGGGAGGGAAATACTGGGGAGTGAATGGCATGTTTGCTGGGACAGCTTGTACAGGCCAGAATGAACCTTAAATGTTGGAGCTTGTCCAGCCTCATCCGGTGTCACTCCAGATGTCATTCCCATGGCTTTAGTGACTTCCCAAATGTATCTCTTCCTCCCAGACCTTGGCCTCATTGCTGAGCGCCAATCTTGTCTGTGTAACTGCTTCCTTGACATCTTTCAAAAGGTTATCAACAGCTTCTGAAATTTAACATATTCAAAACAAAACCCTTGAAGTTCTCCCTCATCACAACCTCTCCCCTTCCCCAGCCTGTCTCATTTCAACCAGTTCTGCCTCCATCCATTTAGCCACTTCTGCCAGAAATCTGGGGATTACTCCTGCCCCCTCCATCTACTTCCAAATAATCAACTTGTCACCACGTCTAAATGAGTCTATCTTCAAAATAGTGTCAGACCTGCCCAGCTATCACTAGCCCTGTCACTCTTGTCAAAGACACCATCCTCTCTTGCCTAGACTACTGCCACAGGCTCCTTCCTGTTCTCCAGACTGCCTCTCTTATCACCTTCTAGAACATTCTCCAAAGTGCAAATCAGATCATGCCACTCTTTTTCCCACTCAGTGGTTGTCCACCTTGCTCAGGGTTGTGTCCGAGGTCCTGACAGGGGCCACAAAAATGCCCACAACAACCTAGCCCCTGCCCACCTCTCTAGCAATACCGTTCTTCCCCTCATGCACCATGTTCCAGCCACACATGTCTTCTCTGAGGTCCTTGGCTGTGCTTGTTCTTACCAGTTTCAGGCTTTCAAACATGCCGTTCCCTCTCCCTGAAAGGCTCATTTCATACTCTTCACCCCACAAAGTCCTTCTTATGCATGGATCTCTGCCTCAATGTCACCTCCCAAGAGACCATTCGTGAAACCCCCAATAGAAACGAGACCCTCTTGTGTATTGTCTCATCACACCCTACTCTTCTGTTTTACAGCACTTACAACAATTTATAATTATATATCTATTTGTGACTTTTTGTTGAATATCTGACTCCCACAGAACCATAAGCTCCATGACAACTATGGTGGAGTATTTGCTTGCTCACCATTGTATCTTCCACACACAGTATCTGGTGTATAATAAGTCACCAGTCAATAATTGTTAAATCCAATGAAGAGATAACCTCTTGGCCCATATGCCTTCTATGATGAGCAGCTTCAGCCTGCAAAAAAAACTGGCTTACCATGCCCCCAACCCCTTGCTCCCTGCCAATGTGGTTATGACCAAGTGACAATGACCTTTTGTTTCCAAGTTTGTTCTACAGAGAACATACAATCATGGCAGCCTCAAATAAACTGGCTGCACCTTCTCCTGAGAGCACTTGGGTAGCATTTCCTAAGGCTGAACTACTCTGGGTCCCAGACAGACTCAGCAGAGTTGAGATCTCCTTATTCATTCTTTAAAATGGATTAATCAACAACTGAACTCAGGAGTCCAGTGTACAGGGCCTTCCTCAGGCCGACCCATTCCGCTTTCCGACTCCACGGCTACTAAAACCAGGTGCCACAAATGTAGTGGCTGAAAGCAACACAAATTTATTATCTCATTGTTTGGAGTTCAGAAGTCGAAAAGGAGTCTCTCTGCACTAAAATCAAGATGGTGGCAGAGCTGCATTGCTTGCTGGAAGCTTTAGGGGACAATCTATTTCCTAGCCTTCTCCAGCTACTATAGAAGCCGCTTGCACCGTTTGGCCCATGGCTCCATTGCTCCATCCTCACAGCCAGCGACACATCAGTGGAGTCCTTCTCTCATGCCTTCTCTCTAGTTCTTTCTCTTCTTCCTCCCCTGTCCACCTATAAGGACCTTATGATTTCACCGGGCCCACCTAGACAAACCAACGTCATCTCTCATCTCAAGGTCAACTGATCAGCAACCTTAATTCCACATGCAACCCTTTGGCTGTATAACCTAGCATATCCACAGGTCCCAGGGTTTGGGATGTGGCTGGCCTTGGAGGACCCTTATTCTGCCTACCACCGAGCTCACTCCTTCCACCTCTCACCCCAAACTTCATGTTTTAACCACAAGGATGGTGAGACTTAGAGCCATTGTTCTAAAGAGCCAGGGTTATAGGAATGGGGATCTATAGGAAACCACAAGTTACCTCTGGAAGATTTCCCAACATGCTCTGCCTCTGTTACCTCACACGGTGGATCTCTAACTCTCCAACATTCCCAATTTTCTCACTTGAAAATGAGGAGAAGAATGCCTGCCTCTCTGGGCTATTGTGAGGATTAAATGGGCTACGTGTGGACAGTGTGTAGGAAGTCAGGATGATGCATGAGGAAGAGCACGTGCTCTGACTTCAGAAGTCTGGGTTCAGTTTTGATTCCCAACACTTACAGACCTGTGTGGTCCCAGCAGAGTAGTTAATCTCCTCAAATTCCCTCAAAATCTACATTTCCTCAGCTGTAAAGTGGGGGTATCAATAATACCTATCATAGGGTTGCTGTAAGGATTAAATGAGATAAATTATGCAAAGTGTTTTGGCATACAGTAATTGCTCCATAAGATTAGGTATTATGATTATTATACTAGAATCCCTAATAAATGTAGCTGTTCTTTGTTGTGATGCTTTAGCTCATTTTTTTTTTTTATCTGACAAACTCCAAAATCTCAGCTTTAGTATTACGCCTTCAGAAAAGCCTTCCCCTTCCCTCCCAGCCAGAGGGGTTTAGCTCTTTCTCCCGTTGTGCCTTCCCGTAACACCCAGCCCAAGTTTCTATTACCGTAGATTGAATTCGGTGTCTGTGCCTGCCCCTCTCCCCCCACCAACAACAGCATACACACGGGACAGCATGAGCTACCCGAGGGCAGGTTCCATGTCCTGTTCATCTAGGTACGCTCACGTCTGTGGACAACCGTAGAGATCTAAGTTCATCCTTAGAAACGGCTATCACAAAGAATAGTTGTTAATGTATTTGTCGCAGTACACATCATGTCCCCCTATTCTCAGTCCGCACTCGGGGTGGTGAAGTATTATGCACTTTGTTCCTGGGAGCGGCATTCCCTGGAGTTTGAGCAGAACTGGCCCCCCGAGAGAGCTGCAGCCAGAAAGCAAGGTTCCCGCCCACCCAGTCCCACTCACGGCCACCGCCCCGGCCGCCGCGTCCCTCAGCTCTCCGCTCCCACCTGCAGCCGCAGGGCTCTCCTGCCCTGCTGCAGCAACTGTGTTGTAGGCCCTGAAGAAAAAGCCTGCCCCAAGCAGAACCGGGCTGAAAATCATATTTTCAAGGGATGTCAAACCTCCTCTCCTACCTTAAATGAAAGGTATTATTTCTGAGAGGAGATTGTCACACTCCACCACCAAGATTCTGCTTCCTCGGCAGAAACCCCCACAAAGTCTCTGCATGGCTGGCCGCTCTCCCACCACCCCGAGGCCGTGGCTAGGAGATTCAGCAGGCCCGACGCAGATCACAAGAGCACGGGCTCCCCTGGGACTCAAACAAGGGAGAGCAAACTCAAGGAGCATGGCCTTTGCAGGGACGGGGGGAGGCAGAGGAGATCCGGTTCCCCCCCCAACACACACACACACACACACACACACACACACACACCCCAGTCCTGGACCCACCGCAGGCCTTTCTCTCTCCTTGGGAAATGCGCCCATCACTTTGTCAAATAAGTAAATTATCCCCCAGCTCAGCCACCTCTGGGCCCTTCCTATAATAGATGATAACCCTTCGGCTTCATCGTTGGTGTATATAAAAATATACCCTTCTTCACTGCCAACAACCTATCAGTCCCTCATCTCTCAGCAAGGGCAAGACACTGAGACCTTTTTCTGATTCACCCACGCTGAACCTGCCCTGCGGATCCAAATCTTCGTACGGGGCTCGGAGGGTGGGGAAGGTGTCAGGCCGTGAGTGGATTCACATACACGGGAAACCATCTATATTTTTTAATGAGTGAGAAGGCGCTTGGGAGAACAGGTCAGAAGTAGCTTTCTGTCCCTTGAGCTTACGGTTGAGTCAACTTCTGTGTGTGTGGCCTGGGGGCTGATCGTTCTCGAAGTCCCTGGGAGTCCCAGAAGCACCAGCTGCTTACCTAGCTGCCAGCTCTAAGTAGGGCCTCTCGGCCACGCAGATTTGGACCCTACTTATCCTCTCTGGCCACTCCCAGAGGCTCCTGCTTCCTGACCAGATGGCAGCCAGCTCTGAGCAATACCCGATGATCGACCCAGGTGTTCTGTGTCTTCTGGGTGCCCTGTGGCTGGACTCAGGTATATGCCTGTTCCATCCTAGCGCCCTCAGTGTCAAGGACCCGGCTATTCAGGGTCCAGGAGGCCAGATGTTTTGCCAAGATGGATTCAGGTGCACAGGTGTGGTCTTCGAGCTCTCCTGGCAAGGCCCCCCTGTCCAGATGTCCTCCCCACCCCCCGCAAGCCCCTGAGCGGGCAAGGGGCACCAGCCCCTGGTGGATCGCTTTCCTGGGGGCTCATCGCCTCTGGAAACTCCCCGTGCCTACAAGTGTCCTCCTTACCAAGGACTCTCCACTCAGAGATTCTGGCCTGCTCCTCCAGCACCTCACTCCACTGCGTGACCAGGGCTGTATGCAAACATTTGCTTTGATTTGTAAAATGATCCATATAATTAGGGAAAAGAGTTAAATAAAGGGACTGATTTCAGAGAGCAGGCTCTTAATGACACTAATACCTGACAAAAGGGGTCATTATGATGGGCTAATGGGCCTTGCCTGGCGTTCAGCTCTCTCAGGACACAATCCAACACACTCAATTATCTGCTAATCAGGGCCATTTTGTCAGAGGTTATTGCCCTGAAGTATCAATTATAGGAACATTATTAATACTTTATGGAGAAACCACTTGCATGAAAGTGTTAAACTCATGAGGAGCCGGTCACCCCCCTCTCCCAACTGGGACCCAGAATATGCTGTCTCTTTTTGCCCCCGTTTAACTCCCCAACTGGGGTTTTCCATGACCCATTGGGTCTACTGGGAAGGAGCCAGGGCCATGATGATGTTCCCAATCCTGTCACCTGTGACCGAACTGGCAAGCCCAACTCTTAATGCCACCAGCTGGCAACAGTGGCTTAGCCCACAGCCAAGGCATTACTGACTGGAGATGTCGGAGGGAAGCAGGGAGCCACAGGGTTTCAGGAACAAGCTGCGTGTGTGCGTGCGCCTGTGTTTTCCCAACTCTGCCTCTCTTTTCTCCCTCTTCTCCGCTCCTCCTGTCTCTCCCCCTCTGTCTCGTCTCCCTCCATCTTTCTCTCTGTGTGTCTTTCTCTTTCTCTTCCTCCCTCCCTTCCTTGCCCCCTTCTCCCCTCCCCTCCTCGCTGGCTCTCTCCAACGTGATCCGTCCGAGGCAACGGGAAAGAGACAGACAAGAGACGTTCCTTCAGGACACAGCCTTTTCTATGCAGCTCCCTAGAACCCACTCCTCCTCCATGCTGGCCACAGGGATTTTTCACTTCTAAGGAGGCACCTTCCATCACAGAGACTGGAGGGACAACTCTTCATAAAGGGTGTGAATTTGAGGTCAAAATAGGAAAAGAGCTTTAGAGTCAGAGCATTGAGAATTCAAATCTCTGTCCCATCACTCCCTGGCCGTGGGGTCTCGGGCTAGTCACTTAACCTCCCCCAGCTGCGGTTTTCAAAGTTGATACTGTGACTCAGAGTAGCAGCGGGGCCACTTGCTAGTAGTGCAAACTTGAGCAAGTTATTTCACCTCTCTGAACCTCAGTGTTTCACATGCGGGATAGAGACGGTCATATCCATATGCTCGAGCTATGAGAAAGGCTAAATATATAGGCCCTAGTACAGTGCCTAACATAGTACATCCATAGGGAGCATGATACCTACATCACAGTGGGGCCCCGAGGTGGAAAGAGCTGTTTCTAAATAAGGAACACAGTGCTCAGTAGAAGTTGGTCCTCTCTGCCCCTCCCAACCCTGAATAACTAGACAACTTCCAGGAAGAGAAGGGTTAACTGATTTTTACTTGAGCTAGAAAGGAGAGTAGTCAGGGACCCTTTGGAACTCCTACCGGTGCTCTGGGATCATGGGGAGGTGCCAACGTGCACGGGAGAAGCTGCCTTTTGAGAATGTGTGGAACACTCCGCTTCTATGGGCGAGCTGGCCATAGACCTGCCCCTCACCATCAGGGCTACACTTGTTTGGCCCCTCGCCATCAGGAAGGAGATTCGGTGCCTCATGGGAATCTCCTACCATGTGGCTTATAGGCAGAGTTTAATCTCACAGGGAAAAGGTAGGAAGAAGGGACAGGGGAGTTTGCTCTGACACTCAATGGTCTCTCTCGTTCCTGCCAACCCTACTCTGTGGGTTGGAAAAGAACAGTTGGAAACATGCTTGTGTTCATGCCTCCACCCGGAGTTGCCATGGACTTACCGTGGGTCAGGCAGGGTGATCACAGTCTGAAACAGGGAGGCCAACTCCAGAACAGATCAACTCTACTCGAGTTTGATCTATGTCCTAGTATATCTATCTGTCTATCTGTCTGTCTATCTGTCTGTCTATCTATGTCTACGTATGTATGTCTAGAGCTTCTAACTATGTATGTATCTATGTATGTCTAAGGCTTCCCGTAACTCCTGGTCAAGCTAAGGGACTGTGAGTTATTCCACCTGGAGAAGCGGAGCCCAAGAACAGGAATGCAGAGAAACACTCAAGTGTTAGAATTGTCAAAAATTGGTGATCATCCCCCACTCAACTGAGTACAAACATCAAAGAAACAAATTTCACTTATAACTATGAGGTTCTAGATTAAGAATGTTAACCTGGAAGTAGTAAAAAATGCAGAAACCAGCTCCTCAACCTCTTCCCTGGAGACCAGAGAGTGGTCAAGGCATCATGGCTCACTGAGGGAGAATCCAATCAAGGGGAGCGAAATGGCCAACGCTCCATTCTATAACCACCAGATATGGCCGGGAAAGAGGACAGACACTGACAAGCAAAAGGCCTCCACCTCCTGCTTGGGACAGTCTGACCCGAGGCTCAGTGGTGAGGAGCGTTGGCTGAGGCACAGAAGGTGCTGAGAACCCAGCCTCCTGATCCCTGATAAATAAATAGTGTGAAATCTGCTGTTTGGTGGGCCTGGGTAATTAGCATTTGCGGTAAGCAGTTACGGGGTTAAGTGCTACCAGGGGTTTGATCTGGGCTGACAGAGTCTGAGCTACGGAGTGGGGTGGTTGCCTAGCAACAACACCTGTAGCACATTAAGCAGCCAGTCAGCTTTGTCAACTTCTAGCCGGGGCTTTGTAGCGCGGAAGATGGGGGTGGGAGAAGGATTAGGGGGCACAGAGGTGGAGAGCTGGACAGTGGGTCTCGGGATGGAAGAGGGGGGCAGTTAGGTGCTCTGTGCACCCCCAGAACAGCCTGTGATGTCTGCTTCCCCATGCAGGAAGCAGGCGGGCGGCTCCAGGGGATGAGTCCGGGGGAGGTATCCCCGCTGTGGCTCTGGTCTCCGCCGAAGACCCTCACACCAGCAGCCAGGGGAAGCAGGAAGCCCCTTCCCTCACCCAAGCCCTCTCTCAAATAAGGCATCTCAGGCTTTAGTGATGGGGGACAGTGGGGAGAGGAGGTGCCTTTGTGGTTTTGTTCTCAGATCCTGGAGGAACAGGGCCTCTTTCCACTGGCTCGTCTTTAAGGAAGAGATCAGAGGGCACGAAAGCAAAGACCCTGCCAGGATGAAGTCCTCACCACCTTCCGTTCGTACCTTCCCACACATAGCTCTGGACTTCCTCCCATGCACTCCCGAGAGAGAGTGAGAGAGAGAGAGAGAGAGAGAGAGAGAGAGAGAGATGGAAAAAAAGATTGGAGGAAAGGCACAGAGTTTCATAATATTGTTGCTGCTGTCTTGGTAGAATTCATGGTCTAGCAAGCCAGCCCCTCGACTTTCCTCAAAATCCCCACCCTGCCTTTGCCTGGGGGTTGGGGGCGGGAGTGGAGAGTGATGTACCGAATTCAAACCACAGCACTGGTGATCAGAACACTCAGGGTCAACTCCACTTCTGTCGCTTGTAAGCCATATGGCCTTTGGCTCATACCTGTGCTGAGACTCAGTTTTCTCATCTGTGAAGTGGAGGGTAATTACATCCACCCTGCTTGTCTTATGGGCACCAAGGGAAGCAGTTACCAATGCTGTCCACCCTCCCACACACATAAGGCATTCGTAATACAAAGGAGAGGCCCATCCACCTGCTGTCTTGGACTGGCCTGAGCTATCTGCTGTTTAGCCCAGAGCAGAGGAGAGAGGGGCCACCATGTGGCCATGTTGCTGGGTCACTGGCTGGTAGCTCGGCCCTGAGAGGGGGCCTATTCTACTATGCTCTTCCGGGATCACTGGTTCAAATGCAGCCCTAGGCCAACAGTGACTGCAATCCTGGGTTTGGAATTCAGAGAGTCTGGCTTTCAGAAGACGTTGTGCTTATCTACCCACCTCAGAGTTCTTACCGAACGCCACTGCGCACGCTTACATGGGAAACCGAGGCAGGCTGGAGGATCTGGCTCAGGCTCCCAGATATACATCTCTCCACACTCCCCTCCTTCTGGATTATCTGAAGACGCAGCCCAGCACCGGGAGAGGGCAAAGGTCATCTTCCTGCGGGCTTGGGAAATGAGCATCAGCAAGCCGAGCCCCAGCTGATGCTGCGGGGTGTCCCGCTTGCACCTTGGCCCCCCTCCCCCAATCTTAAAATGTCAACAAGTCTCCCTTTTCCACACCACAGCTAAGACACTTCCTCCCCATCCTTGAAGTCACACCATGTCTGCTTAGACAAAAAGAGAATATATCCAGCCACCAAGCCCCGCAAGGCCCAGCCAGGCTACAGTCGTTACTCACCAGCCCAGAACGCACCGAGGCCTCTGTGTGTGTCTGTGGGCTCCCTGCCTGACTGGCCACGGGTTCCGTGGATGGCTTGCCACACCTGGGGTGACAGAGAGTGTGACTGTGTGTGAGCCGCTCCCTCCATGGCTTCTCCAAGCCCCGTTGTGCCGTTATTTTCATGCTCTGGGTTATATTTAACTCAAGTCATAATATTTGGGGGCTTGGAAACCTGCTGTTTCACCAAGAAAGGCATTTGAATATTCTCAGTTCCAGAGAATTCCAAGGGCTCTGGGAAGAGAGTGAGGCGGTTGCCCCAGATTTGTCTGACACATCGTGGTCACGTGGACTCCATTAGCGGATGACTGAGGCATGGAGCAGGCAGCCTAAAGGAATGTTGTAGAAATGATGAAGAGGAGCCAGTGAGTGATGTCAGCAGGAGGCTGATGCCTCTGGGGGTCCCAGGGCACTCGCCCCACACATCCCCACAGGGAGGGAAACTCTAATTGGCAGTATCGCCTGCCTTGTCACCACCCCACCTCTCATACCTGGTGTCAGTCTGAGGGGGAGGCAGAACTGGAGTCCCATTTGACGTGAGGAGAGACACGATTCAGCTCATCCCCGGCTGAGGCTCTCCCTCCTGATGCCTCTGATAAGAAAGCATCCAAAGGGAGTGCCGTCCTTATGCTGGGACGCAGTGCCCCCCGCCCAGAGAAGCCCCCGCAAGCTGAGCAGGGGGCAAAGTACAGGTTGTCCACAAAATGTGGAAACGCAGATGCTGCTATTTTATTCCTTACAGTAGAAAGACATCCTTGAGGACATAGATAGATGCACCTGTTTCCAGATTGTGTGGACACTCTGTACACACTACTTTCCAATTCTGAGTCTCTGAGCACATTTTCTGAAAGTTCTTACTTGGTGGCATTATACAGTAAATGTCCCAGGGAAACTCACACTTGCTCTTTTGGCACCACTGCCCTAAGCCACGAAGGGCAGTTTGGGCGGAATCCAAAACACACCGAGGTGGGTCGGGTCCACGAGGGGGTGGAGAGTGAGGACAAGTGGGGTTGCCACGTGTTTTTTATTATGGTGTCTAGACACAGGCAGGTCTGAAAACTCCAGGAGAGGAGAAGGAGACGCATGGCTCCCAGGGCACCAAACACTCTCCCATCTGAGCAGACTCGGATCCCCTCAGTGACCAGAGCAGTTGGCAGGAGACCTGCGGAGCACCCCCGAGAACAGGTCCTACTGACGCCTCGAAGGGTCTTGCCAGGGAGAGGGGTCCAGGAGCCGGACACTCAGGGAGCAGGAATGAAGGGGACCTGGGCCATCGGGGGCACTGTCTCAGCTCCAGCCTGAACTAAGCACTAAAACCAGCATTTGCTTCACATTCATGGGAACTGACATATGGTGTAATTTTTTCTAAAATCTTCCAAGTTCCCTAGGCAGCTTTGACGTGAATATTAATACTAACATAATTTCATGATGATTAGAGAACACAATTAGGGGCTATTAATAATGACACAAATAATGACATTTAAGGCCTCATTTTAATTTGAGTAATATTCTGTCTGGTGGTATTTAAACAGCTCTGTCTAGCACAATTAGTATAGTGCTAGGGTATAGCCACTGCTCCCAGAATCCGCCAGTCCCACCTCACAACCCACCTCCGGAGCAAGGGAGATGGGTGGGGGACCCTGCCCCAAACCCAAGATGCACATGAAGGGAGCCTCCTGCCGCAGCCACGGCGTGGCCAGCAGGGGCAGGGTCCTTGGACAAAGAGCCTAGGGAACGGGTTGCAAGACGAGTCCAAACTCGGAAAGCTCTCTGGTGGCTGCACAGGAGTCTGTCAGTTGCTTCCATCCGGAGCTACCACTGCCCCTTAAATGGTTGGAGGGATGGTTTAGGTTTCCGCGTTTCCTAAACTAAATCCTACTTGACTTGCAGAGTATGGTGGCTTCCCATTTGGCCCCACAAGCCCCTCCAACCCCTCTTCTTCAGCCACATTATCCTACTTCTGTCTCGGCAGATATGCTCTCCGTTGTAATTATCTGTGTGCTCTTCCACCTCCCCATCAGACTGCTCACTTATGAAGGGCCTGGGCTGCATCTTATTTGCCTTTAAACCTTCAGCTCCCAGGCACATAGTAGAGTCTCCATGTTTGTTGAATGACTGAATGACCAAATGACTGAGAGTTCTGCCTTCCATCCATTGGGCACGTGTTTGAAGCCGAAATCCCGTTACCAAGTGACACCTACTGAGCCTCACACTCTACCTGTGGGATGTTTTTAACCAACAGCAAACATCTGGGAGATGACTGGACTGGTTTGGGGGTGCGCAGAGAGGAAATGTCCATGAAATGTGAAACTTCAGTTGGTAAAGCAGGTAGAACCATCAGGACTTTAAATAACCCAAAGTCCTTGACCTGTGCATTAACCACCTGGGGGGAAACACAGCCTAACTTCATGATCTATTTTGGAGTTGCAGACTAAATTCTGAATGGAGAGATTTGGTGGATAAGGCTGGACTTGAAGCTGGGTTTTCTACCAATTCAGGTTTCTATAGCAGAAGGGAGGAACCAAACGGTCAACTTCTTGATAAGTGAGGATCTTAAATAAATAAATAGGAAGAGGAGAGTGGAGGAGGAGGCAGGAAGGTAAGAAATTAGTTGAGCGTTTATCCTGTGCTGGGCACCTGGGACACTGAACACCCAGTATCTTCTCTGATCCTTGTAGTAATCTCATGAGAGTTACATTATATTAGTATTATTTTCATTTCACAGATGGTGAAACTGAAGTTGAAATGATCGTGCCAGGTCACACAGTAGTATGTGGCTGATCCAGGCTTCCAACCCACAGCTGTTGGACTCCAGACCCCAGACCGTAAGCACCCGTGGTACTAGACAAGTGACCGGGGGGGATGGGAACATGCGGGATGCTTACCAGAGGAGAGAAGTGGACATGGAGGGGAGGCAGCCTCTTGATGTCCCTTCCACTGATGATCCCCGGGGGTCTGCAGGGCAGAAATGGAAGTCCACTGGTCAGGACTCGAATAGGCAGCCCCAGAGTTGATGAGGGCTGGAGTCTGCCCCCCCACCCACCCCCGAATCGGTGGCACAGGACACGTCTGAGGACAGGGTTGTCAGGCAGCTGGCTCCAGCACAGGCCGATGGAGCTCCGGCCAAGGCCAGCGTGCCTGCGGAGGCTGGGGCAGGGTCTGCAAATAGCAGGGGAAGCTAAGTGGAACCTTTCTGGGTAATTGACTCTGCCTGTCCACAAGACCCCCTGCCAAGCCCAGGCAGGCCCGCCTGACACACGGCAACCTATCTGGAGTCGGCTCTGCAGAGGCCGAGGCCCTGGCTGACAGCAGGCTGGTAATGTTGCTGCAAGACTCCCGCTTCCACATGCAAGCCTCGTTTTGTCTGAGGGCCAGATGCATAAGACAGGGAAGCATTCGGATCCACAGCAATGGTGGTGACAGCCAGCAGGCAGCGGGTAGGCAGGGTGGGATGTGACGGAGGCTGGAGGGCTAGTGGGGGGCTCCAGGCTAAACACCCCCTACTCACCAGAGGCCACCTAGCCTCCCTCAGCACCCCTTCCCGGCAGTGAGCTGGCACCTGCCACCGCTCACTATGCCACACTCACGCCATCAGACAGGCGCACCATCAGACAGGCGCACCATCAGACAGGCGCACCGTCAGACAGGCGCACCATCAGACAGGCACACCATCAGACAGGCGCACCATCAGACAGGCACGCCATCAGACATGCACAGGCTCAGGGAGTACAGGGCACCGCATATCGCATCCAGTGATTCTTGCAGCAGCACAAAGCGAAACCCCTGAAAGCCCAAAGCTGGTCACTCACGTATTTCCTCCTCCTAGGGCAGGATTGTACCGTACTGCTACCTACCACCATCCCCCAAATCCTTCCCTCCGCCTCCCGGCCACACACCCTGGGCATTCTGCCCACCCATCCCTCACAGCCAGCCACCCCGAGGTGTCAGAGGAAACCGGCCTGCTTTGACGGGGACCCGGGACCCCCTGCCCTGAGCCCGTGGGGCAGCAGCAGCAGCAGAGGTCATATGGGGGGCCCAGAGAGGGCTCAGAGGAGACAGGAACTCAGGAGTCAAGGGCAGCATGAGGATGGGGATTCCCAGGACCTGGGGGTGAGGGAAGGGGAGCAACCACGTGGAATGAAGCCAAGGGCAAGGCTAGACTGCCCTCCTAGGTCTCCTCTGCCCTCTGCTCCTAGTTGCTCCTCACTCCAGGCTAGCACAGGTGTAAGCCAAATTTCTCATCTTTCCCCACCGGCCGGCCGCTTCTCCAGGGCCGAGTCCTGTGCGGGCACTCCTGAAGGCACCCCCACCACCAGCAAGAAGCAGAGTAACACTGACCCTCCTCTGCCCTGCCCTACTGTTTCTCTCCCCTCTGCAAATCCCTCCTGACCACTCTGGGGGGAAGCCCTCAGACCCTCTTGCCTGGCCCACTGCAATAGTCTCCTAGCTAAAATCGGCGCCCGCCGTCTCTCCCCTCTGCAACCCTTCCTATACACACCGTGATCAGAATCGCATTCCCAAAGGGTGAAAATCATATCCAACCTTCACGAAGAGCTCACTATGTGCCAGGCATTATCTGAAGCAGCTCACATGTATCACTTATTTGATCCTCACAACAACGCCAAGAGGTGACAACTATTTATCATCCTCATTTTCCAGACGAGGGAATGGAGGCACAGAGAGATTAAATAATCCACCCAAGTCACAGAGCTAGGAAACCATCAGCACCGGGATTTGAAATCGCCTCTGTTAATCCTAAATCGAGAGTAGCAATGATCCCATTATATTCCCTCTCTCCTCCGAAACTTTTAGGGACTTCCCACTGTCTGTCCCATCACAAATCCTAACTCCTTAGCTTCCATGCCTTCCAAAATCTGTGCTAGGCCACCTTCCTACTCTGTCACCCCCTACAAGTGCATTCCAGCCCAAGGGGTTCTTCCTTCCCTGTGCTCTGGGCACGTCTCTCAATCATCTCTGCCCGTCCAAATCCCTCCCTGCCCACGCCCCACCCCAGCCTAAAGCCACTCTGCCCTTTTGAACCCCTCCCACTGCCTTAGGAAAGCAGATTATTATATAACAGCAAAAGCATTGGCCTAGGATATCCTAGGTTAAAATGCTCATTCTCTGTCACTCTAAGAAGGCAAATTCGCCTCTCTGAGCATCCATTCTCTTGCCTGTACAAAGAGGATGATGATAATAGTACTTATTTTCAAAAATTGTTGTAATGATTCAAGAAGGTCATTTGGGGAAAGTACCTGACTCCTAATGGACTCTCAGTCAAGGTCACCACTCTTTCCCTCTGCCTCCTGACTGCATAGCATTTACCACGTCTCCCCACCATTTTGGCTGTTTGGGTCCTCAGGAAACTGGACGTCACGTTAGAGGAGGTATTATTAACCATCAATCTCTGAATTCCCCTACACACCATGCCAAGCACCAGACATTGTTCATGCTCAATAAATGTTTTTTGTGTCAGTTATTCCAAATGCTTAACTAGTGTCAGGATGTCAGAGAGGGAATTCACTTGCCAAAGAAGGTAGGTCCAGATGACTTCTGAGTTCCCTTCAACCTTGAGAGTCTAGAGCTCAAGGAACCTCCTCCCTTGAGAGAACTTAAACGCCACATGCAGAATTCTTCCCTATGTTGTGCTTACGGTTACCGATGTTGTCAGCTTGAGGTCACACTGACTCTTCAAACCCACTTCTAGCGCACTTGCATTTTTCTCTTCCAAGTGATTTTTTTCCAGGGGTCTGGCATTTCCAGTCCACACCAGGAGTTTCCTGGCAGCCCCAAAGCACGACCGCCACTGGTAGGGAAGTCAAACCAGCAAATAGAAATGTCACTCAATCATTTCTCGGTGCTTTCCTCTCATTGGCCTTCTCCCACCGCATATAATGAGAAATTCTTTTTGCCGAAATATTGTTTGAATTTCAAATACACAATTTCCCCGGGGGGTGACCAGATGAAAAGAGAAATCTGGTTTGCAACATAAGACCTCTATGTGGAAGTTGCATTGAGCGAACACTGAAACTAAATTTTTATTGAGTTCCTTAAAATGACAGAAGCACATCAAGGCAACCAGGCTCCCTTCCCACTGTGGTGGGCTTAAATTATTTTAAGTGAACACCAAGGAAGCACCCCTCAAGGGGTGAAGAAAGAAGGAAAGGATTTTAAACTCAGTGGGCAAAATAATAAATCTGCTCATGGCGTATAACCCACTTCCTGCAACTGCCCCAGCATGTGCCTTCCTATGCGTCTCTCTGTACGAGCATTGACTGTCCACAGCTGGGCTTCCTAATCTGAGGAGGGGGCTCTAAGAGGCCCTTGGGTGATGATTCTCAATCCTGGCAGCATTAGAACCTCCTAGAGTGTTTTAGGAAAAAATACTAACACCCAGACCCCACCCGGACCAGTTAAGCCAGAGTGTCTGTGTTTAAGGCCCAGACGTCAGAGTTTTATCAAAGTTCCCTGATGATTCAAATGTGCAGCCAGGCTGGGATGGATCCATAGATTTGGAGGGCATAAGCCCCCCAAAATGGCACGTAAGTTTTTGTATGCGTGAGAATCTATGTGCTTTGCTGGGCTGAGGGGCCATTACTTTCAGACAATCCCTTAAAATATCTGCAACTCCAAACAGGTCTACAACCTGGTGTCTCCGGGTCCTTCCCAGCTGGAAACTGATACGCACCTAAGGTGTTGTCGCCAAAGGGCAAATGACAGTCAGATCTCTGGTTTCTTGAGGAATGACCTTGTTGCTCTAGATCCCAAACGGCAAGCAGCTGTCACCGATGGAGGGCTTGAAGACCCGCTGAAAATCAGAGGGAGGCATTCCTGCAGGAAAAACCTGAGCGCTCGGTGCAATTTACCATTCAGGCCACCCTGCCTGTGACTCAGCTGACAGCTGTGCCCAGCGTGGCCCCTGAATCAGGACATCAGAAGCCAAGTCCCTGGAGAGGGACGGGTGCCCGGGAGCTCTCATTTCGGGAGCTCCATATTCCTGGCTGATCAGTGCACTCCATGAAACCATCCCGAGAACCAGCTTGTTTGTGTGTGTTGGAGGATGAGAGGGAAGCTGATGCAGATAGGTCAATAAAGAGAAGGACCCAAACTCCTGAACAGGACCCAACAGGCTAATGACGCCCCGTGGAGCCTTGGGTACCAAGGGCACATGATTTCAATAAATCCAGACGGGAGTTTAAGGCTTGCCTGCAACTCTGTAAAGGGGGCACAGGGGTGAGTGGGACAAGAGGGAGAGCAGTGTGTCCTCCAGGCACTGGGGGCCATTCTCTTAGGAGCCTCCCTTGCCACCCCTGCTGCTGCCCCAGGGCCCGGTTGCATCCCAGAGTCTGGGCTCCGCCCGGGGACAGCCAAGCCTGCCTGGAGCACTCCCCTTGCCAAAAGGCAAGAGGGCTGGCCTTGGGGCTTCGAGGCCCCAGTCAGCTGCCTAAGTGCTCAGCCCCGCTCATGAAAGGGCCCCCTCTTCCTTCCTTTCAGCCCTGAGCTCTAATTTCTCCTCCCCTTTGATAACCAGCTCCAAACACGTTCACACAAAGGCCTGTGCTCTCCCGGCTGAATGAAGCACTTCACTCTTGGGGGGATTTCTATAGAAGGCAAAATCCACCAAACAAGCTATTACACTTAAATCGGACAATGCCTGAGGTGACGGCCAGGAGACCAGCGTTAATGACTCAACCAGCAGCGGGCTTCTCTATTTGGAAGCTATACCACAGCATGGGAGGGCAACCTGCTGCCCTTCCCAGCCTCTCAGCCATGTCCCCCTCCTCCTGCTCCGAGACTAGAAAGTTGACCCTCTGTCTGCTGGTTCTCTGAATCCTGAGGGCTGAGTCCCCCTAGGCCCTCATAGACTGACTCTTGGCTCCCTCTTTGCCTTGGTGGGGGGGGGGGGACCGGAGAAATTAAGTCTGGTCTGCCCCCTTTCTCTCTCCTTTATTCCAAAGATAAGAAAACCAGGGTAACTGGAAAGTCACGCAGCCAGCCGGTGGCAGAGCCAGAATTAGAACCCTTGTCTCTCGCCTCACTCAATTCATACAAAAACTAACATAAATTAGATGATGCACAGAAAGCACTTAACATAGTTGCTGGCACATGGAGGCATTCCCTGAGTATCAGCTGCTGTTACTTGTTGTAATAGTAGGTGGCATCGTTTTCGCAAAATCATTCAAGGACTCAAGGAGCGCCTGGCCTGAGCCAGGCAGGCAGTCCCCAGGGAGCCGGGCATTCACCTGTGACCACGGCCCAGCCCCGCCCCCTGGGAGCTCACGTTCTGATGGAAGATTCAGATGGGTCAACAGGCGATACAGGGTCATAAGTGACAGGCTAGAGGAAGGGAGGCGTACCTTAGGGGCTCAGAGGAAGAGCGCCTGGTAGACACCGTGGGGCTCAGTGAAGAGAAACTGGAGGTTTATGAGAGTCTGAAGGCTGATCTGGAGCTAGCCAGCTGAAGGGAGGTGAGCGTGGCTGGCGGGGGTGGGGAGGTGTGTACTTCTGGGAGGAGGGGACAACTGAATGTGCAAAGGCCAGTGGGGGCTACGAAGGTGAGCAAACGCAAGATGCACTTAAGGAAATGAAGAAACAGGGCAGTGCAGGTGGGAAGGCAAGTGGCGGTGAGACAGGGCTCAGGTCATCTGGAAGGGAGCCTGGACTGCATAGAGGAGTCAGGGGACGGTGTGATCCCCGGGCTGGTGGAGATCACAGGATGTGTCGTGGGAAGAGGGTGGGAGGGGAGGAAGGCCGGCTGCAGGGAGACCAGTCAGCAGGCCAAGCCCCGGTTCAGCCCTTGCCCCACATTCCGTTGCAACACATTACATGCTGCTAGTCTTCTCCTCTTTTTTTTTTTTTTTAAACATATAATGTATTATTTGTTTCAGAGGTACAGATCTGTGATTCAACAGTCTTGCAGTGAAGGAGGGGAAATCGGAGGGGGAGATGAACCATGAGAGACGATGGACCCTGAAAAACAAACTGAGGGTTCTAGAGGGGAGGGGGGTGGGGGGATGGGTTAGCCTGGTGATGGGTATTAAAGAGGGCACGTTCTGCGTGGAGCACTGGGTGTTATGCACAAACAATGAATCATGGAACACTACACCAAGAACTAATGATGCAATGTATGGTGATTAATATAACATAATAAAAAAAAAGTTACATGCTGCTAGTCTTGAGTCCCCAAATAGACCCACACTAAGGGGACTCACGGAAGGGCAAACAATCTGAAAGGAGAGTGCTGTGGCCACAGGAGCA